>NW_024962263.1:21856624-21940970 GCF_019238085.1 Lagopus leucura
ATCTAGCAGCTTGTGGGCGGGATCTTGACTCGGCGGGGGTGGTGCCGACACTGCCTGCTCTTTATCTCTGGGGCTTGACCTTGACCCATTTGTTGTGTGGATAAAAATAGACCAGGGAGGGCGGGAACCGGTTCCCGCCCACATAACACAAGCCAGGTGTGGAAAGCTGCTCTGACCACCTAGGGTGGAGGTAGTTAGTGTGTGAGGGCCACTAGCACTTCATTGCCCATTCATTAAGGCAGCAGTGGGGAGCAGAGGCTGTGTCTTGTGTCAGCAAGGGTGGGTGCTCTTGTCTTTTTCTCAGGTGACTGGCTCTCCTGTTTACACTGACACCACCCCTTCAGTCATGGTCCTCACCAGGAAACGTGCTTCCCATGCGAAGACTGTGGCAACCCAGACAGAGGGTCTGCTTAATAATGTGGCGGTTCAGGTCTCTGGCTGCCGGGAGTGCCTCAGCCTGCTGCTGCCAGGGGAGGATGGGAAGGATGCCACTTGTGTGCGGTGTGAGCAGCTGGATGAGCTGCTCAACCTGGTGGTGGAGCTTAGGGAGGAGGTAGGTAGACTGCGGACCATCAGAGAGTGCGAGCGAGAGATTGACTGGTGGAGTGACTCTCTGCGAGAAAGGCGCAGAGATTGCACTACCCAGACGGAGGGAACAATGGACCCTCTCTCTCATTGTAGTCAAACAGGGAGAGACAGCTTGAGAGAAGATGAGGAATGGCAGCTGGTCTCATCCCGGCGTCGCAGGCAACCCCCAAGTTCTCGACCTACCTCGGTTCCCCTGATCCCTCTCTGTAATAGGTATGAAACCCTGAAACCAGAGGGAGAGGTGACTGATGATAATGTGGGAGCACTGCCGCCAAGCTTGCCTAAGGTGAGGCGATCAGCTCCGCGTTTAAAGACTGCCTCCTCCAAGAAAGAAAGGAGAGTGGTAGTTGTAGGTGACTCTCTTCTGAGAGGAACAGAGGGTCCAATATGTCGGCCTGACCCTACCCGTAGGGAGGTGTGCTGCCTTCCTGCAGCCCGGGTCAGGGATATTTCTAGAAAACTCCCCAGCCTTATCCACCCCTCTGATTATTACCCTCTATTGATAGTTCAGGCCGGCAGTGATGAGATCCCTGTTAGAAGCCTGAGGATTATAAAAAATGATTTTAGGAGACTGGGGAAGTTAGTTGATGGAGCGGGCATACAAGTAGTGTTTGCCAGCATTCCCTTGGTGGCAGGGATGAACGCTGAGATGACCAGGAAAAGCCATCTTATAAATGCATGGATGAGAGGCTGGTGCAAGCGTAAAAATTTTGGATTCTTTGATCATGGGGTGGTCTACTCGGCATCTGGCCTGAGGTCTGCAGATGGGAATTGCTTGTCTCCAAAAGGGAGACGGATACTTGCCCAGGAGCTGGCGGGACTTGTAGAGAGGGCTTTAAACTAGATAGGAAGGGGGAGGGGGATAAAGCCAGGCCTGCTAGAGAGCAGCCTGGGGAAGTGGTAGTGGGATTAGGTGAGAGGCGAGGGGCTCAGCTGAGATGCGTCTACACTAATGCACGCAGCATGGGCAACAAACAAGAAGAGTTGGAAGCCATTGTGCAGCAGGCAAACTATGACCTAGTTGCCATAACGGAAACGTGGTGGGATTGCTCCCACGATTGGAGTGCGGCAATGGATGGCTATAAACTCTTCAGGAAAGATAGGCAAGGAAGGCGGGGTGGAGGTGTAGCTCTCTATGTTAGGGAATGCTTTTACGCTACTGAGATTATGACTGGGGACGATAACGTTGAATCCCTATGGGTAAAGATCAGAGGAAGGGCTGACAAGAAAGGCACCCTGGTGGGTGTCTGTTATAGACCCCCAAATCAAGATGAAGAAACAGACGAGGTATTCTATAAGCAGCTGGCACAAGCTGCACAGTTGCCTGCCCTTGTCCTCATGGGGGACTTTAACTTCCCTGACATATGCTGGGAGTACAGCACAGCACAGAGGAAGCAGTCTAGGAGGTTTCTGGAATGCGTAGAGGACAACTTCCTGATACAGCTGGTCAGAGAGCCCACGAGAGGAACTGCCCCACTAGACCTGCTGTTCACAAACAGGGAAGGTTTGGTGGGAGATGTGGAGGTTGGAGGCTGTCTTGGACAGAGTGATCATGAAATGATAGACTTCGTGATTCACAGTGGAGCCTGGAGGGGGAATAGTAATACTGCTACCTTGGACTTCAGGAGGGCAGACTTTGAATTGTTCAGGGGACTAATAGGGGGAGTCCCCTGGCATTCAGTCTTAGCAAGCAAAGGGGTCCAAGAGAGCTGGTTGCTCTTCAAGAAGGAAGTCTTAAGGGCGCAGGAGCAGGCAGTCCCCCTGAGCTGCAAAATGAGCCGGCGGGGAAGAAGACCGGCGTGGATGAATAGGGAGCTATTCCTGAGGCTCCGGGAGAAAAAGAGAATCTACCGCCTGTGGAAAGAGGGACAGGCCACTCAAAATGAATACAGGAAAGTTGTTAGGATGTGTAGAGGTGAAATCAGAAAGGCAAAAGCCCAGCTTGAATTTAACCTAGCTGCTGGTGTGAAAAGGAATAAGAAACTCTTTTATAAATACATTAACAGTAAGAGGAGGACAAAGGAGAATATCCACTCTTTGCTGGATGAGGCTGGGAATGTGACCACTGAGGATAAGGAAAAGGCGGAGGTTCTGAATGCCTTCTTTACGTCTGTCTTTAAAAGTCAGACCAGTTATCCTCAGGATACCCCTCTCTCTGACCTGGTAATCTCGGCCGGGGAGCACACTAACCCCCCTGTGATTCTGAAAGAAACAGTCAGAGACCTACTGCTCCAGCTGGACTGTCACAAGTCGATGGGGCCAGATGAGATCCACCCGAGAGTGCTGAGGGAACTGGCGGAGGTGATAGCCGAGCCGCTTTCCATCATCTGTCAGCGCTCCTTGTTGACTGGTGAGGTCCCAGAAGACTGGAGGCTTGCCAATGTGACTCCCATTTATAAGAAAGGTCGTAAGGAGGATCCGGGGAACTACAGGCCTGTCAGCCTGACCTCGGTGCCAGGGAAGGTTATGGAGCAGATCGTCTTGAGGGAGATCATGCGGCATGTGCAGGGTGACCGGGGGATCAGGCCTAGCCAGCATGGGTTCATGAAGGGCAGGTCCTGTTTGACCAACCTGATCTCCTTCTATGATCTAGTGACCCATCTGGTGGATGAAGGAAAGGCTGTTGATGTGGTCTACCTAGACTTCAGCAAAGCCTTTGACACTGTCTCCCACAGCATTCTCCTGCAGAAGCTGGCAGCCAGAGGCTTGGATGGGTACACTCTTGGCTGGGTAAGGAGCTGGCTGGAGGGCCGGGCACAGAGAGTGGTGGTGAATGGAGTTAAATCCAGCTGGCGACCGGTCGTGAGTGGTGTTCCGCAGGGGTCGGTGCTGGGGCCTGTCCTCTTCAATATCTTTATTGATGACCTCGATGAGGGCATCGAGTGCACCCTCAGTAAATTCGCAGATGACACCAAATTGGCTGGAAGTGTGGATCTGCCTGGGGGTAGCGAGGCCCTACAGAGGGATCTGGACAGGCTGGAGAGCTGGGCTGGAGCCAATGGGATGAGTTTCAACAAGGCCAAATGCCGGGTCCTGCACTTCGGCCACAACAACCCCAGGCGACGCTACAGGCTTGGGGCGGTGTGGCTGGAGGACTGCGTAGAGGAAATGGACCTGGGGGTATTGATTGATGCTCGGCTGAACATGAGCCGACAGTGTGCCCAGGTGGCCAAGAAGGCCAATGGCATCCTGGCTTGCATCAGAAACAGTGTTGCAAGCAGGAGCAGAGAGGTGATTGTTCCCCTATATTCAGCACTAGTGAGGCCGCACCTCGAGTACTGTGTCCAGTTTTGGGCCCCTCACTGCAAGAAAGATATTGAGGCCCTGGAACGTGTTCAAAGGAGGGCAACAAAGCTGGTGAGGGGTCTGGAACACAGGCCATATGAGGAGAGGCTGAAGGAGCTGGGAATGTTCAGCCTGGAGAAGAGGAGGCTCAGGGGAGACCTTATTGCTCTCTATAACTTCCTGAAGGGAGGTTGTAGTGAGCTGGGGGTCGGCCTCTTCTCTCGTGTCATTAGTGATAGGACCAGGGGGAATGGTTTCAAGCTACGGCAGAGGAGATTCAGGCTGGACATGAGGAAGTATTACTTTTCAGAAAGGGTGGTCAGGCACTGGAATGGACTGCCCAGGGAGGTGGTGGAATCACCGACCCTGGGGGTGTTCAAGGAAAGGCTGGATGTTGTGTTGAGGGACATGGTTTAGTAGGAGCTATTGGGAATAGGTGAACGGTTGGACTGGGTGATCTTTTAGGTCTTTTCCAACCTTAGTGATTCTATGATTCTATGATGATTCTATGCATAGTGCTGAATTTGCATTGTACAATGCAAATGCTAGTTGAAAATGAAGTATATGATTGAAATATTCTGGAGATAATCAAGTAACACTGATTTCTGTGGCAGGAAAGTGAATGCATGTAAATATCAAGGCTATTCAATTATTAGTATTTCTTGGGTGATGTTTTGTTTATTTTGCTCATTTTTCATTCTTTGTTGAGCATTTCTTCTTTTTTGGTTTGTCCTCCTATGTTGGTGATCCACTGGAGAATATAGAAAACTATATGCAATGCTTAAAGGAGTTAAATACTTACTTTTTTTTCTTAATTCATCTGGATCAAACTTATCTTTTTATTCTTTTGTTAAGTTTCAGCCTAATGTAGTTAATCTCTATGGATGTGCAGCTCTAGAAATGGTCTTCTATAATAACAGTGACAAACGTAAAAAAAATAATTTACCAGATTGTTGTATTTTTCTTCTTAATTACCATGACAAAAATAAATAAAACTACTAATGAAAGTGGACATAGAGATGCTCTAGATGTCTTTAAGGTGCTGTGTAGTAGTTATGCCCTCTGAATTAAATTATCTGTGAATACTATTCCTGCACAGATTGTGGCTCCCATGTTTGATAATTTAGCTGCAACCTGATGCAATAATGATTTTTGCTTATTTGTTTCCTTATTCACTCTGAAGTGCACACTCTTCCCATAGGAGTCATTTCTCTGTACAGATTGAACCATTATTTGACCATTGACACTGCCACTGATTTGTGGAGTAACAGGATGATTAAGTATATTGGCAGAGTGCCTCATTCACCAGTAGGCAACAAACCCTTTGTCTGTTTTTTCTTATGATTTTTCATCTCTTTCTTTTCTACTTCACTGAGCTCATATTAGCAATTGACCTGCAAAGTGGAAATGCAGGAATGTTTCATGATGGCTTTAGGCAAACAAAAGAATGATGAGTATATGCAGGAGTGAATCAATTTTTCCATTCTCTGAGAGAATAAAATAGCAATTTTGAGGCATCTCAATTTGAGTCTTCCTGAAACAGAGCACAGCATAATTGCTTGCAGAGACTTGTCCTAATTGGCAGTTTTAGGAAAGGGACAGAGACAGTTCTTAGCACTTGCAGAATGGAAAGTTCTCGGGAGACTGTTGAAACAATTAATAGGCATTTCTGTCTTTCTGCCTAAGGTGCCTGACTTGAAACCCAGCTGAAATGATAGCAATTCGCAACGAGGAGCCTCTGAACTTCTCCAAAGCAGATGGCATTCTCACTGCTCTTTTCCAGTTTCAGAAGAGAGCTGGGGGGAAAAAGGAATGTGCAGGGGAGATGAGAGGTTTCACGCATACTTTTCCCTGTCTCACACATTGTTTTATTTATGTGTGCATATGTCCATCTGTAAAACATTATATCTGGGTTTTTCTCCATGTGAGAACTTTAAAGCTGTATAATTGACTATTATCAAATTAATTGGTACATTACAGATACTGAAGACTTACGTGCCAATTATTCAGAAAGGGGGGTGTGCATTCTCTTTTTTTCATGCTTGATTTATTTCAGTGTTTCTCCTGTATTGTCTTTTGTTCTCTCCTGGGTTAAAAAACACATTTGTTAATGTATTTTGTAACTCAGCTTGCTGCTTCTAGCCTTTTGCAATATATGACAAAAATGCTACAAACAAGAAGTCTGTTGTAATACTGAATTTTGAAAAACAAGTGCTTGTGTTTTCCCTTGACAGTTAAATGAAAAATACAAAGGAAAACTGTTCTTGGAGGTTTTATTCTGAAGGGTTTTGTAATACAGTGAATAATCAATAAAATCATTTTGGATACTCTCTGGTTTGGAGTATATAAAAAAGAAAAACCACCCACAGACCACTCCTACTCATTCCCTGTATAATCCATATTAAAAGCTCTACATCTGGGATGTACTTTTACTAAGGGCAGCAGCATCACTCTCTGGTAGCTTGAGTTCTTCGACTGAACAGGCTCACTGCATTATCAAAGCAGTCTCACTGTGAACTTCAACTTTCATGCTGGAAATCACCATGTAGTCACAGTAGATACAGTGGTGGTCTTTCATAGGAGAGGCGTAGAAAATACAGGAATGGGAGTTTCTGGGTGCACCCAGCTGCAGGTGACGGCACACTTAACTGGGAGGTATATATGTGGTTATTAAAAAAGAAGCTCAAAAAATTACTTTGGCGTTTTCAATGTGTCTTTTAATATCCCATTACAATCAAGTTTCAGGAAAGTATTATTTTTTTTTCAGCAGATACTTTCAGTTAAAATCACTGATCTTTATGAATTAGTTGTTTTGTATCCAGTGATCCCATATGCTGGTTGTACAGAAGGCACCAGAGAAGCAGAGGGTACAATCAGCCAAGAATCCTGCTACTGTTTATCTTTCACCTTAGAGCTGTTCTTCACTTCATTGCAGTAAATGGTGGCACATCTACATTTCAGACATACTACATTATTGTGCTCAGTGATGCTGAGCTCCACATCCCATGTACCTGACTAAAAAGCTTATTGCAACCATTATCACTTTGGTCTACAGCAAAGTCCAGCCAGCTAGTTCTTGCTGTGCATCTTTACTACAGAAGAAAGATGATAAAGTAATACTCTCTGAATGCTGATTTGTCTTCCTTTTTCCCACTTTCCTCTGAGTCATATAACAAAAAATGAATTTGTGCTCTAAACATTACAGGATAGCAGCCATTGCCTGTTTATTTCTACTGGTGTTACTGTAAAATGTGTTCTGACCTCTTGCTGCTCGGGGCACCTGTCTGTAACAGTATAAACAGATGCTTGCTTTCTAAAGTGAGCACCTCAACTATGCTAAGTAGAGGTCATATGCATGGTGGCAATAAGTGTGCTTTCCTTTTTCTAATGCTTTATGTCATGGAATTTATTTTTGCTCTTACTGTTTCTGGAGGATCACTGTTGTGATCTGACTGTTCTTTGAAGTGTGATATAACTGTTTGTTAAAGTTTTGTCAAAAAACAAGGGAACCATGATCTGAAAATGTTTGGGCTTATCATCTTAGTTTCTAAAATATTTGAAATATTTCAAAGTCCTAGGGGTTCCAGAACTTTACCTTCACCTCTCTTTACTTAAATGCCCTATCTTTAGGGCTTTTAGAGCTCTTAGAAATAAGAACTCTGTTCATCATTTCTGCTGTTAAACAAAAAAGAGTATTCATGGAAGAAAATGCTGCTTCACTTAGGATAAAGACTTGGCTGTGCCAGTGTTGTCATCCAGGTGCCAGGTGGGAGATACCTACAGGCTCCTCTGCTACAACTAGTAGAGAAGCAGTATGTGCGCTGCACAGACCCTCTCCTGGTTGAGTCAGCTGGTATGTGAATTACTGACTCCTGCTAGGGGCCACTACAGGTGCCAAAGTCAGATGTATAACAGTCTCATTTTTCTTTCTGAACGAGTTAGCAATTGTAAGAGAAATTTTAAAATCATTATCATGTTTTTATAATATTTGATTTTACAATTATAACAAAGAAATTCTTAGACTTCTTGAACGTATTTTGTAGTATATATTATAATATAATTTTGTAGTTTTAGCAGAGAAAAAATGCCATGGAACGTTGTATAGCAAATGTTGATGCAAAGCCTAAGTCAGAACTTAGGCTGTAAAATGTAACCAGGTGTGCTAGGATTCAAGTTAATAAGTTAATTCATCAATTAATTTCCCTGCCACCATAAAAAAAAAAATGAGTGCTGATTTCCAAATCAAGTGGTTGCTTAGCATCATAAATGCAATTATTTCCTCTCCTTTGAGTTTACATGTTTCTTTTACTCCTTGCCCTGTAACCTCAGATGCTTTACTGTCTTTAATGGATTTTTCACTTTCTTCACCACGCTCTCCATGTGTCTTTACAGTGGTCAGTGTATATCCGTGCTGCTGTCCGCAAAGAAAAAGGACTGCCAATCCTGGTAGAACTCCTTCGAATAGACAATGACCGGGTGGTATGTGCAGTTGCTACAGCTTTACGAAACATGGCCTTAGATGTCAGAAATAAGGAGTTAATAGGTATGTTCTTTCCCAACTATCTGTATTTTGTGTTTGGTTTTCTTCTTGCTTACAGCAGGATAAGCACAATGAGAGATTATTTTCACATTTCTAACATAATTTCTTTAATTCTTTCTCTAATGCTTTATGTTCACATTTTATGTGACGGCTTAGTACTATTGCAAGGAACTGTTAAATTAATTAAACATCATGCAGCATTTTATGATTTGTCATACTGTAATCTCCAGAAGAAAAGTGATGGCTTTGTTCTACTTTAGTGCTTTATTCATAGGCTGACAGTGGCACTTGCGTCTTCCAGATCAAGGATATGACAGAGCAGCCACCTCTGATCCTCAGGTTCTCTATTAGAAGTGATATTGGAGATTATGAAGTGTCAAATCATAAACCTAAAAGATGGTCTCAGGAATTTACTGGACATATTAGTAGGTCCAGCAGCAGAGCTTGGAGATGCATAATTTTCAAATATGTGCAGATAAGGGAGAAAACAGTGTTATCTAAATCATTGTTTGTTCTGAATTCTGATGGTATGGTAAGCAAACTTTTTAGGTTTTCTGTTGTATTTTTTGTTTTATGGTGGTTTTTCAATTTGTTTTGCTTTTTTTTAGCTATAATTCATAAAAATGCTGTGAATCATTTAAACTTTATTTTCATGTTCTGTGTTTGAAAAAATGTCTGTTTTTTTTTGTTTTAAATTAGTTTAACAATCATGACAAAAATTATTTCTACTTCCTCTGTACCTTCAGTGCACATTGTTCTTCATTTGTGCTAGGCAGTTAATTTGTTATCATTACTGCATACTGTAATACTTTGCCCTTAATTACAGAATTACCCAGATAAGTACTTTGATCATAATGCTTTTTTATTTGTATTCAGTGCTTCATAAGAGCAGTGCCTGTTAAAGCAAGGCAGTCTCCCCTCACTTCTTGTACAAAATAGTGAGAACTTCACTGACAAAATGTGGTAAAGCAAACAGGTAGTGAATGATGAGTAGTATAAACCTGCTGGGGTACCCAGGAATTGAACTCAAGTTGATGCTTTGCATGCAAGACCAACCTGATCATTCAGCTTTTGCTCACATGATAGTTGGCAAAAAAGACATGAAATTCAAGTTTGCTGTATTATGTTCAGTCTTCAGGAAGTTGCTTCAGGATGCTGCACGTGTGTTCTTAGTGGGTTTTTTCTGTTGTTTTCTCGGAATCTTAGAGTAGAAATTGCTGCTGAAGCAAATGTGTCAGGCCATCTGACCTGAATGAATAACTGATTATCTTTTCATTTTATCTCATGTTCCAACCTTCACTTTCAGTCTTCAGCATGTTATAGTCTTTGTAATTCAGCATTTTAGTCCTTCTAATTGAAGGGGTTGGGGGTTGCTCTCGATGATCTCTAGAGGTCCCTTCCAACCCCTACAATTCTGTGATTCTGTGAAAGTTTTATTTCCTTCTTAGCTATGCAAATTTTATTAGGAATGTAAGGCTAAGTGTGCAAAAATTAGAGCTGTCTTTTAACGTGATATGCCATACTAAATGCTTGTCAAATTATGGATAAGATTGCATAGCCTCCAAATTTTAATGTTTTATGTAATTATCAGAGAATGTGTGATATAAACAGAGATGAATTTTCAAAAGGTGGAAAGATTCTGTTGACAATAGATTTATTTATCTGTCAGCTGGTAATGAGTACAGCGTTGCTTAAATTTAAATTATTTGTGGAATAATTCTGGGAAGTTGTAATTTATAACTCCAAAGCAAGGTACAGACACGCCAATATGATAGGGAAGGTTTGACCATGATTCCTGAACCATTTCAGCTGTGACGTTTACATGCTCATTTCTTTGTCTTATGTCATCGAACGTTGAAGAAACAGTAATAATGGTCATTATTTCTCTTGTGAATTTTCTATAGCTAGTAGGTCACATCATACATCTCATTTGCAGAAATTACGAACATCTGCAGTTGTCAAGGATTTCAACTTGTCATAGGTTGTCTATTTTTGTGAATATTAAAATTCAACGTGTTCTGAGAGATCTTCTAAGAGGACTCAAAAGAGGCTTGTTGGTGTTCATTACATGAGTGTCTTTCTAAGTACAGTCAGCATCCTGTTTATCTTGCCTCTTTGAAGTTTCAGTTTGTCAGATTCTTGTAATGACAAACTGCCTCATAAATTGGCCTTTTCCCCTTCAGATAACTTTTCTTAAAGGTGAATTGTCCATCTGTATAGGTAGTAAAGATTGCATAAGTAGAACTGCATTTTTTAAATGCATCTTGGAGATTCATTTTACAGTTTCTTTTTCAGTGATGCTGTTCTCCCATTCCCAGCTGAGAACTTTGTACTGAAAAGCGCCGTAGAATGAGATATTTCTTTGCTGCTGTTGCCAAGCAGCCCGTGAATCAGTGTTGTGGCATCTGGCAAATATAGCAGAAAGCTTGCTAAAATCCAGACTCACCTGTAGCAAACCACAAAGCAAATGAAAAGACTGTCATTTTGAAATGACCAGAAATTTCTTTCTAGACTTTGTCAAATTTGCTGATCTATTTTGGTTTTGTCACAGATCTATTAAGTGTGTTTATATTGATAATGTTTGGTGCCAAGCCTCTCAAAATTTTTCTGAGCCATCACCATATAACATTTTCTTCAGTGAGTTCTTCCTGGGTTTCATTTAGGGTGTGCTCCTTGTCCTTAATATCACCTTCATTGTGCCGTGTGTAGTCTAGTTGGAGGCTGAGGTAGAGGGGAAATCGATCTTTTTCCTCACTGAAATTAGACCCCACTGAGACAAAGACATAGTAAATTTGGCCTGTTTTGGTTTGTTTGTTTGTTTGTTTGTTTTTTGTATTTGACACTTGGTTATACAGCACTTGATTCTCTATCCTTGGACAAAACTGCCCAGTTACGTTCCAGGTGACACTCAAGTTGTGTTCATTTTCTGCTCACTTTTGAGGACCTTTGTCTTTACAAAACAGTACCCCTTCTCTATCATTTCCCAAAAGAACACCATTGGGAAGATCTATCAATGTTGTCTCTTTTCTGGCAGTGCCACAGCTGAGGGATGTGGAGCTGAGCTGTGAGAACAGTTGACAGCTGCTATTGCTTGTTGAGCACTGTTGATACAAAGTGTTGTGCTTCAGGTCTTTCTGTCAGTTTGCTCTTATCCTGACAGTGGTTTCTAATGTTATTCTGAGCCATTGGTGGTTGAGAGAAAACACTGCAGCACTGTTTCAAGAGCGCCACTCACACATTTTCTGTGGCCACTTGGAATGTAGTTTTGTAGTTAAACAAAAGATGGTTTTGGAGGTATTTTGGCCACTCATCCTTGAAAAGGTAGGACAGTTGCACTAATGATTTTCATTGACCCATTGGCACATGCATAAGATGCATCCTTATGTAACTCTTTGCTTACAATACGTAGAGAAGCCACGTGTCTATTCAGGGCTCTAGATTTAAGGCAGAGAGCGGACAAATTAAAGATCTGCAATACTTAAGGCATCCTTTTTGTGGATATTGCTGCAAAAGCGTGATTCAAATAAATGAAGTTAAAGGTAAAATTTCAGGTTTTCACAAAGTTTTGAAGCAAGCCCTGAAACAGGGTCTTTAAAGAAGGGGTATTTTTGAATAACTATTCTTGTTTCAGGATGTCAGGAATGAATCATTCTCAATTCACTGCTCATTTGCTGGTAACATAGTTTTGAGATAGCATGTCCATTGAGTTGTTGCTCAGCTTGTTATAGTCTGCTTAATCTTGCTAGGTGTCTAAATATTAGACTCCCTGACAGAGAGAGAAAAACCCAGAAAGTGGTTTATCTAATGTGATAAAGTGGATCTCAAGCTGTACTACTGCCCAGCCACTGCTGAGAGAGAGAAAAAGTTAGGGAATGCATAAATTGACACTGAATGTATGTTTTAGCATCTCATGGGCAACATATATGTATTTGAGTGTTTGAAGTAGCTGGTGTTTGTTTCAAAGATTTATTGCTAAACGTGAGAGAGTTTGGAATGTCTGTCAGGTATTTACAACTGTAATGAATCATAGGATCATAGAATCACCAAGGTTGGAAAAGACCTCAAGATCATTCAGTCCAACCATCTGCCTACCACCAGTATTTTCCCACTAAGTAGAATCAGGATACAGAATTCTGAAAGATGGTAAAATATTGTTAGACTCGCTGCACAATTCAGGTTACAAGGAACCTCAAGAGGTCATCTTGCCCAGCTTAGTACTCAAAGCAGGGTCAGACTTGTTATTTCAAACTGTGATATTGATTCATATTTGGAAAGATTTGCTTTCAGCAGGCAGGCAGAAAACATGTCAAAAACAACTGTTTGTATTCTAACAGCAGTATGTTTTGGAGTATAAATAGTGACATAGGTTTCTCCTATCGTAAAACATGGGCACATTTTAATACCATAACTTTGTTTCAGTATCTATAATAAATCCAAGTGCAGATGGTATTTTTTTTTAACTACAAAAACAAAAGCTATACGAAATTCTGAGTAATAGTAATTTATGTTATTGGGGAACACAAGGATGGATTGGGAGATAATTAAATCAAGTATGCAGTTTTCATCCCACTTAGAGTGTGTAAACACTTTTCTCTCCTTTTTAAATGTGAGCACTTCTGAATTTGTCACAAATAGATCTGCAAAGATCTGAAAGGCACTGCTTTTTTATTGAATTTTTAATCATCTTATAATGTGATTTAGTTACTGAATTGTTAAATTGACAGAAATTCACAATGCGTAAAATGCCAGAAGGCATTATCTCAAATCATATGCATTTGTTCAGAAGAATTTGAAGAAAGAATATATGCTGCAATTTGTTTTAATTTGTATCAATTTTATTGCAGTTTTGTTTCTGTGTTTAGTAGATGAGTTGTGCAACACACATATTAGAGTAAATACCTGAATTAGAAGAGGTGGTTATCAAGAAGTTGATTTACGAAATAGAATGTAATGCTCATGCTCTTTACTTCATATCAGTGACAGGAAAGATATTAGTTAAGATGGTAAATATATACAAAGTCCAGACTCCCTGGTTTCTGATGTTGTATATATAATTTAGCTGAGAATTTAAACTGATAGAAATTTAAATGCTGAATGTTCTTCAGTTATAGTATGAAAGCTTTGTGTCAAAGCAATTTTTACTTTTCAGGTACCTTCAGCCACTTGTGTATTGCCTTTTGCTCTGGTTTATCTCAGCTGTATTTCTGACAATCAGATCTGTGACATACAGAGGTTAGGAAAGATTTCTTTCACCCTTCATTTCTAATTAAATAACATTCTCAAGTAAAGAGATTTAGGGAAAAAAGCAGGGTTAGTAACTAAATTTTCATTTTTAAGATCAAATTTAAGATCAAGTCTTCTTTGCATCTGAGTCACTATGGATTTTGAGGGATTTCTCTCAACCATGAATCATCTAAAAATCTGGCAGTTAAGCTAGTCAGGTAGTCAGGCAGGCTTCTGGTGTAAACAAGAAAATGGCCCTGCTTAGGTGTTCACCCTCATGACCTTTGTCACCTGAAGTATCGGATCTTAGGGTTGAACTAGTCCTGTAGTGAGAACTTGGGTGGGTAGCCAGAGACTTGGTGGTTATTTTTGGGGGGACTAAAGGTTAGCATATAAAATCTTACGAAGTTTTTTTGTTAAGATGTCTTGCTGCCCTTCAGTTAGTTTTCTAGAATTAGCAAGAGCAATTAGTGGAAAAAGTACTACAATTTTCTGTTGCCACTCAAAGCATCAGAAATAACTGAATACAGTCTCAAGTCTACTGTAGCAGAGAACACCTCTAACAGAGATAGAGTGTTCATTATAAAGCTGTAGTTAAATAAATGTACAGTGTTTCTTTTCCATATAATAAGATCAAGGTGTTTCACATTACTGTGACCCAGCTGCAGGCTAGCTTTTCCACTCTGTGGAATAAACTGTAAAAAAAAAAACCACCTAGAAAATGCCTGCATTTATATTTTAAATGCCAAAGTCTCAAGAGAGTCATCTGCAGTATTGCAGCATGACAGCTTATCTAGATGATAGTGGCAACTTTAATTAAGACA
The DNA here is from genome assembly GCF_019238085.1 of Lagopus leucura. Classification (NCBI taxonomy): domain Eukaryota; kingdom Metazoa; phylum Chordata; class Aves; order Galliformes; family Phasianidae; genus Lagopus; species Lagopus leucura. The sequence continues at coordinate 21,871,085 of NW_024962263.1, forward strand.
TATTATGGGTTTTGTAAGTCTCTGTTCACATTCAGTATTACTTAAGATTAAATTCTAAGCGCAGGTCTTAAAAATCTTATGGAGAAGGCCCGGAGAAGTCCAGACTCATTGCAACTGCCAAAAGCAAAAGAAAAACCCAACAGAAATCAAAGAAACAGACAATAGAAGTACCTTTTCAGCACATTGATGTGCACTTCATAAGAAAATGCCCTGACCTGTGGATTACATTTTGAGATGATAAACAATTTATTTCTGTTCTTCTGCACAAACTATAAAACAGTTAAATATACAGGACATGCATCTCACTCAAAAGACTGACATTTCAAACAATTCAATATTAATTTTCATCTCTGTTTTGCAATGCTTACACTGAGAATGCAACCCATTCTTTTAAAATTTACAGTTCTCATCTAAAAAATGCATATAATTCAGTTTAATATTGCATAAAACACACAGCAATAGATATGCAAATGTCACAAACTGCTAAAGTAATTTTAAAAGCACTTTTCAATCCCTGAGGAATTGTCATAAATCTGCAAAGCAGTTTCAGAATCCCAACTTCTGTAACAGTCACACATTAACAGATAAATGTACCAAAACAGGTGTTTATAGCCCTTTCTGTATCAGCTTTGAATCACGAAACATAATTTTTTTTCTGTAGCATGCAAAATAGCTTTTTCTCCTGAAATATTTGCTATTTTCAAATAATAGAAATTAAATACATGATTTTTTATTTTCTAAAAGCACATTTCTTTGAAGAAACCAGTACTCCAACGTTTCCTATGATATGTCAATGAAGGAGAGTAGCACATGGCAAGTGAATTTTCATTTGATAGAGGAAACAAATCATTCATGTATGTGAAGACTTTAGGAATGGGTGTAGGGCACTGTAGTTTTGAAGGAGAGAACCTGGACACCCTTCATAAAGGTGACACTGGGAGAAAACTCAAATTTAGGGGCTTAAAAGATTTGCGTGTCTCTGCGGAGGAGGGATAGGCTGGCATTACACAGGCTAACACCAGACTCAAGTGCCTGTGCATATGCAACAACAATGTTCGTTATCATCCATTAGCTAAATATTTGCACCATAAAATGTCTTATTTCCCCAGGGTAAAAAATAGGGCAGTGATGAAAGAATCAGAGAGTAGTTTTTTTCAAAGAATGCCTGATGAGGAAGCAGTACGAGTGTCTGGATTCTTATAGCTGGCATTATGTCCAAATTTCAATGTAATTAAACTCAATTTTGTTTTTCTTTCCCATTCCTTACTGTTAGGACATTACACAGCATTGCCAGTTTTTAACAGTTGCTCTGGTCTATGAGTAAGGTGACTGCATTTCTGTGACAGGTTGTATGTATTCTGTCTCAAAATATTGGAAGCCCTTGTGTCAGATCAGTCAGACAGCTGTACAGGCAGCTTGTACTAGTTGTTTTCTTTGGATGATATCTCATATGCCAGTTTTTTACATACACAGTAATTGTTCTTCATATGGAGTACTTTGATGTAGGTTTTGTCTCCTTGTGAAAACCTAGGCATAATACCAGTTGTTTATCATTCATGTTTCTTAGGGTCAAAGGCTCTTGTTTCAGGTGTTACCATTAAAACTTTGAGTATCCTTTTGATTACATAAAACAGAAAAAATAGCTTATAGTGGCAGTCTTTTCAAATGAATTCTTGCATTTCATCAGAAATTTTGGTGTCTGTTGCCCTGGATAGCTGGAAGCACTGGAAGCACTGTTAGCTTTCTGCCCATTTGGGGGAGTTCTTCTGTTGAATACTGGTTGCATAGGCCTCATATTGAATCAGCTGGTACCTTCGCAAGAAACTTAAGAATCCAAATTTGTTGTTTCATGCTGTTAGCTGCTGGGATGGAGCAGCAGCAGCTTTGTAATGCACAGTGACAAAAGGCAAAAAGGGTAACTAGTTCTACTAATCTGATGTAAGTGAGGAAATAATTCATTTGCATTATTATCATAATTCTATAAGGTAAGACTGTTTCAGATACTTAATATCTCAATGGATTAATTAAACAAAAATAAAGAAATTTCATTTTCCTCCCATGGAAAGCCCTGATGACCCTTAGAATCAGCTTCAAAATCTCATTGATATCTCCTTGGCATCTTTATGAAATATCTGAAATCTGTTATTACTAATATTGTCTTACTTTATTACATTTTTTTCATTTTCCTTTTGCTTTCTTTTGTGGCTGCAGTATGGAAGAGATTGTGCAGATGTTAAAAAGATGCACTGACTACTTTCTAGAGTTAACAAGTTTTCATATATGTAATATTTAATACTTAATAATAGATCAGACTAAAAAAATGTTCTAAGAAAGCATTTGTATGCATTACTGTTTAAACCCATGCTTTTTGTGTAGAAATGTAATATGTGTAGTTGAGACGTCAGGATAAGACAGAAGAATACGGCACTTTATTAAAGCTTTAGATTGGCAGTGGTGGTTTGTTGTTTTGGTTTTTTTTTTGTTGTTGTTAAACAAATCAAGTGATTTCAGATATTCCCTCCAATACTGCAGATAGAAGGCTTTGAACTAATTTAGCACAGAACAATCTCCAAAGAGGTCATTTTGAGTATTTTTTTAGTAGAATGCCGAACTCTGCTCTGTAGAGAGAATTGAAGATAAAATCTACTTCATTGGTATTTTTTTTTATAAACCCTAGTGAATGTGTAAGGAAGTCATCACAAGTGAAATTAAAAATTTAGTTTAAAGGCCTTACCTGCTAAGTAAGTGCTAACGGTCTGGGTTAAATATATTAAGAAATGTCTTTGGATACCAAATAAAATTATTTGTGTAAGCAAATTCTGTTCTATTTATTCAGTTATTTTTCATAAAATTAAGGAAAGTATTATAAAGTACTGTCATTACATTGGTTGAAAGAATTGTAAACCTACAAGGTAAGTCTGACTCCAGACTTGCAGATTCTCTGCACTATCCTGTTAAGTATTTCCAGACAATAAGAATATATTTCCTTAACATTAAATTCTAGCAAATGTAGTTCTTCTATGTCATGTGTTCCAGCCCCTTGGCTATCTTTGTGGTGTTCTTCCACCAGATTTGCTTCAGCGTTGTAGTGTTTTTCCTGGTGAGGGAGACCAGAACTGAATATGTACACATGATCTACATGGAGGAGTCATAGTTGTGGCTATTCCACCTGATTCAGCCTGGCATGTGGTCAGTCTTTGCTGCCAGGGTGTATTGTGGACTCATGTTCAACTTGTCCACTGGCAGCCCTAGGTTCTGGATTTCTTTTGAAAATCTGCTTTTTAAATAGCTGTTCTCCAACCAGTACTGTTCCATGTGATTATTTCAGTCCAAGTACAGGGCTTTACATTTGGCTTTGTAGAACATTGAGATTCCTGTGTAGTAGTTTATCTGTATAGCAGCCCTGACCTCCAGTGTTTGCGCTATTCCGGTATAGTCTGGTCCTCCAAATATGTTGTGCACAGTCATTCTGAGAATGCCTTCTATTCTATCAGTCACGTTGTTAGTGAGGGTGTTGAACAGCATTTCCCCCAATACAAACACCTGTGGGACACTACCAATAACCACCTTCCAATTGGATTTTTCATTTCTGGTCACTACCTCTTGAGGCCAGTAGTTAAGTCAGTTTTCCAACCACGATATCATTCACTTAAATCTCACCACTTTGTCTGTAAGGATGCTGTAGTGAGCAGGCTGATGTGTTAGTTACAGCATATGAGGACCAGTGGCAGATCATCTTATTCATATTGTGCAATCAAGGCTATGAAAGGATCACTGCCATTAAATGCACTTGGACACAGGAGTTGGCTTCCTTTGCATGACATGAAACTACAGTAATAGTTCACGATGTCAGGGTCTTTGTGAAGAACAGTACTTACTAGTTTTAAAAGGGAAATATGGTGGAATGTCTTTGTCTTTCTCTTTGGAATTGGTTATTTTAAAATCAATGGAAATAAATATAGTTTCCCTAGTTCAATAGTGATGCCTGTTATTAAATTATTCTTAGTAATCACCTTTAGATTCTGATCTCATATGTAATTAAGTTCTGCAGCAACAACATGAATTTTAAATTATTGCAAATAGGTGCAAAAATTTGCGGCTATAAAGCAGTGCAATCACACTTATGTCCAAAGGCATTTTCTTTCTCTTCTATTTTAATGTTCTTCAACTTCAGCACTGTATATCATCTGCAAAATTAACCCCATATTAAATTGCCATAGAATATCTTTAACTTGTTACTTATATTCTATATGCATTCATTTATATACATGCTTGCATGTGTTTATATGTCCTGCACTTCGGCCACAACAACCCCAGGCGACGCTACAGGCTTGGGGCGGTGTGGCTGGAGGACTGCGTAGAGGAAATGGACCTGGGGGTATTGATTGATGCTCGGCTGAACATGAGCCGACAGTGTGCCCAGGTGGCCAAGAAGGCCAATGGCATCCTGGCTTGCATCAGAAACAGTGTTGCAAGCAGGAGCAGAGAGGTGATTGTTCCCCTATATTCAGCACTCGTGAGGCCGCACCTGGAGTACTGTGTCCAGTTTTGGGCCCCTCACTGCAAGAAAGATATTGAGGCCCTGGAACGTGTTCAAAGAAGGGCAACAAAGCTGGTGAGGGGTCTGGAACACAGGCCATATGAGGAGAGGCTGAAGGAGCTGGGAATGTTCAGCCTGGAGAAGAGGAGGCTCAGGGGAGACCTTATTGCTCTCTATAACTTCCTGAAGGGAGGTTGTAGTGAGCTGGGGGTCGGCCTCTTCTCTCATGTCATTAGTGATAGGACCAGGGGGAATGGTTTCAAGCTACGGCAGGGGAGATTCAGGCTGGACATGAGGAAGTATTACTTTTCAGAAAGGGTGGTCAGGCACTGGAATGGACTGCCCAGGGAGGTGGTGGAATCACCGACCCTGGGGGTGTTCAAGGAAAGGCTGGATGTTGCGTTGAGGGACATGGTTTAGTAGGAGCTATTGGGAATAGGTGAACGGTTGGACTGGGTGATCTTTTAGGTCTTTTCCAACCTTAGTGATTCTATTTGTTTGATTTCTATGTAGATTTACCTACACCGAAGAGGAAGGGACAATTTGTTGGGGGGTACACATGGATATGGAAAGGTATTCTGTTCGTTTAAAAAATGTATTATGGCACATAATTGCAGCAGCAATAAAGTCTTGTAACTGTCAGCTTTATCTTCTCATAGAAACTAAAAGGAATTTTTCCATCATTCATGAGAAACAGGATTCATCGCACAGTAACAAAGCAGCATTATTAATGAGGAACGAGAAGGTCTGAACGGTGCTATTTATCATAACAATGTAAAGGTGTACTGCAAATCAGTGACTTGAGAGCAGGGGAAGTGAAAGTACAGCTTGTTATCACTATGTTAATAACATCTGTGTGGATTTTTAAGTGCTTGGTGATGAATTCAGAAGTCAGTATCTATTTTCAGTCATGACATAGGCTCTAAGCAGAGCCTCTATTTTAAGGGATTCCTGGCCAGTTTTGAAAAAGTGGGGTTGGAAGCCACATAAGTCATTTTATTGCTTTGAAAATGTTGTGCTTTCCTCAGTTCTAGTGAGGAAAGCACATATGTTCTCCTATTTAAAAGAAATAAATTCATACTAAACTGTTATATGGAAGAATTCATTTTTAATAGTGTGATTTGTTATCACTCTAAAATTACAGGTTCTCAGTTGATTTGGGTTAGCATGTTTATGAAACTACAGTTCCCTTATTTGGTTACTCTCCCTGAGGCAGTCCATGGCAGAAGACACCCTGCCCCTAGCCTCCCTCTAGCCTCTTGTTAACATGCCATATCTATGCTCAAGTTACTTACGTGAATCAGTACTACCTGACTCATTGATGAGAATGAGCTGAGTGAGCAAAAAAAACTACTTTTCTTCTATAGACTAACTCTTCTGAAACAGAACAAAGTCAAAAAATTCACACGAGCAGCTGACAGGAGAGGTGGAAAATTCTTGTCTAGGCCCAGTACTGCTTGGTAGGCTCAAAATGGGGGTCATAATCTGATACTTTTTCACACTTGCATGCTGGGTGTCTGCCCACTCCCTGTAGGTTGCTTTATTTTGTTAGAATCCAAACACTGAATCCTACCATGGTATTACTGCACCAGTGTAAAGCATTATGTTACTGGAAAAATAATGCTTTGGTAATTCCTTTGTGTTTTTATGAAAACAGATAAGCAGCATTCCTCAGCCAGACAAAAAGAGACTGCTTTGGAATACAAAGATATCAGATAGGTTGGCAAGACTGCATGTATATTCTCCATATGTAGGTATTAAATCTTCAGGAGTTAAATGTGTTATCCTCTGTTGTACAGCACTGTACTGCAATGCCCCAAAGAAAAGGGCATGTCTCCTCTCTTGTGAGCCACTAACAATCTGAGATAGGAGTACAGCGTCAGCAGAGCCTTTGATACAAGGGTTCTAAGGATGGATTTTTGTGCATTATCCAATGCAGTTAAATCCATTCTTCTGCTTTGGGATTGAATAAGTATGTGCCTTATACTGAAAAGCTCAGCCTCTTTGTAGGAAGACTGAAATTCATCTTATTCAGTTGGAGCCCTATTTAAGCATCTTTCATTCTCAGGGACTTTTCTGATAAGCTGCCCTGAGCTTACAGAAACTTCAAAGCTGAGGTAAAGTTATAAAAAAAAAAAAAAAAAAAAAAGAAAGAAAGAAAAAAGAATTACACCTTTAGTTAAAGCTTCAAACAAGGCAAAAATTGATCAAGTGTCAGAGATTAGCTTAGTTGTAACCCTTTCCACATTCTTACAGAAATCAAATGTTGTCTCTTTATTCACTCTTATTTATTCTAAAATGTACTTTAAAACATAAAAATCAATAGCTGTTACTCTTGCAGTATTAACAAGACTGTAATTAGAAGCCCTGTGGCTAGAGATTTGTTCAGGAGTTGCCACTGAAGTAAACAAACTAAGATAATTAAATGGTTTTGAAGGTAAACATTAAAAAATCACATCTGTTAATCGGAGGAATTAATTTGTTCTGTGTTTGTTCAGTTATTTCTGAGCAGGAGAACCATTAAGTCTTAGATTGCTTCTTGAGATGGTCATTGGCAAGTTACCTTTGTTTCCCTAAGTGAAGATGAATAATCACGTTTGTCATTGTCAGGGACAGTTAATGTACAAAAAGTGCTTAGAGAGCATCAGCTAAGATGCATTCTAAAATGCAAGTCATTACTACAAATTGACAGTGTACTTGCAGATGGAGCTGTACTAATCTGTAAACTATGACAACACGAGCAACATGGAGTGTTCCTTAGTTCCAGTCTGGGACATAGCCTAGGTTAGATTGTAGAGCAGAGGGGAAATCATCCAAGGGGCTTACACATCAATCACGCTGTAAAGGGCAGTGCTTTAACTATAGGCCTTTCCAGGCATGCATAAGTCTTGCAGGATAGGCGAGTCACAGGCACTCACTACATCTGACAAGGGCAGTAAATGACCTAGAAGCCAGGATGGCCCAGCACCTGAAGGCCATGAGCAAAAAGAAAATAACGTTCCCTGGATAATGAAGAGTAGTGGAAGGAGGTAAGGTGTGTGTTCTTACGCTTCTCCTGATCCTGAAGGAGCCGACAACACAGGTTGGATATCAGGAAAAGGTTCTCCACCAAAGAGTGGCTGGGCACTGGAACAGGCTTCCCAAGGCAGTGGTCACAGTAATGAGCTTGCCAAAATTCAAGAAGCATCTGGGCAACATTCTCAGACATAAGGTCTGATTTTTGGATGGTTCTGTGTGAAGCCAGGGATCGGACTCAGTGATCCTTATGTATTCCTTCCAACTTGGGTTATTCTATGATAACACAGAGGGCATGGAAAGAAGGTTAAGGATCAGATGAACTGTAAGGTTTGAAAGTAGAGGCATGACTGAGATTCAGAGATGTGGATTGGCTGACTCAGATTGCTGAATCTGCCATGTCTCTCATCTCTTTTTTTTTTTTTTCTTGTTGGACTTCTTGTTTTCCTATCTTCCTAGCAGCTGTAAGTTAAGTGGTTTATTCCTTATCCAAGATCACATTGTATAACATTCCAACTAATACATTTCACTCATTCACTTGGCTTTCAAATAACTGCTCAATTTTCTCCTTGAACACTCTCTGCCTGCCCTCACCAGCTAATGTTTTCATGTCAGTCCCCATGTTGTGCTCCTTATTTCTGGTCTAACCCAAATTCTTCTTTCTCCCTTGATCCTATGGTCATGTGTTATTTTATGTCTTTTCTATTGCTCCTCTTTCTGCTCATCTGCTGCCTAAGAATGTCTGCTTACTTTGGATTCTTCTCAGGACTCCATCTACTGGAGATAAGAAGCTACTTCGCTTAGGAAATATATTTAAAGGCCAGAAAGGGAAGCTTGCAGGTGTAAATTCAGAAACTACAGCTGACCCATTTATTTTAAATCTTTTTATTTTGGACACAATGCATGATTTTCTTTGTTCAAATTTTGACAGTAGGCCATTTGAAGACCCCGCCCTGAGCACACCATGGGGCCATGAATTTGGGGACTCTGTTTTTTCTTGATCTTCTCTTGATGATCTGCAGCCTCCAATGGAAGCCTTCTCTTCCATATTCTGTCACTGTGTCATTCATTCATGCAGAGTAAGTAAAAATGATGTAACTTAAAATACTTTATTTACAATTGGAAGAGGTATAGGTAGAGTAGCTGTTGTACCAAAAAAGCTAAGATACTAGCAGTCAGTTCAGTTTATTCCTAGCTGTTCTCCTTGCTTTCCTTAGTACTTAATCATCTTTGTCCATATCTTTCCAGAAATTCACATTCAGACTGGCTGTGATGCTCTTCCGTAGGCTTTGCATATGGGAAAATGTTATCTGTGTGTGCTGACAACAGCAGCTGTTAGTACACTCCCGTATAGCTGACTTTTTTTCACGGCAACCCATCTTGAAACTCTTGCCTGTCTATCTTGTGATCTTCTTAGATATTGTGACCTTTTCCTGCAGATTTATTAGACAGTAGATTATTCCTTGTTCTGTATTACTGCAGATTATTGTCTCCTACCTATGTATAATGTTCTATATTGACTTTTAGTGAATTCAGTCTTTCTGAATTAAGATACATGAATTCACACATTTTTCCTTCTCTCTTTCATCATCCACACTATTGACTGTGATGTTGGGTGGATATAGACCTGGTTGAGAGATTATCTACAAAGCTTATTTCATGCATTTTTGACGGAATTAATTTGATATATGATTCTTTTTTAACAACGGTTAACTATTCTGAGTAGTGGAATCCCATTTGCAGTAATTATTGCTTTGAGCTCTCTTATGAAAACGTCATGTGAAAATGCTCATGTAAGCTCTACTGATGTTAACACAAGTGAATGCACAAGCTGTCCTCCATGAGGCCTTCTGCTACAGGATATTACCTCTTACCTACAAAGTGCACGAATATATTTTTCTGCTGCATTTACGTTTTAAAGGTGTAAGTATCAGTGGTTTACATATATATATATATATTTATATATTTATATATTTATATATTTATATATTTATATATTTATATATATTTATATTAAAAGGAAGAAGAAACTATTGAAACGTTATTATATGGAACCTCATAGTATCACCAAGGTTGGAAAAGATCATCCAGTACAACCATCCACCTTCCACCAATATTTCTCCGCTAAACCATGTCCCTCAGTACAACATCTAAATGCTTTTTGAACACTTCTGGGGATAGTGACTTCACCACCTCCCTGGGCAGCCTGTTCCAGTGCCTTCCACTCTTTTTGAGAAGAAATTTATCTTAACATCCAACCTGATTCTCCCATAGTGCAACTGTGGGTTTGAGCAGGACTATACAGTCTCCAAGTGTCCTTTCCAACCTCAATTATTTTGTTTCTAGACATAATCATAAATTCTACTTGATAGTAATATAAACATTTGTCCATGTGTTTGAGTATCTAAACCAAATACATTCGTGAATTACAAGAAGAGCATTATTTGACTCTATCTCTGAAAGAAAAGATAATTCTGGGACAAAGAAAAACTTGAACATAAAAGACAGATTTATCTACTTCAGTTTGTTTTCAGAAGTGGATTTTATAGCTCAGGAGTGGGCCAGGTTCCAAGATAATCTCAGGGATGTTTACTTTTAATATTTGAAATAAATATGTACTGAGGATGTATTTCAGACGTCTTCAAAGATAGGAATATGTGCATCAGTAAATCTGGAAGCAAAAAAATATCCAATGTAATTGGTAAGAATATGTTTTATATTAATGGTTTTAAAAGGTAATGTTTTTAGTACAGTTTTACTGCTGTGAATTTCATACAGCATTTCTGCAAATATTTTTTATTGCTGATTATATTTTATAAGGAGCTCATATTTAAAGGAATATATAGCTGCATGGTATTGCTTTTACTCTCTTTCCCTAAAATGCTGATAGTGTTTTTGCCATGGGTATGGACATATGTCAATTATAACTTTCTCACTTTTTTTATAAAGCTTTCATTTTTCTGAGTAGAACTTTCTAGAACAGTAAGGCTGTGATATTTATAACCACTGGTTTTTAATGATACCACTTAAATAGTGCCATTTAAATACAGTACAAAGGGAAGACCAGTGGCATTTGCTAGAGCATTGCGTCAGACCTGTCACTGTCCTTCACCTAATATAATTCATAGCCAAGATTTTTATTGGGTGTTTCTGATAAGTCAAACTAAAAACCAGCTTATGCCACAGAAATACCATGGCTAGTGGGAGAAAATTCTTCAGTTTTCTCACTGAAGACTGATATTTTCTTGAGACATTGACAGATGAAGCCTTACCTCATTGCTTCTGCTCCGCTTTATGAGAACAACATCATGCAAAAAAAAAAAAGTATGATTTACTTTTTGACACTTAAAAATACGTCTTTTGGCGATTGATTTTCTCCTGTTACCAAATAACTCGTTGTATTTTTGTCACAGGTTTGGATTTAAGCTTTGTGTTATTGAGATAAGGGAATAGAATTTGGGATTGAAGTACAGGTAGGATTAGGAGTTAGGAGTCAGGAGTCAGCCTTGAGGTTAGTGGCCAGATTTAAAATAAGGGCCTAACAAGCATGATTATACAATCACTTTTGTGACTACATTGCAACTCCTTCACTTGCCAAGAAAACTCTAAGGAAATCTATGAGCCAGCCATGATCACCAGCAATAAAGAAAGTCAGTGGCCTCCTGGGCTGCATTAGGAGCAGTGTTACCAGAGGACTGAGGGAACTGATCCTTCCCCTCTATTCAGCACTGCTGATGCCACACAGGGAGTGCTGGGTCCAGGTCTGGGCTCCCGAATGCAAGAGAGACATGGACATATTGGAGAAAGTCTAGCTAAGGGCCACAAGGATGATTAAGGGCCTGGAGCCTCTCTCCTATGAGGAGAGAGGAAAGGTTGAGAGCTGGGATTGGAGAAGAGGTTGAGAGGGATCTGATCAGTGTACATCCAATGGGGGAGTATAATTTGGGCAAAGACAGACTCTTTTTTGTGATGCCCAGTGACAGGACAATTGGTCATGAGTACAGCTTGAAATACAGGAAATTCTATCTGAATATGAGAAGATACCAACTTAGCTGTGCTGAGCAATGTCAGCCTGCGTAGAGAATTTAGACTAGACAGCATCCACACAGCCTGCCAACCTTTAAATGTTGCACAGAAATGACTTGTGTGGATTTTTTTTTTTCATGTTTTTACCAGGAGTATCCATGTCCACCATCAATTATGGCTGAGCTAAGCACCTAGTTCATGCATGGCTGTGCCTCTGTTTTATAGACTTAGACCCTTGGGGAACATGAGCAGGGATGGGCTGGTTTTTTTTGACATAAGGAACTTAGTTGTTTAATTAAGCAGTGAACGATCCAGTTAGTTTATGACTGTTCTTCAATTTTATTTGAGATACAGGGTATGAATTTCTTTCTCAAAATCTTGAGAAATCTTCAGCAGTCCTGAGAGAAAAAAGGTCCTGGTCCAAATTGCACATTTTGTAGCAGAAGGCAATAATTCAACTCTGAGTACTAAAAGATTGTGTAATGGTGGCATTCAGAGTCACTGTGTGATATAAAAATAAATTTCCTTATGACTAATTCCTCTTAGGAGAAAGGTTCCAGGATCTCTTAGATTGTGTGCTACTCAGGGTGCTCTTAAAGTGATATGTTTTAAACATTATTTGTATTTCACAAGTTAGAATTATTCTAGCAAATAATCAGAGCGCTAATTTTAATTAGAAGAAAATGCATATGATTAGCATGAGTATATGCAAAGTCATATATTTGTGTGCAGAATTTTTGAAGGTGACACTGCTGGAGTGTTGCTCTCTCAGAGGGAACGTTATATTATTCACTTTTAATTCATCATTTGCAATGGAGCAGTCCATCAAGAAATAGTTTATCTTTGGGAATGCTGCCCCCCTGAGTCCCCTATGGTTAGGAGGTCTGCACTGTATCTCACCTCTCACCTGTTCTGTTTGACATTTATTTTTCTGCTGCACTTCTGTATTTGTTGTTATTGTCTAGACTTTTCTGTCTCCTCAAGGATGAACTCCCATCCTTCCCCTGCAATGGGGAGTGTAGTTTACATTCAGCCATTTGTCACTGAAATGGTGAGAATGCTGAGTAGAGGTAAAACTTCCATTCTGATTGCCCCCTGATCTTTCAGATCCTGAGTGTTTTAGGATAAGGCATGTGGAGCCAGGAAGCCATCTGGTTACTGGCACATTCTTCTTTTCTCCAGCTCTGGAGAGAGGAGACAAGTACTTCTGGCATACTTGCCCACTTGCCTCCCTTTCTTTGAACTAGCAGAGATTAGCCAGGGTAGGGGATAAAATAATTTAAAGCATCTAAGTGATTGTAGGCTTTGCCTTCAGCAGATCACCGTACAACTTAAATCTCCAAGAGCGCTCAGATCTAAGCTATGGCCTCTCTGGCTCTTGCCCTGTGGGCGCTTGTATCCTCATGTAGGTCAGAGAGTGGAATTCAGTGAGTCCTCAGAACGCTTTCTCAGGGTTCTCAAATGAATGTGTGTTTTTCAAAGGAAGATGAGCAGCTGTAACTCAAATTGGAAGAGCAGTAACTTTATGATACTGGCCAGGCTTACATGGATATTGATGTGTGTTCTTGGTATTGTTATTTCGGCACCATACATGGATTAATTGTCATTACTGCTCCACGTAGAACTTTCACTGTGACTACTTAAGAAATGTTTGAACATTATAGTAAAGAAGGAAAATATGGACATTGCAGTATGACCTGGAGTGATTTTGGTATTTGTTAGAATAATTGTTTTCAAAATACGCTATCACTTCACAAAATATTCCTTGTTGAGCTAACACATATTAACCTATGCATTTTATTTAATTTTTAATAACAATGTATCATGAAGTTTGCTTTTGTTTCTCTTAATATTTTACTATACATGTATTAACAGCAGAATTTTAGTACATGTCACTGTGATATCGTTGTAACTGCATACAAAGGCATGGAAAAGTAATCTGTCTTTCAGATATGATGAGACAGATGAATTCACGAGTTCTAGCTAATATCCTAGAACAAGTGGAGAAGAAGAGAAAATAATAGCAAATGAATAAGTGTTGCTACTGTGGAGACATTTGAAGCAGAATAAAGTCCCTAGATAGAATTCATCTTGGTTACATCAGTCTCCTGTTACAATCTTTTTCTGTTTTGAATATCGAAGTAGAAAACCTACTTTTTTATGAATCCAATTTAATAACTTCTGACATTGGTAGACAGGCTCATTAATTTCAATTGAGAGTTGTATCAGGACATAGATCTTGAAGTTTAAACTTATTTTTCCAAAAAGTAGATTACATTCTTATTTCTTCATTATGATCTAACTTAAAGTCCCTTGAAACAGACTATTAACAAAATATTATCCTATCTCACAAAATAATACAGATAAAACTGAAATTCCTCTCAACACTTACATGGCACTTTTCTTCTTCAAAGCACTTTAGAAGGACTGATTAAACATAACATTAATTAAACAACTACATTTTTTTTTAAGTTCAACCTTCCAAAAGCTGTATTCTCAGCAGGGAGCAGGGAACAGGATAGCAAGGAGCTAAAACGAGCTCAAGTAATCAGAAAACTTAGCCTGCAGGAATTAACTGAGGAATCACTTCCATTTGCAGATCTTTTTTAAGTTATGCAGTGGGAAGATGAGAAGATAACAGTGCAGTCTAAACAGGAGAAAGAAATCTGTTGCTTTAAAGAGCTGATTAAGTATTTATGTTTGCGTGACTTAAGTCAAAAGGTTGGCAAACAACTCCTTTCTTTGCCTGATGAGGTGTGAACAAAAGGAATTTTAGAAGATTAACTGGAGTGCTTGTCCACATGGACTCCATTTATTCTGGATGTAAAACCCAAACATAGGAGATGAAATTCCTTGGATTGTTCTTGGGAACAATGAAGTCTGGTTCTGTCACTTCTGTTCTCAACCAACTTGTAAAGCTAAGACTGTAAGGAAGGTGGCCAAAGCTACCATGCAAATCCTAAGTCTATAGGTTTGTAACAGTTTACCTTATAAAATGCTGCTTCCTCTGCTACTGAAGGCAGACAAACAGAAGCTCCTCTGTGAAAATTTTTCTCTTCCTGTGGACCCAGTAGTTGTTTGATGTACCAGGTCAGCACGTAATTACATAGGTCAAGCTAAACTGAATGGAACTGACTCGTTTTTGTAGTCTCTGTATGGATGAGACAGTCAAAAAATCACCCTGCAAATCCTCCCAAATGTGCCTTCTGAAACCAGGGTGCAAGTCAGAGAATGTATCCTGAGCTGAGCTGCTGAGTCACCACCCTAGCATAAGAGAGTGGAGAGAGACTACTTCATTGTTATATGGATTAATATTCAAAATAGAAACCATTCATTATGCTGGGTGAGAGATGCAGTTAAGGAATAGAAAATCTCTTTGGACAAGGGATTCATAAATCCATTTTTGTTACAGTTCTCTCTGTTCTGCTCCAATATCTCCTCCCACAAAGGTGATATAGCTTCTCCAGAAATCCACTTTTCTGTGACAGCCTGTATCCCACCCATGGTCTTTGAGTGCTGTTAACTTGGACAAAAGAGGTAGAAATCTAGTGGCTGTTCTCTACTTTTGGCATTAGCTCTGTTGGAACCAGCTGAAGCTGAAGTGCCTCTACATGCACAGTGTAGACACAGATCTAACCTTTAAAGAATATATTGGATCAGGTGTACTGTATGAATTAGCAGTTGGTTTCTGGCTTGCTAAAGAGCACTAGAAATTGTTTCATCTCTAGATTTCAAGACAAATTCCAATGAAAGACCTGCAGATCTCCTGTCTTACTGTGTAGGAGAAATGAAGAATCTGAAGGTCTTCCATTGACAGAAGAGTAAAATCAATGTTAGGAGCAACAATAGATTAAAGGATAGGTGTCAAACATGGATTTGTGATGTACAAGAGGGACAACACAGTAGTACAAGAGCAATAGCCTTTAAACACATCATTATACATCAAAGAGCAGGAGTCTGGAGAGGATCTTGGGCATGAAAGGCCATGGAAAAAAAAACAGGATCTAACTGAGCATCGACCTGGAGGTGGTTAAGCCGATCTGAGGAGAGAATAGAAAATCCTGGCAGATGGAGGATGCAGAGGTACATTGAAGTATCAGGTGTACAAAAGACAGCAAAGGAACAGGAAAGCTTAGTGGTTAAGAACCAAAGTGCTGAGGGGGTACGGTTCAAGTAAGAAAAACACCTGTCAGAGAGAGAAAAGGTGGCTCTGAGAAGGTGAGCTGAAAACAAGAAGAATTATAAGCTAGAGGGAAGCAGGAAATACATGAAATCAAAAACTTAGGTTTCTAGAAGCAGAGAAGCTGAAGGAGAAAGGTAGCCAGAAAAAATGCTGCTACGTGAAAGCAAATCTATCACAGATCATGGATCTGAGAAAGCAATTTGTTGAAAAGCTGTGATTGCATTTCACCTTGTTGTAATTTCCCATGGCACATTCAGGATGAAATTACGATAACACTTCTCTTTTGTCTTTTTCCAATGCTACTGGCTTCTGTACATATTACTCTTCCATCCTTGTTAAGGCAGTGCCCTTTGTCATTCCTAGTTCTCATCCCATCTCTTTCTCTTGGAAAAGTTAGAACATGCATTTCTAATCTCTTTTAAAAGATAAAAGGTTCTATACTGGTTACTCTTTTAGATATTTAATTCTTTTACAAGCAAATCTCAGTTGATGTTGGCAATACAGATATTGGTGGTTCACATACTTTCATCACTCTATGACAGTTTGAAGGTTTCTTGCCTGAAACTATCAAAGATTAATGTTCTACTCCCTGTAGGGCTTTATATGCTGTACTACCTATGGCTGAATGTATTCTTGATGAAAAGATACTAAAAAAAGAAAACCAATGAATGGTACATCGCATACAATGCATCAGGGAGAGTATTGTTCCTCTTTGTTGTGGGCCATACTGAATACCAATCTTATATCTTGAAATCTTCCTGCCTGTCATCAGAAGTGGTGGAAAAGTGAAAAGCGCATATTGTGCTTCTGAGGGGAAGAGAGGATCTGAGAACTCTGCCTGATACTTTGTTCTATCTCAGCAGTTGTGAACAGAGTGCACCTCAATTCTTGGTGGCATGGGAGCATGTGTGTGTAGCATTTAACGTCTTCTGTCTTCTCCAAAATAATATATTTTCAGAGTTTTCAAGTAAGTTCAGATAAACATTCAAGGAGGTAAAATTCAGCATTGTTCTATGGCTCAAAACACCCATTATCCCAAGTTAATTAGCAGGCCAGACTGAATGTGAAGCAGTTAAAGCAGTGGCCATGGCCCACTGCTCACTCAGACTAGTCTAAGTGACTGATTATCACCCATTCCTTTAGAAACAATGGAACAGAGATAATATTTTTAATAGGGAATAATTGCAGTACTATAGTCAGTTTGCATTAAGTCATCATGTCCCTTAATATGCATTTGCTCTGAAGTGCCAGAAATTACAAATGTTTTTGCACATTCCTGATATAACATGGAAGGACATTAGGAGCAAGATTCAGGCACCTAGAGATAAGTGTTAAACATTAAGGTCAGTAGTATAGGGTGTCCTACCTGGTCTCCAGCCAACCTTCTGGAAGGTACTGATTCTTTCTTTCTTTCAGTAGCACTACTGACTGTGCAGACATCTTGGGTATCTAGGGACATCTGAAATCACGTTAGCCCCTTGTATGTGGATGCATGATTTGCCTTCAGCTTGCTGAGAAATGTCTTTAGCTTTTATGCCTAAATCCAGAATCTTCAGTTCTCTGACTCTTGTTAGAAGTGATGGTGCCCATGTTCTTTGAATTAATGTTTTTCAGTCCCACTGCTTGGGGTTTTTTCCATCCATCTAATAGTTTGTGCCTGGTGGTTGTAGGAACAAGAAATTGTTGTACTGTGATGAGCAACATCACAGACCATCATGTAGTACTTGTCATGCCATCTAGGTTGGTCAGTAGATACTGCCTTTGAGTTGCATAAATCTTTGTCAAAAACTTAGTTATATTAAACCAGAAGTCACCAGACAAGGGGAATAGAGCTGCTGTATGCAGACTGTTGTGTTGAATGGTTCTGGTTCTTTCCTGTGCAGCATTTACTTCAGTTAGTGATGCTAGAAACTGGGTATTATGGAGAGGGGTAGATAGTAAAGTTATAGGTTAGTGGTTGCTGCAGAAAGCCATGCTGCTTTAATCAGTCACATCATTCATTCATTTTGGAGTGGCTAATGACGCTTGTTCCTTTCTGCACTGTTCTGTGTCTTCTGAAACAGGGGTCCTCCTTTATAACCCTTATTGCCTCATCAGGTGAATTATTTCTTGTTCTTTAACTACCCACACCTTTCCTAATGTCTCCCCAATCTGAGCAGCAGCCATATACTTATGCATACTAATCTCTCCCAGCTGTGGAGAGCTGTGGATGCCCCATCCCTGGAGGCATTCAAGGCCAGGCTGGATGTGGCTCTAGGCAGCCTGATCTGGTGGTTGGCAACCCTGCACATAGCAGGGGGATGACTAGATGATTACTGGTCCTTTTCAACCCAATCATTCTATAATTCCATTCTATGACTTGAACACAGGGGGCTTTTAGGCACTACACCAGTGCTGGATGTCACTAGCAATTACACCTTAAAACAAGTCTCTGACAAGAGAAGCACTGTACACAAATCAACTATTTCTCAAATACTGAGGAGGTATTTCTGCCCCTGCTGTCATGTGATGGATACATTCCAATTTATTAGGTTGTCAGTGAAATACATGGACTCATTATCAAAATTTGTTCCATATGAATTAAATAGACAGTTTGGGCACATGCATTAAATATTTGAAAGTAATAATAAAAAGTCTCCCAGTAGTCTTCCCATAAAAGCTGTGAAATACTGAGGCTGAATAGTCTTAAAAACAGATGACAAAAATGCACAAAAGCATGTCTGTCTGGAAATTTAAATAGAGCATCATTAATAACCAATAGCACAAAATTTGCATGTATTGTAACATACCAGTACCAGTGGTTCTGGGATAGGGTATCTGTGATGTTCCAGTATAATGTGGTGGTGTTTTGCTAACTTTTATTATCTAGCTACAAAATGTGAATTCATGAGTAACTCTGAAGGAGAAAAAATCATGATGTATTACTTACATTAGAGCAAGCTCTACCTCTAGGACAAGGATCTTAGTTTGAATTAATATCTGTTTGAGATTTCTCATGTTTCCAATATTTTAATTTTCCTACTCTTGTGCTCTCAAACCAGGAACCGTGCCACAACTGTATCAAAACTGTGCCAATGTGTCAGAGTCATTTTCCAGAGATGAGTGAAAATGGAAATGAAGTCCTTGGGGTTACATCAGCAGTAAATTTATCTCAGGGCAGCATTAGGGGAATGCTTCCAGAAGTGGAACCTTTTCTGCAATAATCTTGCTCTTGTTAAATCTACCAGAAGAATAGTTAGCTCTACTGATTTGCTGTAGAAACAGAATTTTTCTTAGGACGGCTCTCAGTTTGACCCTATGAAAAGCAGAAAATTTCCCAAATTAAGGAATAGAAACATGTACAAAGGCGCTAATGAGACCTTATCATGCAAAGAAAAGATGTTAGATTTGTATTGCTGATGCATTTAGTAAGCAAACATTAACATCTTATATCTCAGTGCGTGCAGCTAGAGGAAGCTTGATCTCCATATAGAACAGTGATGGAAGTTTTATCTTAGGAAAATAACTTAAATTTTGTAAGGTCAAATAAATACTGTTTCAAACACAAATGAGACAATTTATTTCCTGTGACAGTGCCCCTAAATTATGAATATTTAACATCTTCCTTTACAAGTTGAACGAGTATGTGGTGTTTTTTTTTCCCCCTTGTCAAGCTGGTGGTTTAATCAAATTATGTAAATCCTCTTCAACAATGTCAAATCAGTTTTGAGTCTTATGATATGTAGTGTTGGTCAAATAAAAAATCAATTCATTTGTAGATCAAAGCAGTTCTATAGGAACTCTGACAAAAATTAACCATGTCATTTATTTTTACTACCATTCTTACACACATCCTCCTCTCTTCCCAGGGCCCTTGCGAGTTCTCAGCTCAGGGAGGCTTCTTGAGCTACAAGTTGAAAATCCCAGCTCTCCTACTGGTGGAGCTATACAGAACTTGGCTGACATAACAAGGCTACTGTTTGTTAGACATTTAAGTCAGGCCAAGTTTCATGTGTTCATGGCAGAAATATTAGAGCTGTTGCTCTTTGGAGCAGCCATCCAGATTTTCTTATACCTCAAGCTAAAGGATATAACCAGTGGCTGCTAATGGAAGCATTGTGCTGTTCTGACAAAGGACTGAGACTGTGCACTTTACATAAGGTGGGGTACTATAGGAGAAAGAAGTATCGGTCTGTTCTGTATGTGTGTGCAGAGCAAAGCAGAGTCTCACTGATCCTACTAATCTACTTGTGCTTACCCCTGGCCAGTGATAGACACTGCGTTCAGCAGAGTAACAACTATAAAGAAATGTGGTTTGGGTTTGTTTGGATCGTTTGGAGGTGGGGCTTTCTTTTACACACCAACGAGATTTGGTATGTGCTACAGACTGATGTAATCACTGGAAATGATAACTATTAATGTGTTTATGCTGCATACAACAAACAGGAGCAGATGTAAAGAGTATTTCTGTTTATTCTTAAGCAGTGTTTCATATGTTCATAGAGCAAAAAAAAGTAATGGAGTTTGGGCGAACCACTGTTGAAAGTGGTTTTAACACCTGTACTACATCTGATGTTAACATGGTATTTCTGAGAAGCTAATAATGCAAATGACTGATTAAATACTAAGTGCAAAGAAATAGAAATGTTTGAAGATAGGATTTGTACCTGAATGGCACATCGATAAGATTCAAATCCTACTATACGCATTGTGTGGGTAACATTATGGTTTTATAATCAGTAATACTTTTGCATGATATAAATTGAGTAGTTTCTAAGATCTCACCACAGAATGAACTCAATAACTTCTAAGTTTAACATTACAGTACAAAGCTTGCATCTCTGCTGTAAGCATTCTGTTGCAAATGATTGTCCATATTTCTACCACAGCAGGCAAAATTGTGAAAAAAGAAAATAATGTAGTATTTAATGGTAAATGATATGATTTTCCTCTTACCTTTGCTTTCAAATATGGACATACACAATGAAACTTACAACTTCAGAATTTCAGAGTTAAGATCTTCAATAAGTACTCATATACTAATTTATCAAAACTTTTTAAAATTCTCCAAAAAGTCTGATTAATTTATCATATTATATACAATAATCATACCTGATTATTTCGTTCATAAAACATGATGTAGATTCGATTACTAATTACATTTATTTTTTTCCTACTTTTCCTGTCCTTTTCATTCTGAATGATGTGCTCTGGTGATGATTGCTGTATGCAAATTTCTAGCACAGCTGCACTGAAGATGACTCATGAGTTGTCTCATTGACCTCAGCTACCACCTCGTCAGGCCTTCATCCTCACTGTTCTTGTCTTCCAACACAATGAAATCTGCCATTTTCCCTTATCAGTAACACTGTAGAACTGCATGTAGCACCTCACATATCTCTGCTGAAAGGTTCTACAGGAATGCCAACCTTGCCCCATAGTCATACTGTGGCATACAATATATGTAAACTCTCCAAACCTGCTCATTTGTCATTTTCACAAGCACTATATGACTTTCAGGAGTGATTTTGAGAAAACAATATTTGTTCAGGCATGAAAAATGTTACAGTAATCAGCAGTGTTTTTTTGTGTCTTCAATTAAACATGACATGACATGGCAATCGTAAAAATCGCAGAATGGCCTGGGTTGAAAAGGAGCACAATGTTCATCTAGTTCCAACCCCCCTGCTATGTGCAGGGTTGCCAACCACCAGACCAGGCTGCCCAGAGCCACATCCAGCCTGGCCTTGAAATGCCTCCAGGGATGGGGCATCCGCAGCCTCCTTGGGCAACCTGTTCCAATGTGTCACCACCCTCTGTGTGAAAAACTTTCTCCTAATATCTAACCTAAACCTCCCCTGTTTCAGTTTAAAACCATTCCACCTTGTCCTATCACTATCCATTCATGTTATACGTTGCTCCTTTCGTTTTATATTTTAAGTTCTGGAAGTTAGGGCTATGTGAAACAGTTCCTTACAGAATATCAGGAATATATGTCAGAGGGGCTTCCTTTTTTGTCAGTACCATGCATACAACTAAGGATGTGTGGAAAACTACACTGTCATCTCTGCACTGTGGTCATGCAGTGTAGTACTGGATCATTAGTAAAGTCACAGGAACACCAATGAACAAAGTGAAGTTGCTGCACGTTGTATAGAATTAACTTATGCAGTAGAACTGTTCCTTTAGAGAAGGCTTCTAAAAAACAGCAGTTTCCTTGGCTTTTCATTTAATGCAGTGATTTTAAGAACCAATGCACGTTTATTTGTAATTCCTTGAGTTATGAGTTGTGCAGTGGGAGATGAGCTCTGTAAGTGATGATATTCATATTGTCTTTATACATATACTGAGCTTTTATTATCATTGTTTCATTCTCATAAGGACATGATGTAGCCCATATCTGAAGTCTCCAACTCATGTAATATGGAAATATTAACAGAGGCCTTATGTGTGAAATGCTTGACCATGCAATTGTATAAATGTGGCTTGCTCCAAAATAGTATCAATAACCAATGAGATTACATGCAATGATGAAAATGGTGCTAATACAGTCTTGCATGTTTTCCCTGTACTTCTTCTCCGTCACCCTTTTTGACTGTATCTTCTGAATTCTCCCTTCGTTTTCTTCCAACAAAGGCAAATATGCCATGAGGGATCTGGTCCACCGACTGCCAGGCGCTAACAACAGCAACAGCTCAGCAAGCAAGGCCATGTCTGATGACACCGTTACTGCCATTTGCTGCACGCTGCATGAAGTCATCACTAAAAACATGGAGAATGCCAAGGCCTTACGAGACGCAGGCGGCATTGAGAAACTGGTTGGCATATCTAAGAGTAAAGGAGACAAGTATGTTTTGCAAATCCTCTTGCACCCTTTTTATCATCTCCAGTAGTTCTAACTAGTTCTTAATGTGTTTGCCTCCTCTCTGCAATCGTGAGTTGAATACTTTGGTTTCATCACAAATCATGTGCCCAGCGTGGAAGGTAACAAGAAACCATGGCAGTAGCAAAAGCCTCTGCTATAGCCTCTTTTTGAGGTAGCATCAGTAGGCCCGTGCACTGTAAGAAAGAGTAACTATCTCCAGTAACTGCTACCTCAAAGCACTTCCAGAAGATCCTGGTAAACATTAGGGGCCAGAGTTTTTGGACTGCACTGTACAGGGATCCCATGAAAGGAAGGGATGTTGCTGTAGTTCTCTTACTGCTCCTCCTGCTCTGGTCTTCATCCTTCTTTTGCCTAACTCAGCCTGATTCTCGTATTTGTCAGTCTGCAGAAGTATAATGCAATGGGACTATGGCAGTTTGAAAACAAAAAGCCTTCACTATAGTGTAGAAAACTTCCATCAGTGCACCTGCTGGAAGCTGTCATCACAAAGCCTACTGCAGCATCGGAGCTCTAAGAGAGCCCCCACAAAACCAGGCCACAACGTAAAGGAAAGATTTATGCACCCTACATTTGGTTTGAGAACACCTCTGATTGGAGCATTACCAATATAATTTAATCATATTTCTTTTTCTCTGTTGTCACTCTTTTGTTTCATACCAAATTCATTACTGAAGCATTCTCACACTGACTGTAGAGGGCAAAAAGTGTGGGAGCTCCCATGCTCTTCTAATTCATTTACATTTGCACTATTTATTATTATTAAATCTATTTGATTTTTTAATGCATTTTTGCTAGATCAAATGTGCAGGTTGCAAACAAGTTCACATCCATCTCTCATAAGATGTGTCTCTCTTCAAAATAAAGCATTTGTCTACCTACCTATTCATTATCTGGCAGAGTCCATTAATACCTGTTGAGTCTGGAATTTTCGGAGTATCACAGTCTTAGGAGGATCTATGAATATAGTTCCCTAAGTATTTAGCCCAGGTACTGTTAAATAATTATACAATACCTTCCAAAATAGTGATATTTGTCCTCATCCAAAGTACTTTGATGTGCAGTCAGATGTTCTTATTGTTACAGGAAACAAAACTGTAGAACAAGAAAACCTGTCAGCTCACAGTGACACTAATGCTCATTTTAAGTAGAAGTTTTATTTTTCGACTCTAAGAATGTTAGTATTGTTTACCATTGCTTTGGTTTGCTTTCTTGCAGATAACTCACTGTTTAAAAATCAGAATTGTTAGTTGTTGGACTGATAGGAAGTTATTGCATTCTCATACAGTAAAAAACTTCAGTATGAATTTGTCTTTTCTGGGATGAAGCATCTGTTTCGGCAAGTGCAGGACCCTGGCCTGGCCATGCATCATGGTGCAAGTGAACACAAAAGTGTCAGTGCTCCAGACTGGCCTCACTAGCCTTTGGAACGTGCCCATGGTTGTCACACATTCCCAACATGAGACAGCAAGAAAGGACTGGTGTTTATAAGGTCGTATTGGCCACACCCAAGTCTTTACCTAGCTCCCATTTCTCCTCGGTATTCACATTGTGGTTGATGCGTTTATGGATACTCCATGGTTATTCCAAGCTACCAATGCCTCTCTAGCCAGTGTGGCTGGGAGTATAATAAAAACAACAATTCTCGATATTGTTTATCAAATTCCTATTTATTCATCAGTTACCCACTTATTATTGTATTCTTGATGAGAAATGGGGAAAAAAGAAGAAAAACACCAGCTAAATAGTAGGAAAATGCTGCATAAGATAGTAGACTCAGTTATGCCATGAACGTCATTATTCCACCTTTACTCTCAGCGTCCCCGTGGCCATTGTCAGAGGTCACAGCACACTGCAGAACAGCTAAGAAGACTTGCTGCCCAAACCAGTAACATATTCTGCTGGTTTTCTGGTTTTCTTTTTGATTTGCAGTCCTCTGACTTTTCTGAGTAAAACGTTAATCTCCTCAGTGGCTACCCCAAACCTGATCATTCCTCACTTCAGACTTTGGCTTTCCTAGGTTTTCCAGTACTTTGCTGCTTTATACAAAATACTGGTACAGTATAGGAGCTTAAGTACGTAATGTATGCTCCCTTAATGGCCTGGGTTTTCTTCCCAGTCCCTTTCTTTTCAACTGTATTTCATTGAGCTAAATGCTCTTAGGGTTCTTGTGTTGCTTTAGGTGGAGTTTTTTTTTTGTTCTTGTTTTGTTTAGATTTTAAACATTACATTTCCCAAGAGGTAGATATGAATGAGTGAAACAATAGTTAAGAGCCTCTTTCAAAACCTGCTTGAAGAGAAAGTTCATGTGAAGTTATTTGTGATTTTTAGCATAACATCAATAGCAGCCGTCATTAATAGTATGTTGAGTGTAAGATGCAAATCCTAGTTGGGATTCCCAGTGAAATTCACTGTGACTTTTATAATTAGTTGTATTTCTGCATCTGGACTGCCCTGCAGATTGAAACACAGTGCTCACCACTCATCTAGAGTGTTTCTCCTGGCTGCTGCACAGGGGCGCATAATGCCATCTGTCATGACTTGAAGTCTGGTCATTTACAGAGAAAGAAATTCGGGCTCTAAATTGTCCTGGATGCCAAAAGTTTTAGCCAGGACATTCTCTTAGATGTACATAATGCCAGCCAGTTCCTCAACAGTGTTCCTGTTCCTGCCTCTCCCATTCCTTTTGCTGTGCTCTCAATATGAGTTCTCATTCTCACTATGAGAAATACACATTTTGCTCCTCACTGAATAGTTAGTACGTAGTGCTTGCTTGTAAGAACATTGCTTTCTGAGACGCCAACAAAAGATCTTAATATACATTGATACCACAAATTCATTTGTGGGCTTAAGATCATAGTAATGCACTTGAAAATTAGGATGAATGGAGTCTGGAACCCAGCACTCTCTTTCTCACTTTTTTGTTTTTTCTCTCTTTTCAATATATGTGTGTAACAGGCATTCGCCAAAAGTGGTGAAAGCAGCATCTCAGGTCCTCAATAGTATGTGGCAGTACAGAGATCTGAGAAGTCTCTACAAGAAGGTAAGGCTTGAGTTTTTTTCCAGATTTGTCATCTTTCATGTGATTACCAGAACTTGGGTGCTGAGAGACTTTAGGGGCCAAAACTTCTATAAGAACTGAAAATTCACCTGGAGTTTAAAATTTCTCAGACTTGGAGCTGTAGATTTTTTCTTTTCCCAATTCTACTTTTAATATAGGAATATTTCCTTCGGGGAAAAAAAAAAAAAAAAGGAAAAAGAAAGAAAAAAAAAAGCATTGTGATGAAAATGGGTAATGAATTTGATTTTCTAAAGAATTCATTCAGAGACTGCTTGATCTGGCAGCCCTGGAGAGTGAAGTCTTCTGTACATAGAACAAACCTATGCAGGCTCTCCTACTGTTTCTTTCTTTCTTATACCTCCTCATACTGTCCAGAGGAGGTTACCAGATTTTCAGCCCTTCAGCTCCCAAATTTCCTCATGAGATTACCAACAAGAGTATCTGAAGATGTGACCCTTAGGGACCACTTGTGAAGCTGAGCTGAAACTTGATAGCTTCACTTCCAGTCAGCTGGCAGACAGTAGCATCAAGTACTTGGTTTTTAGACAGTCTGTAGAGGGTACCACATAATTCCCACAGGCCTGCTAACCTCTTAAAAATGAATTGCAGTGCTGGTAATGTGATCCTGTGAAAGAAATTTCCTATAGTTTTTAAAAATAAGTGTCTACTTAGTAAACGACAGTGTATCCAAGTATTTATTGTGGAATATTTCCAAACTGAATTACACCATGGTTATACAGTATAACTACACTGCTTGTGTAATTATCATTCTGCAGGCTTAGTTCTCAAAGGTCTGCTTACTATGTGGAATTTCACAGTTGATATAGTTGCTATTTGTGGTCTCAACAAAGAGGGCTAAGAACTTCATCTAGCAGAAGAGTTCAGGTCCTGGTTAAGGCTGGGATGTAAGAGAGGGAAAGTTCACAGTGGTGTAGTCCATGCTGTGTGTGTTTTGCACAAGGAATGAACTTAGTTATGTGGAATTTATGCACTAAATCTCAAACTCTCTGAAGCTGACCTTCTGCTTGAAATGCTGTTCTTCTGCATGCCTCAGCTCTGCTTTGCATCTCTCTGAGGAGCAAGGAAGACAATTACTGAGTTTCTCCCACTGTTCACTTCCATTAGGTTCAATCACCCTTTGGAATCATAGGGGTACAGTATGTAAAGGCATTCTGAGTAATGTGTGATTCTCAGTTGTCCCGTTATGAAGTGGAAGCAAAAGCAAACAGGAGCTAAAGCAGACTTTTCTTGAGGCAAGGCAGGAGCAGGCTTGAGGTCCGCATAGCCTGACTTTCAAGCATGTGGGCAGCTGCACTGTAGAGGCTAAACTTTATTACGCCGTAATCTGTTCGAGGTTCATACCATGGCTAGCTCATTTTCAGCCTTCTAGCTTTATATGTATGTTGTGATGGATAAGTGGTTCCTGAGGTTGCTCCATGCACAAGGTAATCTATATGCTGTGTGGCTTTTAAATATATTACTGCCTAAAGGACATTCTGTTGGCTGCCAGTGTGAATGTGCCCAGTGATGTACTTAAATACTAGGTATGCTTGGATACTAAGCACCTTGCATGCTTAGAATAACATTTTCTGAGGCCACAAATGCATGCTTGTGGTATGGAAAATAGGGCAGGCTATACTTTGAGGTAGCTTCCAGGATATTCTTAGAGAGTCTGATTGTCTACATTCTCAGGAAGAGGTTTAAAAATCACAGTATTGGCTAATTCCTACAGACTTCACTAAATCTTGAAATGAAGTTCATTCTCTGCTACAAGGGCTGCTCTGAAAGTAATGCCTCCTATTTAAGTATGCTGGCCCTTAATGCCAGAGGTGGATGCTGGTGATGTGGCAGCAGGTGGTATGGTAGAGGATGAACCTTTCCACCAGTATTCCATTCCAATTTGTTGCCGTGTGACAGATGGCAGCAGAGGGGCAATCTGACAAGATGGCATCTAACATGGAAGTGCATATGAAGCAAAGGTGTGTCACTGAATTCCTTCATGTGGAAAAAATTTACCCATGACATTCATCAGTGCTCGCTGAATGTTAATGTAGCCCAAACAGTGCATGTGAGCACAGTGAGGGGTGGGTGGTTCATTTCAGCAGCGGTGATAGCAATGTGAAAGACAAGCCATGTTCCGGACAACCATTCACAGCTGACACAGCACAAAATGAAGAGCATTTTTATCTGCTCATCAGTGCAAATCTGCAGACTGTGACCAGGGAACTCTGTATAGAGATGAATATCAGCTTCAGTGTGTTGGAAATGATTGTGGCACCGTTGGAATATCACAGATTTTGCACCAGGTGGATCCCCAGATTGCTCACAGAAAAAAACACTGTATGCAAGTTTGGCAGAACCTCTTGAACCAGTACAAGGCTGAAGGTGACAGATTCTCAGATCATATCATTCACAGTTATAAGATGTGGTGTCACCACTACGGCAGTGTGTGGATAACAACATGTTATTCACCATTGAAGAAAAATCCGCCATTGAAGAAAAGGTTTGAGACACAGCTCTCAGCAGGTAAATTGATGTGCATTCTCTTTTGCAGTAGGAAAGGGGTGATTCTTCTGGATTTCCCAGAACCTGCACAAAACCATCAACTCTGTTACATCACAATGCTGGCTAAGCTGAAGGCTCCAACTCCAGAGTCAGACCAGAGAAGACAGCTTTTCTCTTGCAACACAATAACACCATGCCAGTGTGAAAAACATGGAGCACATTGCCACTCTTGGCTGGACTGTTCTATCACTGTATAGTCCAGATTTGGTGCTTTCTGACTTCCATCTGTTTGAGACAATGAAAGATGGACTGCATTTCCTTAGCAACAACACTGTTATAGCAGCTGTGAAACAGTGGGTCACCTCCACGTGCTTGGATTTTTACAAGCGTAGCATGCATGCTCTTGTTCATCACTGCTGAAAATGCATAGCTAATGGTATTGGCTCTGTTGGAAAACAGCACTTTTCAGCAGAGAATTTGCTCTTTCAAATTATTTGCTCCTTGTATCAGCTGTAGTTTCTATGGAAATAAGTAGGAGGCATTACTTTCAAAGTGGCCTATGTCTATACTTATATATTCATACATCATTATATATGCTGCCAAGCATCATATCAGTGCAATTTCTTGTACTCCAAATGTTTGGATAGTTTACTTAAAATTTTCTTTTCTTTAAAAAAAAAAGGGCATGCACTAACCTTAACAAAGTCACAATATTTGTTAGACTTGCCTGTAACAGGCTGTTGTGCTGGATGCCTGTATTTCAGGACTGTTGAAAAAATAATGTTTTTATAATTGGAAAGATGCAAATGTTTGCATTATTGTAATAGTCAGCTAGTTATGCAATAAAATTGCCCAGTATTATCTTTGTCCAATTAAGATATCTGTGCTAGTAAAATTGAGTGACCATACAGCTGACAGTATAATACAATCAGCACTTGACAGTATCTTGCATTTTCACAGCTTTTTTTAAGGGCAGGTAAATCCCATTGCATATATTCATTTGCAATTTCTTTCTATGTATTGAAGTATCTGTACAATTATTTTCAAAGAATTGGTGGCATATAGAGACACAGTTTTATATTGTAATACAGGCAAATTACAAGTATCACATCATATTTAAGGAAAATCAACAGCACTTACCTTGCTGTTCAAGAAATAGTGTAACCGAACAATTTGAATTATGGTATGTTTTATAGCTGCATGTTTAAAGTAGATTAAATAAGGAGAAATAAAAAGAATGGAACATCCTTTGTAGTAATGGGGAAAGGACAGTGCTTATTTAAGTATTATACAGTAGTAGTCAATAGATTTAACTCAATTATATGATTACATCACTAAAAACATGAAAACTTACACACTCTTCTACATTTGCTCAACATTACAGGAATCACTTCACAGTTGGCAGAACATAATCTGCACTGACTGACGGTACATCCAGAGGTGGGGGTTGTTGTAGCAAGTCTCTTAATGATTTGCCAGACTTGTGAAGAAAGCCAAGGAGTGCATAGGCACCAGTTTTCTTCTTGCGGCAGTCCCTAATGGATTCCTGTCTGTGAAGTGCAGGGAATTGCAAAAGTCAAAATCTTGTTCCCTCACTGCTGCCATGAACAGGATTGCCATAGGTAGGGTAAGCAGTGCAAGCCCCATCCCATCGTGGGTAAGCATGCCCTTCAGCTTCAACCAGGGCAAAATTAATATGCCTGTGTAGTTAAACCTAAATTATGCAGCCTCTAAAGAAGCTTTAAGAACTCCCTGTTGCATACAAAATAACCAAAATAGACAGATTTCAGGGTGCCAACTTCAGCCATGCTGCTTAATCCAAGCCAAAATCTGCTGCCGTAACCACAGTGAGATAACTTTATTGACCAAATCAAACAATATGCCTTGTCTCAGTGTGTTCGTGTATTTGGGTGAGAGTGCATAGAGTATTCTGTTTCGAGACAATAAAAATTTAAGGTCCTATCTAGCTTTTTTATCCTGAAAAATGAAAAACAAAACAAAACCAAAACACTAATGGGTGAGATAGAAGGCATGGGATATCAAATCTGGTAAACCAACTTAAGTTAGGGATATAAATGTTTCTTGGAAAAGAGTTTTACATTATGCTGTATTTAATCAGAAAGGGAGTACTAGTAAGACTTACGTTTCCATAAAAGGTCACTTATTTTATCTGCTTCTGTCCTCAGGAGTCCCTTCCTTAACACTTAAAATCTGATTTTCAAAAGTTGTTAATGGTTGTGTAATCCATAGACAGAGGGCGTACCAGTGACTCAGCACTTACATAAAACAAGTAGGGGAGCTGCCTAGCTTGTCCTTGTGCTTGGGAGTTGTGGTCCACCCTTCTTGAACTATCTGGGCAACCTGTACTGTCAGTGGGAGGACTAAGTGCAACTTACGGTCTCCAGTGAGACTGAAAACCAGATGTGAATATGACTGTAGGAGAGCAGATTTCGATTAGCTGCAGATGGTAGGCTATCTATCTCAATATTCAAGAAATAACCAACTGTTCTCAAACACTTGTTAAATTACATGAGGAAATTTGAGCAAAAGGGTTGTGCAAAGAGGGAAACTAAATGAGTTTAACATGAAAGAAAACTTATTAGCCTAAAACAAGCTACAGTTAGCTTAAATGCTTGTAACATGAATGAGCTGAAGGAACTGTCAGGAAGAATGTTTTCTTTTAATTATTTTG
Source organism: Lagopus leucura (assembly GCF_019238085.1). Classification (NCBI taxonomy): domain Eukaryota; kingdom Metazoa; phylum Chordata; class Aves; order Galliformes; family Phasianidae; genus Lagopus; species Lagopus leucura. The sequence continues at coordinate 21,901,969 of NW_024962263.1, forward strand.
CTTTGCCTAACCACTTAGACTGCAACAAAATGTCTCTTTACATTTTCTTATTGCATTTACAGTTAGTCTGTCTTCCAGGGTATAAGTAGAGATCATAAAGAATTTGTAGGAATTATTTTTCTTTTCCATTTATTATCATAGGTTTCTGTTCTGCATGGAATAATAGAAATATTTGTCCTCTTCAACCACTGTATGAAAAAAATGCAACCAGTTACTTCAAACTAGGGAGGCTGACAAAGGTGATGGTCCTTCAGTGTGTACCATGCCATTTACAGTAGGAAGAGTATTATGAGAGGCATTTAATGAAGTCAGAGTAGTCACTCTGAAGATGGCTTTGTCTGTTCGTCGGCTGGAAAAGATATTTAAAATTGCCTGAAGCCTTACAAGCTGTTAAGTGGGTCTAGATCTAGGGGAGGACACTCTTTTCATGTGACTTTCAGAATAATAAACTGATGAATCTATGAGAAGGTCCTTTATTGCTAAATGTTCCAGGAAAATTGCCAGCAATAGACTTTAAAGCTCTAGTCAAGGTGCTTTAAAAATCTAACGTCTTTCTTCAGTAAAATATACCTGTTCACTCTTTAGAGCTATTAATTGCATCACGTTAACATGCAGAATTGGAACACAGCTTTTGGATTTTCTTCTGGTGATGTTATCACCAGTCAGACATCCTCTGAAAAGGTGCTGTTTTTAGTTTAAATTTATCTGATGAAAAGGTCTGTGCAGAACTTAAACCCTATATCAAGATCTCAATTCCAAATCCAGAACATTAAAGTATGTCAAAAAGGTGGCTTAACTTGAAGGACTATACATGTGCTCAAATTGATAATGTACTGATCTTTCAGTGGGACTAAATGTATTACTATATAATGGTGGAGGCTGTTTTCTAGATGTATATGTCGCCCTTTCAGAGCAAGGGTGCATTAATGTAAGGTAGCTCCTCCACTGACTGTAATATAAAACTGAATTGTCTTTACAGAGAAGGCATTGTCTAGAGCCCATTTTTATATTAACTTTGAAAATGCAATACCTGATTAATAAATGATTGACTGATTGATTGATTTATGGCAGTGGGCGGCCCCAAGCTTCAGTGTGGCTGAGGACAGAGGATTTTCACCAACCCACCACTCTGGGTCATGGCACGCTCAGCATACTCTCTCCCAGAGCCAAGAAACCAGAATCTATTCCCCATCCCAGGTATTCTGGCTGTCAGCTGATCAGTGTTGAATTGTTATGTTTAATGCATATTGAGGTTTGTACCCAGAAGAGTTCTATGGAAGATGTTTGAATGAAAAGTAGGAAAACCTTATTAGAGGATATATTTTAAAGTTATACATTTTATTTTAGTAAACTCTATAGTTCCTAGATTGAAAGCTGCTCACTTCACTTAAGGAGCAGTCCCATTCATTTCTGCAGCGTAAGATATGCAGAGCTTTGCTCTTTCAGGGCAGCATACACCAGAGAGGGACAAGTGAGGTCCATTCAGATCCCTTTCAGTCTTCATTATTTCTGTAACTCATTTTTTTGATTGTTAGACCCTTTCAAACAGAATGGCAGATATTGATAAGCACTGCGTTGCAGTAGCAGATTAAATATATTAAACATTTTGCTTTCTTTTCTGTCACATCTTTAGGAGAAAAGCAGTAGCTCAGTATTTCAGTATGAGGATCCTAGGGGAACTAGGAAATCACAGGAAAATCAGTGTGTGCAGTAGTCAATGAAATTCTCAATATTACAATTTCCAAAATCTTTGTTAAGAAAGAGCAAAGGAGATTTCCATCAACCTTAAGTTTAATTAATGAGAATTAGCACAACTGTATGGTTTTTACTAAAGGCACTATTTAATTTAGGTACTAAAATTCCTTTACTTAACCAAGTATAGTCTTTTCTTTTTCTTCCAATATGTTTTTAATGATAAAGTGTGACTGTGTGGCATTACTGCAAGAACAAAATAACATCTTCTTCATGTGACATTCAAATAAATCCATGTAGGAACCTTCACATATATGTATTATTTATGATAAAATATGTGGAGAAAATAGAATTTTATGTCTTCTTGCTGGTAACACAGAACACAGCAGTTAAGCTACATTATTTCAATTTGCTTTTTCTATACTGAATTTGCCTGGAAGAGGAAGATGTCAGAGGAGATCTCATTTTAATACCTCGGCCATAAATGTCTTTCAAGGTTAGAGTAAATCCTTTTAATCTCCATTTAACAGGAATATGATTTTTTTAATTGTGAAGCATTTCATCATGATGTGTGACATTCCCTTATTTTGTTCAACTGGAGTTAAGCAAATTCCTAAATTGATATTAAATAAAGGAAATTTGGAAATTTTATGTGGGCCTAACCTATTCAAGCCTTTTAAAAGCATCATCTGAGTAATACTGAAGATATAGATTCTGTAAACAATATAGCAAAAGAAATTATAGTCTTCAAATAGATGCATTCTATTTTTTCTTTATCAGTCTTTCATGTCTAAAAAGAGATTACTCACTTTTAAATGAGCATTTTAACTGGAACTTTTTTTCACTTGACAGTCCAGTTAAATACTCAACCACGAAATTGTCACTGGTTTCAGTACCATAGAAAAATTGGTATTCCTGATTTTTGTGTTCTGTATTATTAACAATTCTACACTTGATGCCATGTATTTGTTTCTAATGTTTATGCAAGGTAGGTTTACTTTTCCCAACGCATATGCAAATATGTATTTTTTAATTAAAGACATATTTTATATTCCACAGACAATAACCAGTATTAGCTGCAGGCCAAAGAATTATCTGTTAATCTTTTCTCAACTTTTCTTTGAGACAGAAGACACATCAATGAGGAGTGATGTGTTAGACTGGAATTCTGTTTTTCTTAGCTTTGTATGATTTTTTACAGCCCAGTTAGCACAGGGCTCCATCACTGCACAGTGTAAACTTATTGTTTCACTTACCTTTCTTTTGATGGCGTATGTCTTCCCAAGGATTGATTTTCTAAGAGTCATTCTGAACTGCCAAGTAATTTTTAATACTTGTGGTTTTTTTGTTGCCAGCTTCCTGCTTAAGTCATATACTGTTTGTACAATTGAAATGTAGCTATTCCAGGCAAAATCACTGACTCTGAAGAGGAAATTCTGCAGATAAATGGAGCTTAGCTATACAAGAAAAAATAATTATTCAGTTGTTTCAGTTATTTCAGTATTTATGATTCTTTGTAATAAGAATTTTGGGTTTTTTTCTACTGTATTTTAAATGTTAGCTGTAAGATACAGTCTACACTGAATGGAAGATTCCATACTGATGATAGTATATTTTCATTAAAAATATCCTGCGTAGCTGAAGCCAGACCTTGCACGTCCCTACAATATTTTGGTGGATGCGCTTTCACTGAATAATATCTAGAAAAATCAAATGTGATGGCTGAGCTCCATTAAACCCAAGCTAATCATCCCACACTCCTTAAAAATACACATATACTTGTGTGATGACATATCTGCATCGTGCTGGTAATTATCTGTACTTGCATATATCTGTACATGTACATGAATGTGAAATGAACTCACAGCACAGCATAGACCTAGGAGATGCTGCTGCCTTTAAGCACAATGTCTGAAGAAACAGAGATTGGGATTTGCTAAAGGAATAAACCTTTGTGGTTTGAGCTGTGAGCTTAGAAAATAGCTGCAGCTATGATTGACTATGGCTTTTCCCCTGAGGGCCTTAAAGGCGCGATGGTGCTTTCCTTTAACATTCAGCTATGTAATAAGCAGTATTTCAGCAAGCAAACTCAGAACTGATTCTTCTCAATTACCAGCTTGAGTTTTGCGGAAGGCGACGCCATTCTTATCCAAAACCTGCTTGTCTCAAGAGATGCTGATCATAGTTTGCCCAAATTCTTCTCTTGGATGACTAATACAAATGTGATGCCAAAGCATCTACTGCATTGGCAGTAAGCTTTTGTGTTTCAGTTGAAAACTCCATTCCATTTTTAGGTGACAAAGTGTAGATTTAGAAGACAGAAATTTAACCTCAGAGTTGCATTAAGTCTGTCTGTAAAGTACTCCACCTTTTGAATTTCTCTGAAGTAAAGAAAATTGAAAATGCAGCCCAGGAGTCAGTATCTTTACCTTAGAGCCTTCCTTCTGAAGGGAATTACATCTTACTGAAGTTTCTGAAACATCCTTAGGGTAGAGAGTTGGAAGGGGTATACAGAAGTGGAAGGTCACATCTACAGAATTTTCCCTCTGAAAGCACAATCCTTCAGAATAAGCCTACGGTTTAGTTCTTGAATACAGTGTATACCCAAAAAATTATCTGCATGTCTTTTTGAACTGGGAACATTACTACTCTTCTTAAGTAACGTATGAAAATTGTAAAATATGCACGTAAATAGCATCAGTTACTAGCAGACAAAGTGTAACTTAATTCAGATGTTCAATACAGGAAAAAATCCAAAAATTCTTTAGATAGAAGTGTTGTCTTGTAACAATATATGCTAGGGCAAACCGATTTTATTCACATCAATGCTATTCTCAAAAATTCATTTGAGAAATAAAACTACCACATAAGTGCAGCAATACAATCCTAGTGCAGCTATCATAATCTTAGCTCTTCAGGGTCCTGTGAGGAAATAAAAGTGTTTGTTTAATATGGCTAGTTCATGCAAATATTGTCAGATTTTGTTGAAATATTAAGCTGGTATGTCAGTGGCAAGTTCTCAGTTCTTTGATGTTCTGTCTGACCTAAAAATAGGCAGCGACAGAATTGCTGGGAAGTCCTCTGTGTTTGTTTTGTCTCATCACCCTAAAACTGCTACCTGATAACCAAAGTGGCCTAAATATGTATTTTGAAAAGTCTCTTGTAGTACACATGCTTTGTTCTGAGTTCTTTTACTTAATTTATAAGATTATATAGTTCATTTTGATAGAAGAGCTGTAGATGCTTCCTGAAAGAAGGAGAAATGGAAAGTGTTATTGACAGTTTCTTAATTCGTTTTATTACTTTTATTTTTACAGTGTACTTACAAAGAAAGCTGTGGTTCCCCCAGAGTAAAAGTTACAGGCTTTGGTGCAATACTGTGTTGCTTTTTGGGTTAACAATACTAAAATTCTCATTTACTGAACTAAAGACTCCTAGTGGTATTTCAGTAAAAAATAATATGCATTTCTCTTTCTTAATGTCTGTGCATGCTGATTAACTACATGTTCAAGGATAAACGCCCCTAAAACTCATGCAGCTTAGTAACAATCACTCAGATCTCTAACTCTAATTTAAACGTACTTTGCAAGAACTTCTGAGTGGAAATCAGAGACAGCAGGGCATTATCTAGGGATTTTTCTGCAGATTCCTTGTTTGTCAGACAGTTGCACATTTGAATGAAGCAATCCCCAATGTTCAGCTGCAGTGCTGCTCTTTAGGAGGCACAGAATCCTGTTGCTATTTTGTCACAGCCATTGTCCATAAGCCTACCATTTTCATCAGAAACAACTGTGCAAGTTTGGTTCTGATAGTGATTTTATTGTGGTTTAGCAGGTATAACAGAAGAGCTGTATTTGTTTGATTTATGATTCGGTATATAAGTAAGAGTGAGGGTTGTTGATTGGTTTCTAGTCTTTATAAAGATGGTGGGCTTAAGAAATAATCCCTGTGCATAAAACACTAATTGTCCATAAAATTTTGACCCTGGCAAGAGCAAGAGATTGCATTTCTAGGGCATGGATATGTTAAGAGAGATTAAATTGCATTACAAATGACAATACAAGTCAAAAATTATTGTAAATGATTTCTGAGACATAAGTTTTCTATTGTTTACTACATGGAAGCAAAAATAGTTCTTCGAGATTTTTATCATTTAAATTGTAATTTACATAATTTATGCAGGGGAAATGGGAAGAGAACAGAAGTCATAGCTGAAGGGGCAGATACTGCCATCATTTCCTGTAAGATAGATTCAAATAACTTCATTTCTGTATGAGAGGCAAAGTGATACTTTGAGAAATGAATTTATTTCTTTTTATTGCTGTGTTTTGAAAGGTTTATTTGGTTGCATATAACCTCAGTGAAATGAATGATGAACTCTGCTGTATCTCAAGACTTGCCCTTCATGCTTTGCCTCACGTGCAGTTCCCCTTTCTAACAGCTGTTTTATTCATCACATTAGGTGTTGTCGTCCTCCCAACTCACCCAACAGGAAATCAATAATTAATTATGGATAGGCAAAGTGATGCCTCAGTGATTTCCTGAAACCTCCTGGAGTTGCAGTGTAAAAAAAAAAACCAGAGTTATTTGGCTGTTTTTCACTCAGATAGATTTGGCAAGTAGTTAACATATCTCTCCCTTACTGTGTGTTTGTCCATCACTAAAATCTAGGGATGAAATCTCAAATTACAGCAGGAGATTCTTGATCAGAAGCTGATCATGCTACAAAGTAAAAGCATTTGAAGAAAACCTGGCCAAGCAAGGCCATCTGAAGTATTTTGAAAGAGAAAAATGGGTAGTGCTCTCAGAAGACACTATAGTATCTCATGCATTGAGATGACAAGTATGAACCAGGGAGAAAAAAATATGAGAGATAAGGTTGGTGTTGAAGGCTGACGATCTGAGAGTAGTATCTTGTCTCGCAGGGCCGCCAAGGTGTGAGCCAAAGGGTATGTGTCTTATGTAGCAAGGAATGAGTCCAACTGCTGATTCTAAGAATGGCACTTTACAAATGCCCTGCAGAAAACTTAATAATCCTCATTCAGTGCCAGGCAGTTCTGCTATTGTAAATGACTGTCTGACTGGGAGACTTCCTTTAGCCTCACACCGTCCTGAATAGATGCTCCTCTTACAGCTTCATAAGAAATTGAAGTTTTTCTGTGTCTGTGATGCAGATGGTTGGAAGTAAGGTGAGTTTATGCGTTTAAATTCAGAGCAAAAAGGAGAGAAACCCCAAGTTTAAGGCTCCTGCACATGATAAGAAAGGCACCTGACCTGGTGCACAGCCCAAGAGCAGTCATACAGATCTGGTGTAAGAATCCCACAGTGGGGAGGCACCCAAGGAAAGGGCTGAGAGCTTCCAGAAGTAGCCACGCTCCTGAAGGGCTTGTGCTTTCTGTTCTTGGAGCATCATCCTTGCTTTTTGCCTTTGCTCAAGGGATTGCACAGTTTCCACTGCACCCACTCAGTGGCGTTCTCAGTGGGGTTCCTGTCCTCACACTTGAATTACACCAGGGCGAGGAAGAACTGAGCAGCCTTCATCCCTAGCTCATGCTACTGCAGGTGCCCTCAGCATAACCTGTAATTAGTTAGTTGTCATCAGAAGGCATGGAAAGCAGCCAGAGTTTAAGCACTTCCACCTTCCTACAACCACAAAGTGCAAGTGCTGTACTGTAAGCATCTCCTGCACTGTAACTGAATGATTATAATATTTTCAAATCACCTGTGGTTGCAGAATTTCTCTGCTTTAAGTAACTTTCTGCCTTTCATAAGCTGTGGAAACAAGACTATAAATATGAATACTAAAATCTTCAAATCTTCATTTCCCATTATCTATCAGTTTTGAGGCTCTGGCTCATGACTGTTTGGCAGAGGGGTGAAAACAGAAGAATTAGGGCCAGTATTCCTATGTCTTTTGCATTCAGTGAAATTACTCCAGATTTCCACCTGCAGTCTTACTTCAAAGGATTTAACCTATCAGTACACAAGTGTGTAAGCTGGGACAGTGCCAGTCTGTCAGGCACCATCCCAACAGTGTATCCCGACTTACCTTGGAAGTAGAAGACAAAACCCTAGGAGCATAAATGTCAATATTTAGAAGTGTTTGTAACTTGGCTGATGGCATTGAAAGAGAAAAAAAATCAGGAAAGTAGATTAATTCAAAGTACATTGTAAAGTAGATCAATGCCCAAGAATTCCCTGCTCCTTTTGAGTGTTCCCTGAAAACACACAAGCATATCTGGACAGGATGATCTATTCAGGAGCTGTGTACTGATACTAGGATGTAGCATTGTAAATTTAAAGTGGGGGAAAAAAAAAAAAAAAAAAAAAAAAAAAAGAACATCTTTAAATACAGATGTTTTATCTAGAACTAGTTTTTTTGTTTGATGAACGTTTCCAGCACTATTGAAGTTTTGAATTCGGTTAAAATCTGTTTTTCAAAGTAAAACACTTCCAGTACAAAGACAGGGGGCTTTTTAGAGAACAGCCATCTCTCCTGTTCTTCAGCAGCTGACCACTTCACTGCCATATGCAAAACAGCACTGGTAGGGAGTGAGTTCATGCGGGTGGTTTGGATCCACTACAGTGGGGCAGGCAGATGGAGAGAAGTCAACTTGCTGTCTTAGCAGCTCCTGATGGAACTGATGGAACAGCCTACTGAGGAGAAACTTTGGGAAATGTTCTTTCTTCCTCATTGTACTAGAGCAAAACAATGTGAGTGGTTGTGAAGGTTGTAAATCCTAATGATAAATGTAATACCTGTTAGGCATTTAAACTACACTATGTCAAAAGTCCCATTTAAGAGCTCAGCTAGACACGTGTGTGGATCACCCCAGCCATGCTATAAATTCAGATTTCTCACAGCAATCAAGTCACGTACATAACTTTCATATGTCAAGGTACATAGATAATTTGATCCAGTTCTAATTTCTGTTATGTCTTACTAATGTCGTGACAACACATTCTGATGAATGATTGCCCAGACCTGTGTAAGTCTGATGAGCCTTGACTTAGTTCACATCAGATTTGTCTTTTACTGTAGATGGTGTCATACAGGTGCACACCAGTCAGAAACTTTCATTTAACCTGACAGCAGGGCCTGAGTTGTGAAAGAAGCAACACCAGCAACTCCTTCAGCAGTTTCTGGCTGAGTTTCAAACCGAGTACATCCTATGTTATTACTTTCTTAGAGACATTCTGCCTTTTTGCTGTCATCCACTTGTTCTGGGTCTAGTTACCAGTTCCTGACAGTGGTTACCTATAAAAACTTTACATTTCTGCAGCTTATTACCTACCATAAGCAGTTACTATTACAGTTAATATGCCGGAACCAGTAAAATGCTGGCTTGCAAGTAGGGGAAGAAGGAGGACAAAACAAGTCTGATCCTGTATGATTTAAATCATTTGGCAAAATGTCTGTTAAATGAAGTCATGAACAGGATCAGGTTTGAGGCAAGAAATAACCAGGGAGTCTGCAAACTGAGCAGGAGGAGGGACACTTCTTCTGTAGTTTCTTGGGTCTTAGCCAATTCATTATCAGATTGGTTGTATCATTTTTGTTTGTTCTCCTCAGAGTGTTTTTTCTGAAAAGAAAATGTTCTGAAGATATACTCTTCCTGTCAAGGATGTTAGTAGCCAGAAGACAGAACAGAAAACACTCTTCAACATAGACACTCCTGTGCAGCCACAGCAGTTTTTCTAAACCACAGGTGACTTTCAAGTCAGTGTCATCAGCCAATCAGATAATCCATCAGAGCACAGGGCTTGTTTTTATTTTTGCTGTGTGGCAGTTAGCAGCTGAGCTGATACAGGAATTCTTTTGGAGCAGATGCCATGAGGTCATCCAGGCTGGCCACATCCATCCTCAATCACACCATGCAGCCCTTGACTCCACCATTTTGGCTTCTCCCCTCTCACTTCTTCAACCTATAGGTTCTTCAGGCTTTGGTTCCCTATTGGGTCAGCATGTTGTCACTTCCAGTCATGGCTTAATTTCGTTCTGTCTTCATAGTGCTATTATACAACAAACCAGATGGATAGTGTCTATACTACCCACCTCAGGAAGTCAAGGATTCCTCTACTGCAGGTTACGGAATTTGGAACACACAAGAAAACTGAACACAACGTGGAAGTTTTAAACACTAAAGAATACTGCTGTCTTGTCTGTCTTTAAATACAGAAAACATAATGTGGAGAAAGCAAACTATATTTTGACACAGTAAGCATAGTCACCCTGACTAACTAATTATTTCATATGGGTCTGAAGAAAGCTGTATATTCAAAATGACTTACAGTTGAGCAGGAAAGCAAAGGACTTGTTCACTCCTTAAGCCCAGTTAAAGTTGATCAGTGAGACTATAGTATCATATTCTGCAGTGATTAAGCCTCCAGCCCAAATCTAGTCCCTGCAGGTTTCCAACAAGCACATGATCAGAAATACATCTCCGCTGATGAAAGTCTGACACACACCCTTTAACATCTGACAATGCAGTGTAATTGAGGGAAAATGCACATATTCATTGTAGTCAGAATTTAGAAAAAAAGCCCAACAGAAGCTACCTTGGAAGAGGTGATAAGGACATGCAGTGATATTTATGTACTTTGGTTGTTGTGTGCCTTCTTGTGGTGTGCAGTTGTTACTTATTAATTAATTACTGCCAGTTAACAAACATCCATTCTTGTAACAGAACTACAGTGACAGAAATACTCCTTAGTTTGTCAGATCCTTTTGACTTATTCTTCCTCTCCTAAATCAGGTTTGTGACTGATAAACTGGTTTCTGAGATGCGGTCTCACACACTGCTGTTGAGTAAGTTTTCTTTGCAGGACACTTACATACTGTACCTTTAAGTACCCAAATCAATTTAATTAAATTTCATTACAAGCACTAGAGCTGAAACAAGCTAATGAAAGCAGCCATCACGTCAGGTGCTATTTATCTCAGCATTAAATTGAAAATACTCCCTTAAGGCTCTTAAAAATTAGTTTCAATATTTAACGCTAATAGCTTTTGGAATTGTTTCTGGGGATAGTTGTAATGAATTTGTTACAAACAGTTTACCTTTCCAAGGGAAGGACCTTGTTCTTTGCAGCAGAGAAGGGCTAAATATATATGACTTAAAAGTATTCAGGTTTTGGAATATGTGACATCTGTGAGCTGCCCATAATGTGCTCCAAAAACACTGTGAAGGTTTTCATACTGCATTATGCCTTGTTGAGTCATAAGCATTGCCAAGTAACAACAGTATTCATGTTAGAGTTTATTGTTGACCTACCTCCCATTATTGAGCTAATCAGGCTTTCAGACTTGTAAGTTTGTAGCATATTTGTTTTGAAGACCTTACAACAGCCACTACTCTCAGCAGTGAAAATACCTAAGATTTTAAGGGAGAAGAGGGGCAGACGTGCTACAGAGAAAAATGCTATTGCTAGCATCCCAGCTGTAGCTGGATTTTGTTCTCTTATTGGTGAGGTACTTTGCAATGCTGTTGATGAGGAAGAAATGCTGACAAAGCATAGATTAGTATTCCAAGCAAAACTGGTGCCATACACAATTCCTCTGTAAGTCCATGTGAATTTCATCCACTTCCCATCAGAAAACTTGGTATGGAGCTGAATATCAGCTTCAGTACCTTGGAAATGATGATGGCAATGTTGATGTATTACACATTTTGTACCAGATGAGTCACATGAACGCACATACAGGAAGATAAAGAGTTTGACCTATTGAAGCTGTATGAGACTGAAGGTGACAGTTTCCTGGGTTGCATCATTACTGGTGATGAGACAGGGTGTCACCGCTACGAGCTGGAGGCAGAACAGCAGTGCATGGAGTGGTGATGTGAATTCCCCATGGAAAAAAAAATGTTCAAGTCATAGCCCTTGGCACGTAATGTGTGCTGTCTTTTGCACTATGAAAGGGATGATCCTTCTAGATTTCCTGGAATCTGGACAAACCATCAACTCAACTGCTACACTGCAACATTAACTAAGCTGAAGGCTCAGTCTTAGAGAGCCAGTTCAGAAAAGGAAACAACCATTCTCTTGCAACGCGATAGCACCAAGCCCCATATCAGTTTGAAGACTGTGGAGTACATTGCCTCTCTTGGCTGGACTGTCCTCCACACCCACCGCATAGTCCAGATTTGATGCCTTCTGACTTCCATCTGTTTGAGATGATGGAGGATGCTATGATGCCATCGTACCAGATTTGAAACAGTGGGTCACCTCCACTTTTTATGAGCACAGCATGCAGGCTCTTGTTCATCATTGGTGAAAACGCAGAGCTAATGATAGTGACTTTTGAAGAATAGCATTTTGTAGCTGAGAACTTGCTCTGTCAAACAGTGTTATCCTGCTGTCGTTTCCGTGGAAGCAAAAAGGAGGCATTACTTTTGGAGTGACCTACATAGAAATGCATTCTGTAGGGAGTACAGATGTTTGGAACCTGTAGCTAGGTGTCAAGTTTCTCTCTCCTATCAGAGCATTTCTCTCTGCATCAAATGTGAATGCCTTCCTTCCTTCTGCTGCTATTAAAAGAGATGTTTGCCACACTCTTGCAGAGTTCTCTTTCTTGAAAGTGGAAAAGGTGTGTTTGAGCCTTTCCATGCTGCAGCTGGGAGAGCTGTGTGCCTGTGATGGGCCTGATGGGAGGGGTGGGCCTCAGAGCTGGGGGTCAGGGGCAGCCCAGGGAAATGTCCTTCTGCAGTCAAGCAGAGTTAGTTTTCTGTAAGTAAGAGTAAAATTCCTGCTGGTTGTAGGGATGGGTGGGGTTGCAGTATTTTAGTGTTTGCTTATATCCAGCATTTCACTGCAAAGCCATGTTTAGCACCATGCCAGTTGCTTGACTTGATATCCATGGAGCATAGCAGAAAGTGGGTGTTTGTAAAAGCCCTTCAGCCTAAAAGCCCTTCAGCCCAAGACCAGGCAGGATCAACCTGTGTTATAGATTTAGATTTAAAACTAAGTAGTGATAAAAGCAATTTCAACATGAAAATATTTTAAAGCATCTCAAATATTGTAGTTTAATAAGAGTACTAGTAAAAGTCCATTTACTCTTTCATGATATTTTCAGGCTATAAAGCTAATTATTTAGGAGCATTACATTCTGTTATAATAATACAATAATAAACTGTGGAGGAATTAACTCTATATTTCTGAAGAAGCTGTTTCTAACATTTCTATCGCTTTGTTTCTTTTTTAAAAAAATGCATCACCATTACCACAGCTCTAAATACAGGGAATGGAATTTCACTCTGTACATCTTGGGAGAAAATGCTGTGAGGAAAATGCATTGATTTTTATTGCTCAGTGTGAACAAATGGGCATATAATCCATCTTACTAGACTATAGACTATACTCAAATGTTTACATCAATTTTGCTAATGTGGTAGCTTCACCTTCTTCTTACTACAATTGGTATAGTAAGATAGAAATGACTTAAAGCAAGAACTTGCCACAGAAGGTAGCTTTGTGATTTGGAATATTTTTGTAGCCAGAATGTCATCTAAAATGTGAAAGGATCATAGAGTCATAGAATCATAGAGTGGCCTGAGTTGAAAAGGACCACAGTGATCATCTCGTTTCAACCCCCTGCTATGTGCAGGGTCACCAACCACCAGACCAGGCTGCCCAGAGCCACATCCAGCCTGGCCTTGAGTGCTTCCAGGATTGGGACATCCACAACCTCCTTGGGCAACCTGTTCCAGTGCAACACTACCCTCTGTGGGAAAAACTTCCTCCTAATATTTGACCTATCTAACCTATCTATCTAAAGTAGAGGCAAGAAAAAAATATAAAACATTGTCCAGTGTTTTCATAACTTGAGTTTTTCTGGAATACAGTACTTTACAGAAATTACTGCATTTTAAAATTGTTCTTTTTGTGTGTCAGTACAGTCAGTATATGGAATCTGGCACTACTGAGAGTATCTGTCACCCAACCACTGGAAAAAGAGAATAACCTACTGTATATAAGTAGTAAAAAATAGAATACGTAGGAAAACGCTCTGTACTTAATAATGAAGAACAGTGAGGAAAAGCACCATATGCTGTTTTTGCTGATTGCTGTCGTAATGTTTGATGTTGCAGGACGGATGGTCACAGTATCACTTTGTAGCCTCATCTTCAACGATAGAAAGAGATCGGCAAAGACCATACTCCTCATCACGCACGCCCTCCATCTCTCCCGTGCGCATGTCTCCTAACAACCGCTCAGGTAAGAGCAGGTTCCCAGGACCAAAGTAAATGCTGAAATAATCAATTAGTGTCATTTGCCTCCTTTAAGCAATGTCTGATCTGTTATTAACAGTAATGGCAGGGCACAAGATAACAGTCTTTGCTCATATCTGAACTATCCATTGAAAACAGGAATGACTTTACTTTGCGGGACACTTCATAAAGTTCTACGGCAGAGAGGTTACTTAACTTTTTGTTATGAATTGCTATGCAGTGCTTTCCTGATTGACATTAGATGACTAGATCTCAAGAACAATTAATTCTACTGTTAGCACAAGGTAATTCTGCTACTTTCTGCTAGTCATGAAATCTCTTGTGTTGTTGTGGCAGAAGTTGAAAAATCCACATTATTTCTGTCAGCTTTTATTCTGATTGTATGTGTATGTGTGTAGATGTACATAAATGTGCATTCGCTTGCATATACAAGTTGCAAGTTTAAAAAAATTTTGACTACAGGTCTTCGTGTAATATTGATGTCACATTTAGAACAACTGTCATTAATTCTGTATGATCTCTGCAGTGAATTAATGTTAGTATGGCAACTTGTACTGATGTTAATTTATTTTTCTGCTCAGTAATCTAGGCATTTTTTCATAAGCTTATTCTAAGCTAAATGTATCCTGTCTAGTTAAAACAGGCTCAGTAACAGTATTTTAAGATAAACAGTTAAAACAGACAAACTTTCAGTGTGCATTTCACTACTTGTTGAATCAAATCCTGCCATTACATAGGTATACCAGTAGTTTTAGATTAAAATTTACCACACTGGTTATTGCCATCAGCATCATACAGTAGTTGCATTTCTAAGAAAATAGTTGTGTTAATTATCTATAAGCTGTACCTTAGTCCTGCTGAGAAACCACTGAGGAAGTTTGAAAATGTGGCTGTAAGTACACCCCAGTGAGAGTTACTGCTCTTACTATTCCATCTAAATTCTTCCATGGTATGCTTTTAGGGCTTTGTTCAAAGAAATAGACAGCAAACGAAATCAACACTGATCTGTGAAACTATTTCATGCATTATTTTTATAGGCAAGCCAGGGCAAGCTAGCAAACTATCCAGAAAATGTTGCATGTGGTAGGTATAAAGCAGACTGAAAACCATTCTCAAATAATGGATGTTAGTTTCATTCTTTTCTCAAAATGGAAGAATACTTTCCTTGGAGGTCTGCCTTGGGTCCAGTACATTTCAGTAGTTTTAATAATGACCCTTCTAATACACAGAGGATACCTGTTAACTTTGCAGGTGGCATAAATCTAGAAGAGAATCACCTTATATGGGGAGCTCTGTTAGAATTCAGAGTTGTCCTGAGAAACTGGAGCTGCTGTCTGAAAAGATCTTACTCCTTACAAATAAATTACAAGGGGAAATCTGGCTAAATGAAACCGCATTAGAAATGACTTAGGGATTTTTGTCAGTTGCAAACATGAATCAGGAGATGGAGAGATCAGAGTATGAAGACACACTGAATGGATTGTAATTTTTTAACTCAGAGACAAGTGAGAAGAGATACACATCAAGGCTTCAGACATGTAAGAGGCAGCTGCAAAGAGGCATGCTATGAACTTTCTCTGCTTTCATAGAAGACAAATAATGAGCAGCAAGGAGTCAGGCTAGACATCAGGGAACATTTCCTAATGGCAGAGAAACAAAGCATTGTAATAGACTGCTTGGAGCAATTACCTGTTTTTTGTCATCAGAGATCTTTAGTTTCAGACAAATCTGTCAAATATTATTTTGGTATAGTGTCTAGTACCTTGGGGTAAAAGGCTGAAGTAAATGAACTCATCATGTCCCATTCATCCCTAGGACTTGGTGATGCAATGCATTTAACTAGCTTGAAGAGTTCTGTCTTTTTGTGTGTAATTTAAGAATAATAACACAAAAACTTGATATTACTTCTTAGTCTAATGTAAAGTAATGAATGTATGTCTACTTCCAACAAGAACTCTGGAGGAGGACAGTTCTATATTTTAACACTTACCAAAAAGCCATTGTTCTAACATGTGAGGAGAGGCACAATTTATACAGGGAACAGAGAGAGATGTTTTTTTTCTCATAAGTCAATTTTATTCAACACAGCAGATTGTTACAAGTATCACTGAAGTATGGGAAACAAAATGCATGCAAGTGTTAGTTACCTTTTGAAGGACTGCATCCTGTTTCATCCCCTGCTTAAGTCAGGCTCCCATTAGCTGATTTGGTAATTTAATGTCATGTCATGTTTCTTCGTAGTTAATACTTTTATCACCTTCAGAATTACATCACTATTGACAAGCAACTTAAAAGCAATCCCCAGTTTTGATGGCTTCATAAGAAAGCCATCTGTACCACGTCTGCTCCGCAATTTCAGAGAAAAGATGTTATTGCTCTGGAGATTATTTTATCATTTTGAATGTCTGGGTGGCAGCCAGGAAGCATGTGGAAACAAGCACCAAAAGTTCAGTTATTTTTTTGCCACTATGCTTTTACTAAATCTGGGGTGTTCTGCTACTCACTTTGTACTACTTTCCCTCTCCTCCCCTCCCCAACAGGGAAAGTGCATTGTATCTACCAACATCTGAATGTATCAAAATTAGTTTATTTGAAATCTGCTATTTTTGTCCGAGCTTCTCTCTTTTTCCTTTCATAGCATCACAAGCTGTGAGTCTTTGTGATCAACACCACTCATCACCTTCACATTCTTCAGTGTGTGAGAATCACATACAAGCCCAATTTCTTAGTCATTTTTCACTTCCCCGCTTTTAGCTAGACCACGTTTCAGTCAGACTCTTTCTTACTGGCTGCTGAAGCTCAGTCAGCTGTGAAACAACTCCACAAGCCGGCTGTTCCCATGACATTGTTCCCCAACCTCCTTCTTTCAGCTGTCTCAGCCTCTGAACACTTGAAGAGTTTCACAGCACGTGATGAAAGAAATTTTGTTTTAATGCCAACAGTTTGTACTTAGATAGTTAATGGCAGAGAAATTATTTAAGTTACTTTTAAGTGTTGTATTATGTATTCTATGAAAAAACAGCTTTATTTTCTTCTTTTCCCCCCAGAATTATTTCAAGGCTTGTTTATTTTCAACAGAGAAGGAAGGAAAGAAACCACTTTATCTTCTTCTATAAGGATTTTTCTACTCAGTTGACAGTTAAGGGGTCTTTTAAACAGAAAAGAATTGACCATATTAAAAAAAAAAAAAGAGAAGTAGCTACACTGGGAGGTGTTGACACATTAAATAAATTGAAATGCTACGGGAAATTTGTTTATTATTATTATTATTATTGCTGTTTTTGTAGTTATTCGTAATGATCATCTTAGATGTTGAGTGTAAGTGAAAAGAGAAAATGATGTTTGGAATCGATAGTCCTGAATTTGAAATAACAACGGTTTTTCTTTCATAATCACAGAACCACAGAATGGCCAGGGTTGGAAGGGACTTCAAGGATCATTAATCTCCAACCCCCCTGCCACATGCAGGGCCACCAATCTCCCCATTTAATATTAGACCAGGCTGCCCAGGTTCCCATCCAATCTGGCCTTGAACACCTCCAGGGATGGGGCATCCACAACCTCTCTGGGCAGCCTGTTCCAGCACCTCATCACTCTCTGTAAAGAACTTCCCCCAAACATCCAACCTAAATCCTTCCTCTACTTAAAGCCATTTCCCCTTGTGCTGCAGTTATCAACCCTTTCAAAGAGTTGATTCCCCTCCTCTAGTGTTTATTCAAACAGCTGAACAGTAGTCTACTAGCAAATATATGCTTTACTGTGATGTTTACTGTAGAGTTAAACAGTACATTCAGTGATGATGGGGTAAGAAAAACTAAATCCATTTTTATGATCCAGCAAGTGCCCCAGCCTCACCTCGGGAAATGATCAGCCTAAAAGAAAGGAAAACAGACTATGAATCAACTGGAACAAACGCCACTTACCATGGAAGTAAGGGAGAACACACTTCTAGGAAAGACACCATGACAGGTGAGATTATGCTTACATAGCACATGTGAAAATCAGTGATGATAGATGGCCAATTTCATAGGCTTGGCTGATGAGTTGACTTGCTCTGGTTTGTGCCAAAGTTTAGCAACGTTGAAGAATAAAACAGAAAAAGTGCTTGATCTTGGTGAATTCAAAGCTCTGTGAAAATGATTTGCAAAGACCGTGATTCTTCAACAAAAAAGTCTCTAAGAACATTTGTATATTTCTTTTTAATTTTGTTCTCTTTTCTGAAGAAAGTGGGTAAATCCACCTTGTATTAACTGGTGCTTTTTCTGTGAGCATGACTATGGTGAGCATGTGTGGTGGTTGCTGATGCCTGTCTTTTGCAGGGAATGGCTCTGTGGGACAAGTTAGTTGTTTTTATATGTCAGTCATAGCTAGGAAATTCCCTAGCAGTTTGGAAAGACTATTCTTGTTACTTTCTCAACTAGGCTGATATAAAATTTAACAATTTTCTTGGCATATGTATCATCTTTTGCAGGTTTCACTGAAGGCCTTTCTCCCTTTGTGAGCTCATTCACCTGTTAGCATTTCAGCAATTAAGAAACATTGACTACTTTGGCTAGAATTGCACCTCTTCTTTAGTTCTCTGCAAAATATGTGTCGATCTCTATCACCCTTACACAGGCTTATATAACCTCTGTTGGGTATTATGTTATATTTATACTGTGCTAAGCCTCATAGTGTCCTCTCCACCAAATGGTACCTTGTAAAAATTTACAATGAGGAGTCATTCTGCATTTTTTGAATGCCTCTTGCCTTTTTCCGTTCCCTCTGCAATGGTCTTGCTCAGAGAATGCCAGAATGGGTTGGTTTGAGTTCTTAAGCTCACAGGGACAGCAGAAACGTGCTGATTAGATTTCAAGCCATCCATGCTAGTGTCCACTTTCAGCACATGACACGAATCACACAGCATCTATTCTGCTGTACACCATTGTGCAATCACAACCTAAAGGCCAGTGTTTGAATTTGGGTGAAAATGTAATGCAGAATTAGCAAGAAAGTGAAGTCTGAAGAAGAGGAATGACACTGAAGAGCATATGGAAACCACAGAATCGAATGTCCTGAATCATCCCTACAGGATACCAGTGAAACTAAAGAAAATTCAATCAAGGTACTGTATCTAAAGTATCTATAACATTTTGTGTGTTTCATAGTCATATGAGAGGATTCTTTAAAACACTTCAGTGGCCATTACTTGTGTGATTATAAAGGACAGCACTTAATTTTTTTTTCAGCACTTTCATGAAGAAGGAATCTGAATAAGAACTGCAGAAACATTAGTATTTCACCCTACCTGTGTCTGCAAATTCAGACAACCAGATTATATTTGAAAGTTCTCAAAAATGGATTTCCTTGTGGAAAAACTTCCTTAACTTCCTTGCACTGTTCCTGTGCTTCCTTGCAGTTCGTTACTTATTCTTTCATTTCTCTCTCCCCACTTCAAAAAAACGTCTTTTTCCCCATCTCTTATTATTTTACCATTTACTGTAGTGTCTTTGTTCTCCCTTATGTCCTTGCTATGTCTGTTCCGTTTTAGGAACATGAGGTTTGTGCTTTCCCAGCAACCTTTGCTCCACTGTGATTTTTGCATCCTGTTTTCTTTTCACATCTGTTTGTATTTTGTATGTTCTTATTGATCTTTTGGAGAGGTTCTTAATAAGAGCACTCGAGACTCTCAGCATCATGCTCATCTATTGGTAATGTTTCCAACTATTGAGCTTAGTGAGAAAAATCAGAAACAATCAAACTGATAAGTTTTATAATGTTTTAAAATCTTATAGCCATTGTATATATGAATATGAAATTAATAAATCACTTTCTGTGTCTTTCAGGTCACCAGATCGCTGCTCATTTGGTCAGAGCTCAAATTAAACATCATTTTAAGAACAGAAAATGACAGGAGTTGTATTGTCAACATTTGATGTGAAATGTGTGTAACATATCTGTAGCTGATTAAATAATAAACATTTCATTAAAGAACAGTATGAAACTTATGACTTTAATTGTGAGACATTTTGGCCTTACTTCTGTGGTCATTTGTAAGTTTGCATAGCAAATTCATTTCAATTCCTATATTTCATTGTGTGCATCAAATAATGCATTGCAGTTAATACCTCCACAGAGCCTATGGGACTTAGATAAATGTTTTTTCAAGTTCCACCTGGCGTATACATATACTGAACTGCTCTTGTGTTTTGTGCCAAGCTGATATATTGCACAAAGCTTTCTTTGACTTATAGATTTACAGAATGTGGAATGCAATAGCAGTAGTCCCAATTTATCTACACCTGTCTCCATGCTCTTCTTCAAAGCTCTTCTGAGTTTATAGTTCAAAAATTTTATGACCTCTTGGCTAAGACTGAAATGAAGGTTTTGTGATGGATTTTTGAGGTAGAAATGCTGGATTCCTGCCATTGTGGAGAGCTGTTAGGAAACCTCTGGGAAAAAATGGAGAATCTATGAAGTAAACAATTTGGCTGAAAATGATAACTTACATTGATTTCACAAGAACAGCTAAAAAATAGGGGAACAATATCAAAGTTTCTATTGCCCTCCTCACTTCACAGGTTTATGATGCTGTGTATATTTACAGTCCATCTTCTCTTTTCTGTAGAAAATAATAACCAATAATAAAATTTTATCACCTAAAGTATATTTTTAAGACAAAAACTATTCTTTTTTTTTTTTTTTTTTTTAAAGGAGCTGTAAATGAATGTGGTAACATTATTTATGCCTTGGTGTTCTCCTTCAGAACAGAGAAGATAAGCCTACTGTATACTGTTATGGGACTTTGTTGGTATCCTCACTGAACCAGTATGTGCATTACAATCTGCACCCTACATCTTCACTTCCACCAGCAGAAATACCTTCTGATTAATTTATTATGTTGCTTGTCAGTAATCTTTCATCTGTACTTTTCTTATTTGAACTGACTTGCACATTCTGTACACAACCCCCAACTGTTAAAATAGCTAGAGATACTCAGGTGACTTGAACTCATTATTACTTTAAGAAACCACAATAAAACTGTAATATTTTGAAATGCCCTTTCACCATAAATGCAGGTGGCGGTAGTAATGACAGGCAGTGATCTCTGTTAAGTGATATTTGTGAGGCACAGAAGCATTTTCCTTCACTGTCTTGAATTAAATTTTATAAAACAGAGTCCTGTTCATAGTAGGAAGAGCAGGTTAAGCAATACCAGTTGAGGATGACTGCCTCCCCATTGATCTTTCCTTTCTTGTGTCTGTCTGTGTTTGTGAGTGCAAAAGGTTAGCACCTTATTATTTCAAAGTGCCTGTAAATGTGTTCTGAATGGGTACTTTTAGGAGCTGGAGATTGAATGTTAAGCCACAAATCAAGTGACTGAGATACGTGGGGAGGGCTTCAATCAATGATAACTTTGTCACATAAACCAGTGAGTGACATAATTCTCAGAGCTGCTGGAAGCTTTGGAGAAGGTGGCTGAGGAAAACTTGTATTATTTTTTTTTTAATCAATATCACCTTGAAAAGTGGGGAAAATAATAAAGTAAGGTATTTTTCTCTAACGTTCTTTATACAGCACAACCACAAACTACTGCAGGCATATCATAGTATTCACTTCAGAACTGTCACTATTTTGCCCAGTAAAAAGTACCTTCTCAGTACTATCTCGTGCTGTTGTTTAGATACTGCATAAAATACAGACACACACACTCATCAATTCTGGAATCGGTTTATCTGCAGTGACAATTCTCACCATTCTGTAAGGAAACGTGTTTGATGGAAAACCTCTGTCTCCTGCTCTTTGTACCTCTTTCCTTTGCCATGTTTTAAAAAGGGAATTATTTGATTAACTCTCTTTCTCCGGGTTCATTTTACTATGATGACTCATGTAACATCAGATACTAGCCACCCAAATATTTTTCCTTTCATCTGGCTCATCCTCTCCCTTCTTTCTTTTATATTCACCCCCTGCTTTTGAACAGCAAGAGTCAGCTGCTCACTGAAGTATGGCACAGCAGGAATGGAGTTCACAGGAATGCTGCCTGCATGTTCCGAAGCAGGTACTGGAGTGGGGCTGCATGCATTACTGGCAGCTATATTTCTTGGCTTACATTTCCTCCAAGACAGAGACGGAGTTATCTCATCCTCCCAGCTAGACTAAGCCAAGATTTCTTGTTTGTGAACTTGGCATTCATTTCAAAGCATTTGATGTGTCATTATACTCCTTTTAATCACTTTAAGAAAAGAATACCACAGTTTGCTTGCATTTGACTGCAGTGAAATCAGCAATGCAGACCTTCCATTATGCAGAGGCTATCCATTTCTTCCATCATGGAATCTGTGATCTGGGAGACTGCAAGTCTTCATCTGGCCTGTGGCATGCAACAAATTTCACAGCACTGTGGTTGAGAGCTATGCATCTACTATGAACTGCTTCTGTTTTTTTAATAATTATGGCTATTAGGGGCACATGGCCTTTTAGTTGCCTATAAAAAGATGGAAAGGCTGTGGCCCTCCTAAAAGTCTCTCTGATTGTTTGTGGGAATGCTCTGTGAATTAGCATGTGTCCAGTCTGCTGTTCTTCTTCAGGTTCTCCATAAAACCCTCAGATTTGCATCTTATACTGCTCTTTATTCTGGACAAATAACTATGAATAGTATTGTACTTTCAGTCATTCCTGTCTAAAAATTTGTATGTATGGATCTTCAGTCATGCTTATCTTTAGATTTATATACATAAAAAAAACGAAACGTTACAAGAAGTTCTTCCCCATTTATGAAAGTCCAGCACATCATCACTTCCGTGTTGTTCATCTCTGCTCCATTTCCTACATGGGACTATGCACTGTCTTAGTAACTGCATCCAGCACATCAAGAACTAAGAACTAGCTAACAGTGAAAAAAACGGGGAGGGGGCTGATTTTTTTTTTCCAGCTGGTGAAGATCATCACCCCACCATATAGGTCCAGTCTTCATCCCATTTCAAGATCATCCTGGAGATCTTTAAGAACACCACCTGTGATCAGTAAAGTGGCAACATGGAATAATGCTCCAAGCTCTGTCAAAAGCTTTAGCTTCGGCATGGTGCCTGTAGCAGATGTGGAGATCAGAATGGGCACTTCACAGTCAGCTTTGATTACTGGCCATTCATTCCTTTCTCCATAGTGGGTAGAGTGACTGGGGAAGAATGACAGAGGCAGTTTACTGTGCTGGGATCCATGCTAGCAGGTTTCCAAAGGAAGAAAAAGTGGTTACTTCTTCAGTAGCTGTGATTCTTCCTGGTGATGTGACCAGCGTGGATCCCACCGCCAGCTTTCATCTCTGCCCTTCAGTACTGCCCTCCAAGTTTTGAGTTGTGAAGGTACTAAAACCATCTCGGGTTTCATACGGTTGCACAGAGACCTGAGAGAAGCTGAATGGGCAGCTTGTTTCAGTTCCACTGATGCTCTGATTCACTGCTGTTCAAGTTTTAAAATTATTTTTTGGGTGTATGCTTTTATAGTGAGAGTCACAGTAACAGTTACCAAGTCATTGGTTCTAGTATCTGGAAAGTTAATAACACATATCCAGCAAGCACAGTGTGCACCACATCTACATGACATCCTTCCATCAGATAACTTCAGACATGAGAAATGCATACATTTCTATCAGCAAGCTGAGCTTCAGATAGATACTCAAATCAAGGTGATCGGGGAAGGTTAAAGCCTTGCAGAAAAATCCTTGGTTTTGAATGTATTTTTTTAGGCAGGTACTCAGTAATCTTTGCAAAACAATACAATGTCATCCCTGTCTTCAGAATCCCTTCTGATTTCAAACTCGTAGCTCAGTTTTGTCCATGCATTTTAGTAGTAAGGTATTAGAGAAGAAAATTACTGCAGTTCATGGACTTGAGACCGTCTTGGCCAGAATATCTTTGGTTTAACTGCTTATTTTTTGTGTAACTCATCAGTTGTATTTAATCAGTCTTCCCATGAATAATTTCACAATATAACAGTAGCATTGTTGGATAAGTAATCCAGGATCAGTAACGTTCAACTGAACTGAAATGAGTTAAATGTTTCTTAATCCCAATATTTACAGCAATATGTGTTATACAAAATCCCACATATAACCTGGAATATATTACTGAATGCTAGCTATATATGAAAATATTGTGTTGATTTATGTGTGATGGTAAATGATACAGTGCCTGTTACCATTAATGTGCTTACCATGTACATATATGTACCCCAGAGCAAAGATTAATACTGTTTAGTGTGAGAGAAAGAAAATAGAATACTGCTGATGCTTTTAAAGATTTTTGTGTAAGGGAAATGAGCACTATGTAAGTATTAAATGAAGCCTTAAGAATTTATTTTGAGGCCACAGCTGGTAAAACTGCTTTTCTTTCGTTTCTCTCTCTCCAGCTCAGAACACTGGAATCTCAACTTTGTACAGAAATTCTTATGGTGCACCTGCTGAAGATATCAAACATAACCAGGTAAGTAAGGAAACTAATATATTGCTGTTCTAGATTGCAAGATGCCAGTGTAACATTTTGTATGGAAACTATGAAAAATATCACAAGAATTAAAAGATCTAGGTTAGAATAAATGAGTCACATGCTTGACCATATGCTGGCAATTCCACTGGTCTAAGGCAAGTTATATCCTTAATGCTAATGCATAATTTCAGCCCAAGTTTCAAAAATGTCCAACAGGTTATGACAGCAGATGCACAAGAATTATTTAAAGAATCTAGGCCTTTCACTCATAATGAAATCAAGAGAGGCTTGAGACCTACATGCCTTTAAAGTTCTGGATGTGTGATGAGCACTGCAAGGGCCAAGCTAACATAATGGGCACTTCTGCTTTGTCAAATACCTGGTGATGTCCTGTGCCAGTAAACTTGGTGAAGTGCATTCACATCTCATTGCTTGAGTGTATCCAACATATAATTGAAAGCTACTTCTGGCACTGTTTGGCTCACAGGCTAAGGCATTTTATCAGCAACATGTATACTGGACAAGCCTGGCCTGGTACCCTTGTATCTCCTACAGGTACATATGCATTGTCTGTATATATGTGTAGCTCCATTGTTTTCCACAACTGTATCTTATAATTAATTATCACAGTTCCTGAATATTCTCACAGCTTCCCTATGCATTGTTCATCATTCTTCAAATAGAGGTAGGAGGCCAAAAACACTTAGGAAAAGCACTTTACATAGAAACACAGAATTGCTCTGGTTGGAAAAGACCTTAAAGATCAAGTCCAACCGCAGCCTGACTATACTACCCAAATGATGAGTAATAAAAGAATATTTGGTGGAACTGATTAAAAAAATCCTGAAAATTTCTACTAGATTACCTGAAATTTCAGTTTCAATGAATGTGATTTCAATCTGAATCCACAAACTTAAGGCAAGTTTCTGATGTTGTGCCCCTATGTTCCTTGTATTGGTTTTACTCTTTATTTAGCCAGTATTTCATGTGGTGTACCATATTTGTGTGCACTTCTTCAAGGTATTTCTGTTTTTATTGTCTTTAAAGAGAAAAGTCCTTCTAATTAACACAGTGTTTAGGGAAAGGAGGAGTATGAGGTATTCTAACAGCTGATGCACTCAGGCTGCAGTCATAAATAATTTGATTTTTAGAGTGAGAGCAAAAGGAAAACACCACTTTTCCACCTTTTTCCACTTGTTTTCTCAAAGAAATGTCAGGTTTATGATTGACTTATCATAAATAATGTTTCTATTAATAAAGGATCCCAGAATACTAATTTGGTCTTCTTTCTACTCAAAAATATGACTGGCTATGTCTTCTGGCTTATGAACAGGTTGCTCAGTATGTAATTTTTCTCTTTTGTCCAAATTGAGATACCTGTGTTTGAACATGTGGCATTACACATAAGTGGTGCTAGAAACAGAAAATAGAGTTGTTATGCTCCCTTTTGCCATTTTGATCTTCTGACCAGTGCTGTAAGGTCACTTGCAGGGCTGTTAAAGGTAGTGAACACTGACTGTCTTTTGCAAGTTACTCATAGAGTCCCATACAGACATTTTGAAAGAGTAGCCAACAGTTTGGGACATAGCAATGCAATTGTGCCCATCTTCTTCAAGGAACATGGCAAACTCATGCATAGTCTGCAGGTTTGGCAAAAAGTCTTCTGATACTGACATTGGCTCGCTGGAAAAGACAGCATTTGAGGATTGAAAGACCATGTCATTTTGCAGTCACAAAGCCTGCCCAATCTTCATGGAGATGGCAGAGTGAAAGATAGTGTTCCACTAAGATACTTGACAAATGATTATAATTTTCAGATTTCTATTAAGTCCCAAATATCAAAACAGAGATTCACTAGGGCTGTCAAAAAAAAAAAAAAAAAAAAATTAATGGCAAACTTAGATTAGGGGTCCACCTGAGTCTTTTTTCTGTATATCATTAATATTTCAAGCTCAAGGCAACTTACTGGAATGTAGCAACTCAAGACTGTCAGCATGAAGTGTCAAGGCAGTGGTAAGAAATTGTTTCAACTTAACAGTAGCAGAATGCATGCCAGGGGACTTAGTCTGAAATGTTCTCATGTCAGTGCCCTGAAGGCTATACTTAGTTCTTAACGGTGTCACCCAGTCTCATCTGTGGCAAAGGAAGTTGCAAATGTTAAGCATATTGGAGTGTGTACACTGTCCGTTCAGATTCTTCTGAAATGAATTTTTACCACCAATATTTGCACTGTATAGCTGCAAAGTAGTCAGAAAGCTGTATACAGATGATGTTTACTAAAAGTTACTGTGAGCAGCACTGCTCAGAACCAGATTTTAACTACATTTGAAATAAACCAGCATCTGTTAGCAGCAGTAAAATGAAATAATAAATGAAAGTGTAAAGAATATAATGACAAGGCAGAGCTGTGGAATTAATTCACTTCTAAGTGCTACTTCGGGCACTGGTTAAGTAATGACCAAGTTTCCATTTCCAGCACGGTGAACGTAGAATGAGATTCACTCTTTCTTCCCTCCTGCCCACAGAAAATTGTATCTAAGAGGTGCGGATGTTGCTGTCTTTCAGGTTTCAACACAGCCAGTTCCACAGGAGCCCAGCAGAAAAGATTACGAACCATATCAGCCGTTTCAGAATTCAACCAGAAACTATGATGAGTCCTTCTTTGAGGACCAAGTGCATCATCGTCCACCTGCAAGTGAATACAACATGCACCTGGGACTAAAGTCAACTGGCAACTACGTCGACTTCTATTCAGCTGCTCGTCCCTATAGTGAACTTAACTATGAAACAAGCCACTATCCAGCCTCTCCCGACTCCTGGGTTTGAGACTTGGGCAGATAGAAAAGCTCCAGGAACTGTGCATGTGCATGCATACCACAAGACATTTTTTTCCTGCAAATTTAGTTTGTTAAAGCCTGTTCCATAGGAAGGCCCAGATAACCAGTGTGGAAAAAATTAAGAGATTTTTTTAGAAGGCTAAAAGAAATGAAAGCTAAACCTTGGAGTAATTAGAAAGAAATATATATACTATATATATATTTTACAGTGTAGGACAACTTTAGGGTTGGCCAGTAGAGTCTTAAGTTTGTTGCTGTGTATTGAATGTGGCTGGGAGAAGGAGGGAGATTATGACAGTGGATGTGGGTCAAGAGTTAAGCACAAGTAACTGAGCAGCGTACATACTTTATGGGGAACAGCTTCTCACACTTTGTTTAATATCCTCATTCATTGTGACTCTAGGCTTCAAGTTGCATTTGGGGTTTCCTCTGTACAGCAAGATGTTTCTTGCCTTTTGTTAATGCATTGTTGTAAAGTATTTGATGTACATTACAGATAAAAAAAACAAGTGCATTGTGTATATTACACCAATGCCACAGTGTTTCTTCATCTATGGTTCTAAATATTGCTTCAATTTCAAATTTTGAAAGATGTATGAATTTCCAGTTTTTTGTTTTTCTTTTCCCCAGTGCGTTTTAACAAAAAAAAAAAAAAAAAGAAAAAGAAAAAAAAAAAACAAACAAAAAGGAATATTTAGCAGTATTGTTCGTTCTGATATGTGAATTTGTTTGTGGCAACTAAAAAAAAAGGCATTCAGCAGTTTCTGACAATTAACATTCATCATTCCACACTCCTTGTCAACAAAGTGCTTTTTCACTGCCTAAAATTTTAGATGTAGATATTTGAAATAGATTTTTTTCATTTATACCAGTTTTCTTTATGATGATACAGTGTTAAAAGAAAATAAATTACAATTGATCTGTCATCCATATTTGCTAAGAATGTCTATTTCCAAGAATCTACCATACAAATATACATTCTTACTCGTGTGTGTCCACGTATGCATAGTATTCTGTGTGTGTGTGTGTATGTGTTTGAGTGTGTGCGTTTGTGTGGTATAAAACCTATTTTCATCCAATGTTTTCCTCGTTCAAGCTTCAGTTTTTGTTTGATTTTCAGTTTTTTTAAACAGTGGAAACTCCAGTATGTGCTTTCTCTTACTCACTTTATTAACCATAGATAGCAATTGAAAATTGTTAGGCCACATACTCGCAAAGGAAGGGGTTGTAGGATATTTTTCATTGAGTCCTTCACCCTCAGGTGCCATTTCCTTTAAAATAGCATCTCTTGATCTTCTCTTGAGGAAGGAAATGTCATTACTTTCCATCCACCAACCAGCAAGTGCTCAAGGGAGAGAGTTTGATCTTGCCATCTCCCTGGGGGAATGGAAAACCAAGACCCAGCAGGCTAAAGCCTGGAGTGCCCAAACTCTTCAGGCTACAGAAGGGTCCAACTCATGAACCATTAGGACAATCATTTACTTTAACCCATACCAAAAAGAAAACCCAACGCCCAAAACACATTCCTCAAATATGAAAGATACTGACCATTTCTGTGCATTTAAAATAAAACCGTTTAAAAAAAAAAAAAAAAAAAAAAAAAAAAAAAAAAAAAAGGAGAAGAGACTTTTTTTGAAAAAATAAAACAAAAAAATAAAAAGGAAATGAAAGGAAACTAGGCTGGGAGTCCAGAATAGCTGGGCTAATATTAGCTTTTGGGATTCTAGAAGTTAAAAAATTAAAAACAAAAAAGAATCTAGCATTTCTTTCATTCAGCCAAGAGTTTGTCATACAGTTTCCACAGAATAAGACCCAACACAAAAGGAGTAGTTGTAAATTGCTTCAGTTACAATTAAGGAATTTGTTTTAGGTTGCAAACATTTCTGTGGTTAGTCAGTGTAGTAGTCTCACCATCACCTGGCACACTTTGGCTGTGTGCAGGGGGAAAAGTCTCTCACAAACCATCACCTGCTCCGTAGGACGCAGACCGAGTAGTTGGTGCGGGAGGATGTTGTGACGTAGAATTGGTTTTTCGATAATCTAGGACTAGAGTTTAATCTTTTTGGCAGCTTTTCCCAGTGTACGATATGTAACCTTATCTGCTCTTTGTAGTAAACAGGGGGAAAAAAATCGCATGCAAAAAAAATTTTAAAACATTTAAAAAAGGGTGGGTGGGAGGGGCACAGTGGGCCAGATGTATAGTGAGGTAGATGAAAATATTATTCATAGTTTTGGACACAAGTTGTTTATATTTTATTTATTACATTGATTTTAATAAGATAAGTGACATTTGCAGTGCTCTTTTGAACAAAGCACATTTTCAGTATAAAAGCTTTTTTTTTAATAAAGAATGTCACTCTCAACTTGAAGTTCTTCTTGCCTGTCTGATAACCACCAGATCCGTGCAGGCCTCCAGCCGCAGGACCACAAACAGGCCAAAGGCACCCGTGGTTCTAGTTAAAGTTCTTTAGACAGAAATTTATTGTAAGTTGGATTTATTTCTGTTCTTCAAACTACTAAAATGCCCACATTGCCCCCTTGCAGCTCCTCTCAGAAAACTAATTGCAGTCAAATGTTGACCATTGCTCAAGTGAAACATTTTGGACCAATGAAGTGGCATAAAATATCTTTCGTCTATAGTTTGTGTTGCTTTGTTTCCATTCTTCTGTAGTGGCAAGTGCTCCTACTACCGTTGTTCATTCTTGCTGTACTGCATTTTGAGACGGTGTGGAATTACCTGGCTTCTCTTCCAGGCTTGGAAATCCAACACTGCTGCCATACTGAAGCAGGATATGTCATGATGCATTCTCTTTAGTACTGAGGAAAGTATCATTACCTATTGCTGTTCCCTTCATTCTTGTACTAGATAAAACACAGAAATAGAGAAGAAACCAAACTGTTCCAAAAAATGTATAAAATGCAATTGATGTACTGTCAAATGTCAGATTATTTTTTTTTTTAACAAGCTTCGTATTAGAATCTTGATCAGCTGTGTAGACCTTGATAAATCTCACTGTTTTATTAAATGCTGTTTATGGTCTGGCAGGAATGGTTAACCTATCTCAAGATTAACAAATTTGCACTAACATGAGCAATATTGATTTGAAAAAATAATATGAATTCAATATTTAAATGATAAACTATGATTTTAAAGGTATATTAACACTGAAAGTACATTTTGACAAATAACATATTTAAGCCCAAAATATAAGTGGTTATGTCAAATAACACAAAAAGAACTATAACAATATAGAGTGAGAAAAAATGTGTTTCACTGTACATGTTGCTAACATGTACAAAGACAAACTCATATTGACATATTTTCTATTAATAAATCCTACTGTATTGTGGAGAATTGCTGGTCATAGTGCAGTATGTTTACAATCAGAAATTGTCTCCATATGTTGATTCCCAACTTCACACATCCAACAACTCCCCTGCAAGTCACATATTTTAAAAACTGATTGAATATTAATAATCTCTCACATCATGTGCTGCCGCCACCCCCCAAAACAGGTTTATGAGCACAACTTCAAAAAGCAAGCAAAGGGGAAAGGCATTTCTGAGAACATTGTCAACACCTTATTCATCCTTAACTGAGGCTTGAGCGGTAGCACTCAAGGACACTGGATGGGAACATTAAAAAATACAAACTTGGCCCCAGTGTTATGTAGACTATGGTCAAAATACTCAGAGAAAGACACTAATTCAGTTGTGCATTGCCAGGGATCCTGGCAGGCCATACATGCAGCAGGTGGGAATAAGTGTTTCCTGGGGCTAGGCTGCTTCAGACTACAAAAGTGTCTCTGAAGGGAGGCTTACAACCAAAATTAGGAAGGCAGACTTTTTTTTCTACCTTGACACAGCATAGGCTGCTGTACAAGGACAAGTGCTGCAAGGGAGGCTTTCTCAGCTCCTCCACCCATGTTACTCACCCTCTCCTGATGACAGATAGAAAGAGTTCTCAGCTGGGTGTTACTGCTGGTAGCATAGGGACTGGGAAGAGGAGACGGTGGTGGTGAAGGCAGCAGTCTGGGTTGGGGGAGGAAAAAAACAAGGGGCATAAGCATACAGAAGCACAGTTTGTACATGCAGACACGTGCACACCCATAATGACTAACTGTGAAATGGGGCCGGAAAGTGTGTTGTGCACTGATATTGCTAATAAACTGAATAGCCGAAAGCAGCAACATGCTGGACACAAAGCTGTCTTCTAGCAAAGAGAGGGAATCACCGTTCTCCTCCGGGCACATCTAGCTACATAGTTCTAAGCAACAAGCCAAGAGCAGAGCCTGCTGGGCACAAGGGCAGTACCACAAGCTGCTAAGACAGGAGGGGAATTACTCTTGGTCAAAGACTACATGTCAAAAAAGAAACTAGAAACCTAAAACAGGGAACTCTGCAAACCCCACCACCATTCTGTGCTGCCATCCTCAGTGGCAGTGCCATCTCCCCAACAGGTACAGGGATGGTGTGCACACAGGCACAACCCTATCAAGACCTCAGCCTGAAAAAGCCCTTTACTGGGCAATAGCTGGTATAGATGTGCCTGATTCTAAGCTGGTGGAGAAGCAGTTCCTACCACTTGCAACTCAAAGCCCAGTGTTTTCCCCTGAGGCAGGTGAGATCAACAGCTCCTAAAAGACTGTGCTATGTGCTCTGCTTCATTTTCCAGAGGACTCTACAGCTCTTAAGCAGTGGTCTAAAGCCACCTTATTCTGAAAGTGGGATATCTGAGTTTCCTGCTTGCCCCAGGCTAAGAGGATCTAGGTCTGCAGCTGCCACTGACTTAAAGGAGGCACTGCTGGGAAAAGACCAGGAGATGAGCAGTGGCTGTCTGATCTGTTGATACACCTGCATTACGAGCACCTCCAGCATTAAGTCTTCTGAGGCCCAGGCCAAGGGTCCATCCAGCACAAACACTTCAAGCTATTTCTTCTCCCAAGTGCTCCCCTGAGTTTTGCACTATCTTGAGAGGACCACACCATTCAGATCTGTACACCACGACCCTCTACTACTCCCATGCCTGAGGATGGTGCTGGCCAGGCAAGACCCTCTTGCAAGACACCAAGGCTATGCAATACTCTAAAACTGATTCACTTTCAAGCTTACTTTTGTACTTTTAATGCAGTTTTAATAGCAGTTTCCTTCCTCTGTAGGCACTGGTTTCCCAGAAGACATCACATGCTAACCTCTTGTAAAGACGAAGCCTTTAGCTCACACCTCAGTTTAAAGCCCACAGAAGTGCCTGTAAGACTTTCAGCAACTTTCAACCATGTGTCAGGCCCAAAGTGAAAACAGTCAAAGATTGTGGGCGCAGCCATCAAAGGATGAAAGCACCAAGGCCATCCCAAGCACCACACTGAAGGCTGCAGTGCACAAGAAGCTGAAAGAAGAAAAAAGTTGTTTCCTGGCACATGTCAAAATTTACTGTATAGCCTTTGGCTCTGTAATTTTATTTTCACTCTTTTAAGAGGTTGGCTTGGATAAGAAGTACTCGCAATGACTGATAGGTGCAGTTAGTTTGAGCAGCCTGATGGGCAGTTTCAGACATTGAAATACCTTTCTTTCTCAGGTAAGAAACCTGCTGCTTAGTCTAGGAAAGCAAAATAGCAGCCACATGTTGATGCACTGGTTTTCACAAATTCAGTTAAAGTATTCATGCACATAAGGCTTTTCATTTACACATATCCCAGTAGCTATGAGGGTTGCTTTTTCAAGAATTTAGTCACTGTACGTGAGCATTATATACGGGCAGAAAATGCTAATGACTAAAAACACCAAGGCTGAAGAATAAATTTGTGACAGAACTCAGGCTGCTGCATACAGACACAATTGATTATTACTCTGTGCTGCTGAGGCCTTACCCAGAGTACTGCATCCGGATGGGAATTCCTCAGTACAGGAGAGACATGGGTCTGTTGGAACACATCAAAAGGAGGGCCACAAAAATGATCCAAGGGATGGAACACCTCTCCTATGGCTGAGAGAGCTGGGGCTGTTTAGCCTGGAGAAGAGAAGGCTGCGAGGTGCCCTGATAGCGGCCTTTCAGTATCTGAAGGGGAGCTACAGGAAAGAAGTAGACAGATTCTTTGGCAGGGTCTGTGATGACAGGAAGAGGGGAAATGGTTTCAAACTAAAAGAGGGAGGATTTAGAATGGATGTGAGGAAGAAGTTTTTTACAGTGAGGGTGGTGAGGCACAGGAACAGCTTGCTGAGAGAGGTGATGGGTACTCTGTCCTTGGAGGCACTCAAGGTCAGGTTGGACAGGGCTCTGAGCAACCTGATCGAGCTGTAGGTGTCTCCGTTCATTGCAGGGAGTTGGGCTAGATGGCCTTTAAGGGTCCCTTCCAACTCAAACAATTCTATGATTCTGTGATTCTATAGCCTCTATTTGACATCAAAGCATTTATATTCTTTTTCCCTCTGGGAAAAAAAAAAAGAAAAGAAAAGAAAAAAGAAAAAAGAAAAAAGAAAAAAGAATGAAAGAATGAAAGAAACCTTTTTCTTTAAGCTACCATAGGTTTGAATTTTTACTGGGGTGATGGGAAGACAGAATTTGAATTATATACAATATTTGAAAGATGTTTCCTGTTGCTTTTATTTCTGCCTGTGCCTAGACATGAAGAGAAAATACATTCCAAAAAATGGCATTTTTTCCCTCTGGGCCCCTTTGAGTAACATAATGGTCATTGCGATCCACTCCAATTACCAACACCTGGTGCAGAGCCAATGCTTGCGTTTCAGCAACTTGTTCCACTGTTGCAATCACAGCTTATCAGTGACAGTGGAAAAAAAAAAAGTGTTTAGAAGAAACAGATGATGATGTGCCCTGAAAAAAATTTGCATTTAACTGGGTTTTTAAATAAAAGCCTGGATCCTTTAAACATGCATAGTCTTATAGCACCTTAATGAGTGCACAGCCAGACACCAGGTGAATTACAGTTGCAGTTTTTAACACAGGCAAAAAATGTAGGTTCCCTTCCCACAGTTGTATTTTTGTTGGTGGTGGTTTTTATTTTCA
The DNA here is from genome assembly GCF_019238085.1 of Lagopus leucura. NCBI lineage: Eukaryota > Metazoa > Chordata > Aves > Galliformes > Phasianidae > Lagopus > Lagopus leucura. The sequence goes on from NW_024962263.1 coordinate 21,936,215, forward strand.
TAATTAAAGCCTAGGGCAATAAACATTTTGAGGTAATAATCTGTGGAATGTAATTTGAGTAAAAGGGCATGTTATGTTAATATATATACAACTGAAAAAAGATTGAGACAAATTGTGATGCCTTCCTAAAGTATGATTTATATGTAAGCTAAGATAAAGATCTGATTTAATACCATGATTTTATTATGAATAATGCAATATAGTAGACTATGAAATTTCATATCTAGTGGGGTAGATAGATATCCCAGATATAGTTAATGGTGTGCATACGTAGTTAATGCAAATTTAAAGTTTAAAAAGTACTGATTAAAAGGAAGATTTTGGAGCTTCTTCCTCAAGTGACAAAATGATGGCTGCCATTTGTCTCAGAACTGCTACACCAGAGTTTAATCTGCTGTATAAACTTTGACTTTAAAAATAAAAGCAGTTTTATAAACCAGAACAGCTTCAACCACAGCTGAACCTCACCTGCTGAACTAAGGGTTATAAAAACTGGGAAATAAACTGTACAGTGTTTTACTGTGTTTCCAATAGCCCATCCAGAAACCATAAATTATCTCAGAAAGACTGGAACTCTTTACTCCCAGGGTTTACTCTCTGCATTGCTGCTAGCCCTCACTGCCCATCACAAGGCCATCCACCAAAGAGCCACCACAGCACTGCAAGCAGTATTTTTATCAGCTCTTAGCAAGCGGGGATGTGTCTGGGAAGTCAAAAGGGAAGAAAGTATCTCAGTATGCTGACAGCAAAGCGAGCTTAGTTAGGGCAGTGGGGAAATGGGGCAGAGCCCCTCTTGCAGCACACTAGCAATGCTGTCCATGGAGCATCCATCAACACAGCAACCTGATGTAAACTCACTCTAGAACTGGGATTGGGGGCACATAAAACTGTTTAGAGATATCTTAGCTGTTGTTTTCTTGGTGTATGGCTTCCCATACAGTTTAATAAGGGATTTTGGCCAAAAAGCAATATAAGATGTTTCGGTTTGGGGTTTTTGTTGTTGTTGTTGTTTTGGGTTTTTGTTTGTTTGTTTGTTTGTTTACAGCAGGAACAAGTTAGGGCAGTTTCAGCTTAGGCAAGTCACTGGAAACATCAGGTAATTCAGATGCTATTAACAAAGATGTACTAGGTGATACTCTCTCTTCTGTGCCATATGGATGGATCCAGTGGCTGAGGCATAAACACAGTCCTACCTGCAAAATTATTCCAGAGGGGAAAAAGAGCTACAGGAGGTTGTCGAGAGGTGGGAGTCAGCTCTCCTCTGAGGTAACAGTGATAGGATGAGAAGGAATGGCCTCAAGTTGTGCCAGGGAGGTTGAGGTCGGATATTAGGAAAAAATTCTTCTCAGGAAGAGAGGTGAGGTATTGGAACAGGCTGCTCAGGGAAATTGTGGAGTCACTGTCCCTGGAGGTGTTCAAGAAACATAGAGATGTGGCACTGAGGGACATGGTTTAGTGGGCATGGTGGTGGTAGATGGACAACTGGACTAGATGACCTTAGAGGTCTTCACCACCTTGGTGATTCTGCTATTGTGTTCTGTAAAATGGAGATATATTCAATGAACATGGAGTGGAGAGAAGGACAAATATAATGACCAGTGGACAGACATATATAGCTGAAATTACTGTAATTTCATTGTGTTTGCAAGGCATTTCTGAAAAAAAAAAAAAAAAGAAAGAAAAAAAAAAAGTAAATGCAGACTGCAAACCAGAGGAGAGTTTGTAACCAAAGAAGCAGGGATGGCCTGAGGCAAGAAACTGCCCTACTGCAATTGAAAGAGGCTTGCAAAGTGTAGGTTCTGAAGCTATTTGCAGTGTCATGAGCTGCCCTCATCCTGGAAAGGCATACAGCAAGGCAGGGACACAGCCTTCAGGGGAGGCCAAGGAGCAAAAGCTGAGAAACATGGAGGATCCAGGCACAGAGACAGGCTGAGGTTGGAAAGGCAGTTAGCCCATAACTGTATTAGGAGAAATCATTCTTTTTATTAATAGTAACATTTAAGCCTTCTAACAATAACAGACTGTATTACGCCTTGGGTCTTGCCTGGATTTGTCTGGTCTTTAACATATTTTAGCAGTATTTGCAAAAATCATCCCAGAAACTTCTGAGGCAGCAAGTCTGCTATTCATCTTTCTGTAGCCGTCTTATTATTTATGTGTCTCAGACAAGGTTTTGCTGAGTCGTGCACAACTGCCTGGTGTCTACAGTAATTATGAGTAAAAATCTCCATCCAGACACAGGAGGAATAAAGTATAACCAATTAAGCAGCTGTATATTGAGGCATTGACTGAGGAAAGGAGCACATGGGCTGCATATGAGGCCAATCTGGTAAGCGTTGCAGAGTGTGGATGTGCTCACAAGCCAATGAACCAGCAGGGAAAAGACCTGGTTAATAGTAAACCTTGCAAGGGGGATTGCTTTTCTCCCACTGATTGAATACCATCAGAGGAGGTTCTGCAAACAAGGAGGTCCAGTTTGACATTTCCCAGGCCTGGCAAGATTTTATAGGGAAAATTAACTTAGCTTTGAATGTGTGACTGTTCTTCACACGTATAAGAACTGCTAAAAGTACACCAATGATCAAGAGGTACTGACAAGTGATTGTTGTATAGCATTGCCAGGGACAAGACCTGCAAAACATCTGTGCCCATTCAAAAATGAAAATCTACCAGAAGTTGAGTTGCTCATCACTAGCATACCTGCAATAGTGAGTTTTTAGTTAAAGACTTCAAAGGTTATTTTAATAAGATCTTGCTTTAGTCAGATCTCAGCTGTCAGAATCACTGAGCCCCTCAACTTTGGTTTAGGCTTACACTGATGAAAATGAAAAATTCCTTGAGGACATCTGTTAATTCAGGATTAGATTTAATAAAATTAGAAACTTTCAGGGAAGGAAAATGCCACATGGCACTGTTTCATGCTGCAAGGTGACAGGAAAAGACCTTGGTCTGGGGAAAAGAAGCCCTGTTTAAGATTATCTCAGGATGGAAGGTCTCAAGTGACAAAATATTGTTCGTCAGCGAGGGTTGGTTTCCTGTATTCAACATTGCTTCTTGACTTCCATTTTCTAAAAGCAGAATAAGAAGATCCCTTGACTATGTCTGGCTGAAGCTGACACAGGTACTTTAAAATAAAGAAAGAATTCAGCGTGGACAGACAAAACAAAATACTATTCTTATTCTTTGTACTTTTTATGCTGCTGTTGTTGTCCCCTAAAAGGATGATTCTCACTATTTCTATGTGTTTGGGGTTGAGGGTTTTTTTTGGCATTATTTACTAATTTCCTTTATGATGATAGAGCTAAGTAGCAAAATATGTATTCTATTGATTTTTCTGGAAAAATAATAATTCTCTGTAATTTCTACTAGTTCACTAAAGTCATTTACAACTTACAGCAATAATAAAATAATGCATAACTGGCTTTCTGTTGCTTTCCAAAAACATCAGATATAAAGCGTGATCAATTTTATAAGATCGAATCAAAAGATTCTGGAGCACTAATTTTTGTAAAACTGTTGTAATTATCTTCATAGAAATGGTGTTCTAAAACTGATTTTTACAGCCTAAAGCCCTTTGCTTTGGATAATGCTTAGTTCCAGAAATCATTTGGTCCTCCAATCAAGGAAGTCCAGGAAACATCTTATTGCAGGAAGCATCTCTTGTTCTGTCGCCAATGTGATGTAGGCTGGATGAGTATGCTTGGAATTAGGACAAATTTTAAATTGAGCTTTTGCAATAGATATGTGTAGGTTTTTTTTAAAAGCACATTGACAAGGTCTGGTCTAAGAGTGTTTTTATAAATCTCAGTAGGCCAGTATTGCTTTTCATTCCTGGAGGGAATTCAGTCTTACTAGAAAATCTTCCTTGCCTGAGCACGCATTTCAACATATGAAGAATCATCCCACGTCAATCTTCACTGCTTTCACTCCATGGCAACACATGTAGCAGCATATCTGACGCCAGTTGTATTTGCTGATGCACTTAGTAGAAAAATAGACTTTCTTTTATTTTCCAGATGGATTCTTACAATGTGTGTGTAAGGATGGGCTGTTTTATCACACTGACTAGAGTTTGTGCATTTTGTCCAATAAAATGAGTAATAGCTGAGGCTGTATCCTTTATCAGAATTGCTGTTCAGATTCTAGATATTGTCCCTCCCACTAGTTTACCTCCCATTTTTTGTAAATATCCCATGCAAAAACAATTTATTTTTCAAAAGGAAATGATCTTCCTATTTATTTGTTCTAAAGGATTAAGATTTTTCATCACTGTTTAGAAACAGAACTATAACCTTGAGTTTTTCATAAAAGCCATTCCTTCATTCAAGGTTATGCTGACTAAATTCAACTTTGCTTCTCAGATTTGTACATTAAAGAATTGTTTCTTCCCATAGAAAAACAGTGTGAGTGTAGTCCACAGCTTTTGACACCAACTGACAGATTAACATTAGAGAAAATAACTACAGAGACTAAAGTAATATATAACTGACTGCAGAGCTAACAAGGCAGTAAATAGTCACAGGGTTAACTGCTTGAAGACTGTGTTCTGTTTCAGAGGTTTTTCTACAGATGTCTGTAAAACAAAAATGTCATGAGAATATCTAACACCTGACATACCATTCTGTATCTGCAGATCTGGTCTGGGAGTACCAGTGGGTGCCTTCCAACTCAGGATATTCTCTTACTCCCTCCACTCCACTCCACTCCACTCCACTCCACTCCACTCCACTCCACTCCACTCCACTCCACTCCACTC
>NW_024962263.1:21940980-21969151 GCF_019238085.1 Lagopus leucura
TCCACTCCACTCCACTCCACTCCACTCCACTCCACTCCACTCCACTCTATTATATGAAGGATTTAACATGCTACCTAACTCATGGCCATAATCAGATTGATGTAGTTCTAAACTTGAGCATAGAAGGTGTTGGAACAAAGCCTTTTGACTTCCATAAAAGGTGAAGCAGGAGAACCAAAGACATGCTCTAGTATCAGTATATACATATACTTTATACACATGCAGGTTACTCTTTTCCTGTGAAAAGATGAGCAAAACTGAACATGTACAAGATAGGTTATTTGTCCATGTTTCAGGAGGTGCCTAGTTCATTTTCACTGTGTTTTGTATTCCCAAATGCTTCAGCACTTTTTTTCATAATGACAGACATTTTAAGAAGAGGCAAAAATCAGGTAAATTCTTTTTTTGCAGTTTTCCTTGGATGCAGTTACTGACATCTGGAGGTTTCTTTACCATGTCTGTTGCCAACTATCTCCTGCAAAGTTAGTTCCTGGTAAATCCTGTCTGAACGTGAAGTCAGTAGTCTCTCCTACAGTTGTCTCTTCACTGTCATATTAGGAGTATCCTGTTAATACTGTGCTGAGATTCTTACTAGCAAAGTTCAGCTTTAATTTTTTTTTCCCAGTATGACTTAGACTGGAGTCTGCACTAAAATCCCCTGTTTCTCCCTTATGTCTTTCACAGAGCAAAGAACAATTTGTTCAACTAAATAGATTGACTTCTAAATGTCATCAACTGAATTTCCAGGAACTAAAGCATGATGATTTCCCGCAATGCAACTATCCAAGACTCTTGAAATCATACGGTCACACCATGGACCTGTGGTACAATAAAAAAGAAATTGGAAAGAAATTAGAACTGCTTCGTCTAAGATCTTGTCCTCTGCTCTCCTTTGAGGAGAATACTTTTCACCATCTATCAAGGCTTCAGTCTTGCAATTGCTCTAACTCATGCCTGTGTAAGAAAGCACTGCCATTGGTAAAGTTTAGCTAAGACAGCATCACAAGATTTTGCATGTTCTGTGGTAGTCTCCTTGATATTTACTCACTTTTGAGCACCATTTTTTAGGCAGAGGCAGCATATACAGGGTCCTCCAAAACAGCTTGGTCATTCTCATTACATGTACATTGGCCTTTTCTACTCCTACAAAAAACAGTAACTGCCTCTTTTCTCTAAATTTCAGAGAAAATACACACAGCAAGCTTTCTGTTAACTCCATTCTCTCCTACTATGAAACTGTTTAACACTTCTACATTTCAGTCTCTCCAGATGCTTTCAGAAATCTGTCGCAAGTCTTCATATTCCGCAGCACCATTTCACTTGTATAATTTGTGCTGAGCTCAATACTTCTCCACATTTAAATATATGCTCTGCAAAGCTTTTATAACACTTGTTTACTACTTTCTGTGACTTACAAAAGCAGTCAAACATGCCTTCCATAACAAATCACTTCACCAAGTGTATCCACACTTCCTCAAGATATTTCCCTCACTTTCAGTTCTCTATCTGCCTTTATGATTAGCTCCTTGTAAATACGACCAATCTTATCCCATTTGGATTTGCATGATTTAACTCCTCCTTTGCATTCTCTTCACATGATACTCTTGCAAAATAATTGCTCCAAGCACTGCTAATTAATTCAGCATTCATTTCCAAAATACCTTTACTTTTAACGTAAGCAAGTGTGTTTGTATCCCTTATTACTTGTTCTCTTGTCTGGATGAGGTTGCAGGTGATTTTTTTGTATTGCTTGAGTCCTCCTCTCCCTGGAGAGTTATAAAACTCACGGCTAACTCCAATTCTAGCTGACACTATTTCTTTGGCTTCTTTTTTTGCTTGTCATATTCTCACTGTTCAAGCAATTGTACTGTCTTTCCAACCTAACAGATTATTTTACTAAAGTTTTTCACAAACAAGACAACTTCATCATACAATTTATCTCTAGTAGTAGTACCAAGTTCTTTTTGCACTGTTTCCAAAAATCTTACTGTAATTCCCAGGATATCCCATTTGCCTTAATTGTGTTGAACACAACTCAGATGTTGTTAAAATCAGCTGGAAAATGGACATCACATGTGCGCACTAGGATATATTCTCAGCCATTCAGTGGATTTGTCTGGTTTTTCTGAAGTGGCTTAGAAGTAGAATTACACACCGAACCTTATTAATTCCCTTTGGAATAACATGTGCTCAGATGAGAGGCTTTATCTTCTGTGAAGCCATCCAAACCATCAGTCACTTACCTTCTGAACATTCTAGATAGAAATGCTTCCTTTGCTCCAAACATCTCTAAGAAGAAACATGCTGCTATATAAATGAAAAATCAAGTTACAGCAAAGCATGGAAGTAAGCTTACTAATCCTTAAAAAAAAATAAATTGTAAAATGCTTAGTGCTTCAAAATTTCAAATGTTCATGATCAGATTTTCTCAGAAAATCTCACTTGCAAAAGTGGATTCTTTTTGACAAAATTCACTAAAAATCACCTTTTTTTCATGGAATATGTCTTCAATCACACTGCTGATGGATGCACAGTATATCTGCTAAAGGTGAAGAAACTAGATACCATATCCACAGGACTCACTTTCCTGTGCTTTTGCTACTTGAGCACCTCCTACTGTGCAATTCTTGTTCTGTCTGGCTACTGAGCATAAAATTCAAGAAGAAAGCAGAAAAAAAGGCTCTCCAAAGACTAGAGGAAGGATTAATCAAGTTTGAATCATCTCAGGGTTGCAATAGAAAATAATTTCAGTGGGGCGGAAGAAAGCGTGTATGCAGCAGTCACTTGCAGCCAAGAAGTGAGAAATGGACTAACCTCTAACCAGGACATCTAACGCTCTGTCATATCACTTGAGTGTTAATTGAATTCTGTGACAAGGTTACCTTAATTAGTTGGCAGATGATAGAAAGAAACTTGACAGGTAAGCATAACCTGACAGGTCTTGAATCACTGCTGTCCCCTCTGCCATTTCATTTTAAGGTGAAATTCAGGCTAAAATGTGCATTGCTGTGAGGATAAAAGTTGGCATGGAGTTCCAGCACCAGGTGTTAATTTCACTTTTAGGAGATTTTGGAGGCATACTAGAATATTTTAACAACAACAACAGCAACAGAGGTGTATAAGAACTTAATTTTTAAATGACTAAAATCAAGGTTGACATTTTCCAGTTTTAACCAGCAAACAGAGTCTCTGAGCCCTCCCAGTTTGAAAACACTTAGGTTTTTCCAAGAAGACATGCAGATCTGACATAATATGAAAATGAAACAGCTTTCAGGGTCAGTGAGGAGGAAATGAAATAAGATGCATTCTAAAAAAGAAGAACAAAAAAAGCTTGTCTATATCTGAGAAACTAGAATTATGGATACTTTTCCTGAGACTACCACTGATCATCAGGGCCTGATCCTGAAGGCATTTCTGCATGTAAGTACCACAGCTTACATGAAGAGACCCACAGCTCTGTGGGATCAGTCATAGGCATGAAGGTGCCAGGGGCTGCAAACTATTTCCAGGATCAGAGCCTTAACTTCTGACTCAGTATTTACATTGCAAAATATGACTGTCCTCTGAGGGTGAGCATGTACCAGTTTCCTTTCCTCCATCATTTCCAGATAAATCAATGGAGATTCCTGTCAAAACAGTATTTATTTATGTATGTATGTATATGTATGTATGTATTTATTTATTTATTTGCTCCAAAGGTGATTGCATTCACTCCCAAGAACCCAAATGATAGACACCATATTTAGCCTCAAAGATTTTTGCATGACATTCCCATTTCATAACTGTAGTGGAAATGCTAAGTCAGGGCTTGAACCAGCAATTGAGCCCCTGGTGGGAAGGCAGGGCCAACCCAGAGGAGCTCAGCTGCATGCAATGTGCCTGAGTGACTGAAAAGAGCGGAGCCAGGATCAACCCCTCCCCAGACATCATTTAAGGGTTGGCAGTGGAAGCAAGGGTGTCTTGTTGGTGATCCTTGTGTGTTTGAGATTTTCTGAAGGTAAGCAGCTTCTTTCTGTGCTTGTGACTATTGTATTTGAGCAAGTCCTCACTTGCTGCAGCCTGGGACCTTCCTCTATTCTGCTGTTGTTGCTGTGCTTTCCATTGTGTTACAGAAATGTTGTCCTACTTGGTAAGGCACATAAGTAGAAAACGAAAGAACTGTAGAAACCTGGTCTGGACGCAACTTAGTTGAGTGTATTTTAACATGGTGGTGTTTTCCTTTGTTGCTTGTATGTTATCTTAATTATAATGTTAGACACAGTTCAGTAAAGCAACTTTCTCTGTTGATTCTTATGGCTTTCAGGCTAACCAAGTGGTACTTCTTTTGACATACAAAGTGTATTATAGAAGCAACAGGTAACATCCTCTTGGTGTGGGTAGTTCTTGTCTGAGATCTTGAACTTGGCCCGAGACTGGGATTTTTCAGTATTAAGCTTAAGAAAAAAACTTTGTCTCAAACTATTCGTTATTTGAGCATTAACCAGCTTGGGAGATTCCTGTTTTCTGAATATTGAAGAAATAACTATTTACTTAGCTCTAGGCACAGCTCTCTGTCAGTGATCAGTAACTCAGTCAAATAATTATTTGTATGGTAAGGGGTGTATTTTCCTATGAAATATGCAATTATAATATGCAAGCACTACATTGTAGATCATGCCCATTATCAGGTTTTTTTCCTTTCTTTTGGAAGGAAGCTTACATGTACTACTAAGACTTCATTTTTTTTAAGGGAAATGTCTTCCTTCTGGGTCTAGCAACTGTCACTGGTTTTAAATTGCCAGGAGAAGCCAACCTGACAGAGCCTTCACTTCTTGTTTTGATCAGTGAGGAGAGGTGTTGTACCTACATGCTGCTCTACAGGTGATGTGGTTTGTGGAGGTCTGAACAGTGGTCTTAGTATTAAGAGGGATAGCCTCGGCAGGTCAAAAGAGCCTTCTATTATGGAAACACTTGTGGAGAAGTTACAGATCCAGGAAACAAGGGCATGTATTGTTATTGCTTTTGTTTGGTAGAAGTTGAAAGCCTTGGCAGCCGTGTGAATTGAAGCTGTTTAGGAACTTGCAGGAGAGAAAATGATTCACCCTAGTTGCCCAGTTTGAAGCTGGAAAGGTTAACTGTACTTTACTCCTGACTGCGGCAACACTTTCTCCTTCCTCATTCTCCTAAGTTTCATAAGAGATTAAAGACTTGAGCCTAGTGATTTTGGTTAGAATATAAATAAAAAAATCTGGAATGCTGACTTTATTTTCCATTATTAGAGCTTTACCTTTTGAACTGATCTCTTGAAGTCAGTCCTAAACTTGATTATATGAGCAACGTGAAGCAGTATAGCTTTGTTTCCTTTTCTAGGTTCTGGTTTCTGTCCCTCTGGGAACAGGATCTGCTCTATCAAATCTTATTTGCTTTTTTTTTAATCATATCATCTTGATATCTATTTACAGCATAATAATAATCAGCAAAATTATTCATTTCATTTTATTAATTAAAAGGTAAAATAACTCTTAACGTTGCAGTGTAGTAGTTTTCAAATGCTTTGGCTATTTAAAACCAAAACATTGAAAGGCACAATGTTTTAGCTGAATTTCAGAGGTAAAATGAAAATAAAACTAAGTGCTGTCCTTTTTAAAGCATTTGAGCGCTATTAAATAATAATATATATTACGTGTGAATGAAAATATATGTTCATAGTTTGTGTGCATATCTGGTATTTATTTAAGCAGATGGTTCATAATGATTCTGATATAGTTAATGACCTAATCCAGTTGGAATATCTATGTGTGTTAGCTACAGAGTCACAATAATGCCACAGACAGAGGTGTGCACCACAGAGCTTGCAAGGATTGATTCCACAACTGAAAAACGACTGTCACACCACGTGGACTAACCCACCAACCCTGTGGTATACTCCTCTCCTGCTTCATAGCAGGAAGACACTACCACATCCTGGTTCCTTTCCAAAATGAGAACCTTGTACAGAAGCAGCAGGGGAGGTCTGCAGTGAGTTTTTGAGCAATGTCTGTTGGGAGCCGTATGTGGACTTGGGAAGCCTGATCCTGGGAAATATCTTTGCATGGCAATGTAGGCAGCCTAATTTTATCTTGCTTGTTTATACTCCATAATTTTAAAATCCTGTTTTTTGGCAAGATATCACATTCAGATCAGAGAAACTATCAGTTGTAGGTCTGAGCCTGAGCTTAAAGCTGTTCACAGGGTTTTGATAAAGCCCTACGAAATGATCAGTTATGAAGCTCAAGAAGTTCTGGACATTCTGGTATAATTGCAAGAAGACAGAAGCCTGTCTTTTATTCTGTAGCTTGTTTTGCTTTTTTCTAGCACTTCGTAGAGGTCTCACATCACCTGCACAGAAATAGGCATTCCAAGAGGTTAGAAAAATCTACTTTGAAGATTAACTACTGTGTAATTACTATTTATAGAAAAAAAGCTGCCAAGAAACAATCAGTGCAGTTGTTAATTGAAAGGACCATGTGAGCTGGTTGTTAGCTTGCTGCATCTGTTGGTACAATCACATGACAGAACTGAGGTATGCTATGCTACTGAATCTTCTCGGAACACTTCCAACAGATGGAATGAGTACTTCAATAGCAGGAGCTGCTCAGCACACAAGCTCAGGAAGGACAGTTGTGTTCCTGTTATTGAGCTTGTTCCTTATTCTTGTCAGTAGGGAAGTAGGAGGCTGTAGGTTCAGGCAGGCTTTACTCAGATATGCTTACTGTTAGCCATGCTTACTGTTTCCTTTTATCTGCAGAGTATAGCAATGAACCTGACTGAGACTTATGATTTTTCCCTTAAACAAAGGGCCAATAAGGTGGACTAAAGGTACATAAACAATAATTGCAATGTATTTGCTTTGCTTTAAAAATGTGTTTTTTATATTCCTTATCACACAAATCTTGAACAGAGAAACTCTTCATTCCAATTGCGTACCAATGCTAAATATAATCCTAGATAAAGTTTTACCAGTCATAGAATCACAGAGTAGTTTGGGTTGGAAAGGACCCTTAAGATCATCTAGCTCCAGTGCCCTGCTATAGGCAGGGACACCTCCCTTTAGACCAGGTTGCTCAAAGCCCCATCCATTCCTTTACGTTCATCCTGTTCCCAGGTTTTATTCCATTCAAATAATCCTGGGAACTGGAAAGTAACTTTGAAATGAATCACTGCAGAGACACTCACAAGACACTGAAAATTTTATCAGAGAGATGCTTGAAGCTCACAACCCTTTTACAATATCTGTGGATCAATTTATCAACAGTTTGTAATGATAGAAAGTATTCTTGAAAAGGCTATTGTGAGACTACGTGCATGTGATTATCAACTTAAAATCACAAGGAAAGCTTCACAATTGCCTTATGACTTCTCTGTGAGCTTGGGTGATATAAAAAAAGACATAGTATCAGAAAGTATTACACAAGTGTACTTCTTTCTTTGCTTTAAAATACAAAATGAAGTACACAAATGTAGTAGGGATAGGAGGCAACAGAGAATGGAAAAGTTTAATATCTGTTTTGATTTGGAAATTCATTAGCGTTTTCTAATCAGGAAATTGGACAATTAAAATATCAGCACATAATCAACCCATTATCCTTATGATACTGTATTTCATTTGCTTTGCATATAATGGAATGTAATAAATCCAGTCTATGCTAAACTGACATCAATTGCTCAAACTTCAGCAGTTACACAAAGCTGTATCTGAATTCAGTGCTGTAGCACTGAGGAGAAAAGTTGAGGATGATGGTTTCATGGGGCTTCATCAAGAACAAAACATCAATTGTATTAACACAAACACTTCTGAGAATGTCTGGATAAAAAGACAGCTGATTCACAGTGCTGTAGTGCTCCTGGTGGGCTTCAGATCAAGGATTTAAAAATTACAGCTGTTTGAATTAGTTGTGTATATGATTGTTGCTGAATCAGTAGAGAAAAACATCACTGCAAGTTTGAATGAATATTCATATGGCACAAGTAAGCAGTGAACACTCATTGTGGCAAGCTGACAGAAATTACATGCAAGAAATGTGGTGTTATTGGTTTTGGAACAAATTCAAAATTCATAGCCCGTTGGTAAATAATTTGCTAGCAGAAAAAAGCTACAATTGTCATAAAATTATTTGCAGAAAAATATTTGACTAATCTACTGATGGACGCAGCTATTTCATTTAGCTATAAGGACTCTAAGATTTTCATGTCTGGAATAAATTCCTATCTGAAATTCACAGGCTTTAGAAAATGTGCTGATAAATTGTCTTTGGCTCCCACCATTTACACTCTTATCAAGATAAGTAAGTCTGGTGTACAGACTCTTATTTATATCCTCAGATATCATTAATGGAAATTAAAGCATATTAATTTTTAATTCACATTTCAGTACTGAATCCAAATTGATGTTTCATCTTCTCACATCATCAGATGGTTATGGTGGAAGTTAAGCAGACAGCCATCCCTATCCTGGCCGGACTTTCAGACCTTTTTTGGTTCAAAAGACACTTCAGTCCCTGCAGCACATTAACACCTGGTATGCCCCTGCCAGGGGCTCTAACTCATTCACCACTTGTTTGCCTTTCCCATCAACTGGCTCTTATTGCAAACATACCCACTTTTTTTCTTTGTTACCATGCCTATTCCAGCAGCAGCTTATTACCTACTTTATCAAAGTATTCTGCTTTAAATTGCTTATGTGGACAGCTGCATTGGCAGATGCCTGACTTGCCTGGAATGGATTACCTTTCTGAAACTGCACTTTCCATAGGAGGAAGCTGAATACACTGTGAAACTTGTGCTTTCATTAATAACACTGAATTTCTTCTTTAAATTTAGAACTAACATCTCAAAGAATAATAGAAGCACAGAATGGTTGGGGTTGGAAGGGACCTCAAAGCCCAACCCAGCCCCATTCTGTGCTGTGGGCAAGGCTGCCACCCACTGTGGTAGCCAGCCTGACCAGGGCTCTGTGCAACCTGGTCTTGAGTGCCTCCAGGGATGGGGCACCACAGCTTCTCTCAAATACCACCAGGAAGAGCAGAGAAGAGTATTTCTTTTTCTCCTCTCTATAAACCATAGACAAATTTGAACTCGCAAAAATTGGTAATGATGCAAATGGTGACAGTGTGCTTTATTGTGTAAACTGAGCGATTTCTGCTTTTCACCATCTGCCTGGACTTCCCATCTGAAATGCCATAGTGCTCCTTAAATAAGGGGTTGTACTATATGCTTAACTAAAAAAAGAGTTCAGACACAATTTCTCAAGTATCTACAGCCACTGCATTGTCAAAATCTGTTTCTTTTATCAAGCCAATAATCTTGCAAATGAAAGCAATAGGCTGAAACATTAAACTCTATTATAATGACTTTACTCAGAAGATTTCCACATGCTCAGCAAAGCTTCAGCTAATTACCAGTCTTATAAAGTGAAGATCCTGTGAAGGTCTCTTTAGAAAGGCAGCATGGAAGAAAGGAAGGAAGGAGTTGAAAACCAGCCATGCAGCCAATATTTTGAGCTTAATTAGTACAGGAAACTTCTTTAAAAAAAAAAAAAAAAAAAAGCAAAGAAACAAAAGCCAGCTAAAAAGATGGAGAACTAATTGGGCAAATATTTACAATACTAATCATAATTGAAATCTTACAGGTACTTGAAGAAACACTTGATTGTATGCTTACTGCCTTCCACATAATGTAGACCCTCCAGTAGATCTCCATTCTTTGCTGTCTCTTTCTGGGTTGCAGCCCCAGAACCTTTGTGCTTTCTCAATACGTGATTGTAAACAGTGCGGTTTGCATTTCAATGAATCAGGGTTTAAAAACCTGCTTGGGGAATTCACTGCAGGAAAAGGTCCAGGAAAATCCTCTTCACATTTGTACACCACCTGGAATTCTATCACGTGCAGTTTGGAGCATAAGGTGGTAAATGCTGAAGGGCCTGTGTCCCCATTAGTCTTCAATTTACATGTCCTTACTCCATACCTGTCTTTGGGCAGCACTGCTTCCAAGGACACACTTGGAGATCTCCTTACTTTTTGGCACGTTCAGCTCACTCTCTGTATCCTTACCCTGTGCACTTGCTGAGTGGAAGCTGAGGGTTGTTTCCTTGAATTTGATCTTTCAAAGCCCTGCGTTCAGACCAGGAGCATCCCCAAAACCCAGTTACCTATTCCAACTGGCTCCTGACAGAGCATTTTCTTTTTTTGCTCAGGTGCAAATCCAAGTGTAGAAGATTAGAATAAAAGAATTGTCATCCCATTAAATTCAAGTCCTTCCACTTTTGGATAGTTTTGTGGCTGATGTCTAATCTGTGCAGCAGTCCCTTGGGAACTGCAAAGCCGCTGCTCTGGCATCAGTGGGCTGTGGCTTTAAATGTCATAACTGCCTTTGTCACTAAGATCTTCTCAAGCAAAACCAGCCACCTTTGCTCCCCTTTTTCTGGATTTTGGAGGTGGTGTTTTTCTTGTAGGCTGGATTCCTCTGAACATGGCATTCTCATCTTCACATGGGCTGAACCCTACAGCACAGGTGACAGCTGTATATCCTCTTGTGTTAGATGATGACAGTTTCCAGGACCCTGGCACAAACTTCTGCTTTAACTGTTTGTTTTCACTGCCAACGCTGCAGGATATGTTCCTCCTGAAGTCAGGCACAAGTTACTTCATTTTCACCCTTTTAGGTACTCCCTGTATATACAGACAAACTTGTTCACAGCTGTAGAACAGGTTTGCAGTGAACTGACAACCAGTATATGTTCAGAACTAAAAACTGAGAGCACCCTCTGTGCAATTTGCATGGGCAGCTGCTGCCTGCAGACCCAGAAACCTGGGCTGCCTGCCTTCACATCCTCCTTCCTCCCAGAGGCATTCACATTTTAGTTCTTCCTCTTTTCTATGCTATTTTCTGTTTATTTTTCTGCTTGTTCTCACTGTCTTTTTTTTTTTTTTTTTAACTGTTTTGTTCCTAGTTGCACACTATGTTCAGTGACCATTGGAGACATTTGATAGAGATAAGTGGCCCGAAGTGCCTCAGGTGCTCCTGAGTGCTATGTGGAGGAGTGACCCAGCACTCCAAGGGTCTGGCACTTTCTCCATTTCTATTTTTTGTACAGGAATACTTCCCATCTGTTGGGTGGTTTTTTTTTTTTTTTTTTTTTTTTAAAATTTTCATTTTTTGTTTTCGCCTTTTTTTTTTTTTTTTCTGGGAAGATAAATAATTTGCAGAAGATTACAGATAAAATGCTGCTACCCTTCCTATGAAACCGCATTTTTCCCACAAGAGCAGGTGCTGCTGCCTCTCTTCTTTACATTTTCAGTCATATCTCCCTTCTTGTCCAAGCAGATTCTGCCTCAGCACAGCAGCCTGAGGTGGCTGATGCCTACAAATGAAGAAGGACATCTGCCGGGGAGCCTCAGATGCTGACCCAGGTAGGAGAGCAGTCTTATAACATAAAGCATTTCAAATTTAGCAAGTTCTGTGGCACAACAGAAGAGATTTTTCCAAAGCCACTCAGTTTTTCAAACTGCTCAGAGTTTGCAGAAGCAGTCCTAGTTTGTCACGGCTACAGGGAAAACAATTACTTGTCTCCCAGAAACGTCAGCAGCAATTAAAGTCTCTCTAAATCAGAGTTCCAACAAAACGTTTCTTACAGCTGTAACTTCACATGGAAGTAATATGGTAGGTGAGTTTTCAGCCATTTCCTTTTAATTTAGAGATTCAGCACTCGGAATAGCTCTTGGCAACATTACGGTGCAGTAACTTCTGAAGCCCTATATCAGAGTCTCTCACAGTACAATATCCATGTTTAATAAGAGGGTCATGGAGAGGCGAAAAACCAGAACGTCTAGCTCTTCAAGGCTTTATTAGACTAGAAAATCAAAGCTTTAAAAAAAAAAAATCTTTCATGCTGTGGCTAGAAGAGCTGCCTTAGACCTTAATTTGTCTTATTAAAAACAAGAGCAGATGCAATCTAGAATTAGAGAGAAAATAGCATTAACTCTAAAACTTCCAGTAATTTGGCTGCTGAGAGTGTGAGTTATCTATTGGGGTTTAAAGTTGTATAAAAAAAATTAGTGTTCATACAACGCCATGCATGTGTTAAGCAGAAGCTTCATTCATATTTTCTAATGATAAAATGTTTTCCAATTGATAGACTTAGGACTTTCCTTATGCTACTGGGCATATTTCAATAGCAACTCTGACAGTACAAGTCCTCAAGCTACTCTAATATAAAAGCGCAAAAAAAAAAAAAAAAAAAAAAAACTAATAAAATCCAGCAAAGTTGGCAGACCTGACCATTGGAGAGATGGAGAGGTACATAGTCAAGAAAACTTGTTTACCAAAATTTGTGCACTGAGGAAGACTGAACACACCAATTTTTCCCAAACTTGTAATTGCCTCAGCTAAGAAACTGGGAGTAAATACATTTTCACTTATGGAAGTTCCTTTCTACCACCTGCCCTTTAAAGTTTTTGTTTCTGTAGAAAGTGACAGCAATACACTGTGAATAAATTCTCTTCTTCTACGTAGGCAAGAGAATAACTGTGACAGAAAACAAACAAACCAATGCAAGTCATACTGTGAAGAACAGATTATACGCAGAAAGAATCTCTTCCTGTCTCCAGGCATTAACTGACAAATACTTCTCCTGATGTTATCCTCCCTAGTGGGTAGGCTCATGTCTGGGCTGGATGACCTACTTATCACATTCATAATGATTTCCATGAATTTGGAATACATTAACAATTTCTGTTTTTGATTACATTTGGTTGATTATGGAATAAACAAAGTGCCCACTTGTTTTCAACTTATACACTGTTTTTAATGAGATTTCCCTACTACCCTTTACTACATTATTTACTAAGAAGGTAGGAAATGTCTAGAGGTT
Source organism: Lagopus leucura (assembly GCF_019238085.1). Classification (NCBI taxonomy): domain Eukaryota; kingdom Metazoa; phylum Chordata; class Aves; order Galliformes; family Phasianidae; genus Lagopus; species Lagopus leucura. The sequence goes on from NW_024962263.1 coordinate 21,953,867, forward strand.
TTAAAATTAGGGTCTGCTCCTCAGAGAGAGCATGACTGCCACTTTCTGTAGTGGGCAGCCTGCATATACCTCCCAATAGTTTTCCTAATGATGCCCAATGTTTTGTTGGCTTTTCTGGCTGCTGTTACACATCAAGTCAATGGTTTTAGAGAACTTACAGCAATGACTCCAAGGTCTCCTTCCTGAGCTGTAGCAGTGCTTTAGCATTTCTTATATCTTTATCAATGAATGTCAGTGGGTGCTGTTTTTTCCTCATGGAGGAATTCAGTGACATACCTTTGCTCCATCTGCATTGTAGATTGCATGTCAGATGCAGTTTTGTCAGACTGCCCCTCTGCTGTCATCTGTTGCATGGCAACAAAATGCAATGGAATCTTGGCTGGAAGGTTCAGCCCATACAGCCATACCACCAACATCTACCTCTGATGTTGTAGACCAACATCATAAAATGGGAGGCTTTACTTTTTGAGCGATTCTTGAAGAATATATTTCATTTAACACAAAGAATGCCTTAAGTAGCTTTGTCATTTTAGATTTCACAGGGATTCATGTTTTCTGAAGAAATTTCTGCATACCCAAACTATGTAGTTTTATATTCATTGGAAGTTATCAAATAATACTTTCGTAAGGCTTATTGGAGTTTCTCACAAGCTTTTCTGAAATGTGGAAGAACACATTTATCTGTCTTCTTTCTTTCCATTCATCTTTCAAACCAATCATGACCTTCCCCAGGGACAGCTGCAGTACAGGGATTTCTACCCCTTTCTTTATATGTAAAAAAGTTTCCATACATGCCAGTGCTTCTCAAAAACACCACACCACTTGGCTCAACACATCCCTATAAACACTCAGGTACTGGAACAATTGTGTGAAGGATATGTATATTTTTCAGTAAACAGTGCCCCAGAAAATATTCTGTCTGGTCTGATTACAGAAAGAACGAATAGGAATATACAGAAGTGATTCAAACAAAGAATGTAAGGTGTGCCCACCATCACTTTATGATCTAAACAAGTAAAGCACATTTTTAAGGGCTGTGTAGCCCCAGTAGTTTTTGGAAGACAGAAGAAAGTTAAAAAGCATAGAGAGTGTTGCAAGGGGACAGAGAGAGGGAAGAAGTCAATTGAGTATTAGAAATCGTGGTCTGCAGTAACTTTAATTATTGTTTTCCAAGGAAGTCTGAAAGTAATAAAGGGGCTGCATAAAGATAACCTGAAAACCATATCAAAGATGTCTGAATTTTTGCTGTTTTTTTAATCTCAATAAAAAATTATAATTTTTAATATATTTATATTGCAAATTATATGTTTCTGTACTATGTATTCACATAAATATGACAGCATTCATACACATATATTCATAATATGTTTTTAATAAAAAGTAAATATACATTCAAATTTTTCTTTGAGATCTCAGTCTTGCAACGAGTTGAAAGTAAGAAAGATTTTCTATCTACTGCAGGAGAAAAAGATTTGAGGAGGGCAGCTCATCTGTATACACAGGTGGAGATGCAATTTTAGTCAGGGGAATAAGGTTCATGGTCCACACAAAATACAGTCCAGAAAATATTTGGCTTCACGCCCTTGCTGGCTCTCTGGTGCACATTTCCTGCCAGTACTCAAAAAAGCATCCAGAGTATCACATAACTTCTACTCCAAGTTGTCTCATCTAACTTAGTGAAGAATATCTTACCTCTACTATTCTTTCTACTCAATGTAGGAGTCTCCAAGTAGAGGTAATACTAAGAGCTTTTCTCTCTTTAGACAACAGTTGTCAAAAAACAAAACAAACAAAAAAACCCCTCCCTTCTAAAATGAGTTGCCAGCTGGACTTTTCTTTTGGTCTGGGGCTGCTCTCTGACTAACAGTTGGCCTTCCTTCCAGACTTTGCCTGAGGCATCTTTAAACATCTGTTGCATTAAGGGGGTCAAACTTCACTGAAGATTGGCCTTAAGCCCAATCCATTACAGGATCAAAAGTTGCTTTCATCAATGTTTTAGATGCAGAAAGCATGCGTTTAAAAGAATTTTTCTGGGAAAGAAGCAAAGCATGATCTGTATTTCTGAGCCAAGCAGACCTTTTAGTGCCAGCCAACCACATGCACAAACCAGCACTCTCAGTTGCTACATGAATGTGTGTAACTACAACTCCTACCCACTTCCAAGGCAGTCACTTGTCTAGACCTAAATTTGGTGCTGTGAAAAAAAAAAAAAAAAACAACAAAAAACGAGTCAAATGGCTTGACAGTCCTCAACTGCTGTGTCTCAGTGTTCCTTTAAACATTTGTCACATCTTCATTCTCAACAAGTAAGTCAAGGCACTATGGGGTTCGTCAACAGTGCCACAGTTGCTTTGTAGTAGCTTCTCCTGGCTCATGTACTCCACCGTCTCTCTGGATATTGATTGGCTTTGAGGGAATACTTCCAGTCTGTAAGACCTCTATAAAACTGCTGTTCCACATTTTCCCATCAACAGGAGCAACTGAATAACTTTGCTAGCATCCTCCTTGGAATCTTACCTGTGGGTGAAGGAATTTCAGAAGGCAGAGCAGAGTCCTAGCTGGGGCAGATGTCTCAAGGCACAAAATACATCCTTTGCTCTCAGGTACTTCTCTGCTTTAGATTTAGACATATGGAGCAACAGATTGGTGGCCAGGGAAGCTGGTTGAGTTAGTCTGTAAGTTTCCTGTTATTAAGATTAATGATTCTTCCACAGTGATGACTAACATATTTGCAATTGAAAGGGTACATTTTCAGGTCTACTTATAGGTAAAGGGTCACTCCAGACAGATTGTTATCAGGAAATGTTTCTACATATTTAAGCAAATGTTGTTACTGTTAAGCATGTTGCCAGGTGATGTTCAGCATTATTTTCTCTTCAGCGTGCTCTGTGTTTGCAGGCTTACTCTCTAGAAAGATGCCACATTTCTGTGCTCCTGAGAAAAACAGATAAAATGTAGATAATTGTTTTCAGCACTGCAAATCATACTTAGTGACTGTGCTGAAGGACAGTTATAAAGAGAGTCAAAGTTGAGAACAAGATTTAGAAATGTATATTCTGGGACAGAAAAATGTGGTTAATATGGCTCTTAAATGTGTCTTATTTTGCTTGTTGTAGTTTGAGTTATGCCTACAGTCTTGTTCATGGTAAATTTTAGAACTATGCAGTAAATGTCCAGCTGTTAAGAGCATCAAACGTACAGTTAAACCCGATGAGTAACATAAAACTGTTTTCAAATAAGCACTGTTTTGTAAGAAAATATTCATGTTTTACCACTAATGCAGAGCAGAAAGGAACTGGCCACAGGCAGCAATTAATTAAAAAACAAAAACAAAAACAAAGAAACAAAACAAAACAAAAAAAACAGTGCTATCTTCCAGGATTCTTTATATGCAATTTTTTTCCCTCTGGAATACTGTCTTCTATACCTGATTATAGCATAATTATCTTGTATAGAAATCAACATTCAAAGCTGTAAGCATGTACTGTTCAATAGCTACCACAACCAAACAACATGGCTCACGAGAAAGGGAAATTAGACATGATTTTTAAAATGGTCTAATGTCTTGCCTCATGTTTGAAGGGAACCAACTTTTTATACAGTCTCATAGCGATAGGACTAGGGGAAATGGCTTTAAATTAAGAGATGAGAGATTTAGGTTTGATGTTAGGAGAAAAATTTTCACACAGGGCGGTGAGACCCTGGCTCAGCTGTTCATAGAAGCTATGGTGCCCCATCCCTTGAGGTGCTCAAGGCCAGGTTGGATGGGGCCCTGGGCAGTTATACTAGGAGCTATACCTAAGTAGCACATGCAAAGTATAGACTTGAAAGGAGTGAGTGAAAAAGTGAATAAACTGTATGTATGTATTTATGTAATTTGGTGTATGCTTGCTGCCATGTAAGATGGACAAAGATAGGCTGTGCACAAGTACTACAGCAGGCAGAATCACAGAATCACAGAATTGTAGGGGTTGGAAGGGACCTCCAGAGATCATTGAGTCCAACCCCCCTGCCAAAGCAAATGGCTTAGTGGATTTGCAAGGCCAGCTTGCAGTAGTAATTTTCTTTCAACTCAAATCATGAGTACTGACTCTTTAGAGTTCAAGTATCTGGACTCTTAATGAAAAATTAAAAGCTGTCTTTCAGAATGGGAGATTGGAAAGCAGAGACAAATGTGGGGTCACAGTTTTATCCCAACATGCTGTTTGAAGTTGGTATGAAATGCATTTGTAGATGCATTTGGAAACAATCTAAGTCTTCAAAATAATGGTCAAAAGAATGAAATAAAAATATTTCTAAAGAGCACCCACAGGTAGAGCAATCTTTGCTATTGGGCTGATGCTGCTTTTGTGTGTGAAATATCCTTCCGCATCCTTCGTGGATCTCTTGAGGAGTAGTAAGCAGGAGGACCTCCCTCTGAGCACCCCAGGAGCTCTTACTTCTCAAGATCTGATGTTCTGCATACAGCCTTCGAGCTGCTGGCAGAGAATAGTTTAAACTATATGACAGGAACAAGTGCCTACAGCCAGAATTTCTCCATGGATCCATAAAGCAAAGAGAATGTGGTTGGTGGCAGAAAAAGGGATGTATGTTTTCCCTAATGGTTAGTGACTATCTGTACGAGCTGCTGTTGGAATAATGTGTTTAAAATTTGAAACTACCTGATTAAGTTATGAATAGGCCCCAAGTGCCATACTGTTTAGTTATCTTCACATATACTTCTTAAAAATGAAGAAGTGAGGCTTGGTAAGATTATGCTGCACTTTAAGTAGTTTACCCTTTGGTAGACATTACAGAAAATAATACTCAGAGTCTACAGAGACTATGTATTACACAGTGCGTGAGACAAAGAAAAGGAGAAAACAACGAGAAATGTAGAGAACTGATCTGAAAATTACAGGAATTAAATAAGTGAGTGGGGTATATGCTGAAAAGGAGTAAACACCTTCATAAAAATACAATCTCAGTGGTTTTTTGTAAGTCTTTGTGGCTCTAGCCTGTATATTTTCTGTGATGAGTAGGGAAAACAGTAAGCTTCATTCAAGAATACTAATAACATGGAAGGAAAATATGTTTTGCTGGTATCAGTGGCATCAGGCTGTGAGAATGGGGATGTCCTTTTCAAACTCCCTGGCATCAGAGCAGCAGGGCAGAGCTGTAGGGCCACAGTGACCTTTCACATTACTTTAAGTAGTTTTGAGAGAATCCCTGTGGAGTTTTTGACAGGTTTCAGGTTCGCATGCTCAAGATCCAGGAGGGAAACATATTAAGAGTGCTTTCCTTTCCTGCCGTGGGTCCTGGAGAAGGCTTCGTGAAAAACAAGTAACTAAACACAGACTCTTAGATTGTTCTCTGTGTGAAAATTCTGGCCTTGCTTTCAATCACAAAGCACTCATTCCTTTCTTGGAGACTTGTTGCAGGCACATCTTTCTACATCTCCATTCTCAATGCCATTGCAAGCTGTGGTGAATGAACTAGCTGTAACAGTTTTCTGAGATAATCTTCAGTTCTGCTTGACTGTGTTACGTGATGAAGTTCCTCAAAGTGCTTAAAGAAAAATTTCCCCCTTAGATATTTTTCCTTTTCTGTTCAAAGGAATCGTTGCAGACAACCAGCAGGTAAAACCAACTGGCAGAAAATGTTAAGACAGTTTACAATGGACTGAAGGATTTACCCCATATATGTGGGGCAGCTATGTGCTCACCGTCTTGATAGCCTCACCTGGCTTCCAACAGGAATCCCAGCTTGAGTAACAGATTACTGTTGTCTACATACAAGACAGACTTGAATATCTACATGCAGTTAGTATCAAAAAGCACTCTCACTATGGCCTGTGAGTGAAAGAGTGAGGTGGAGCATCAAGTGGTCTACTGCAGTGAAGTGACTGCAGTATGAAAAGAACAAATGGGAATATCTGTAGGAATATACTCTGTAGGAGCATGCTGCAGTTCTGGAGAGAGGTGATTTGGCTGCTTTGGAGATCAGATACAAATATGAAATTACTGAAGAACGGTGTCCTATGGCCTGTGCTGAGAGTACAGTCATTTGTAAATGAGGAATGTCCAAGAACTTTAATTAAAATGCTTAATTAGGGGAATTTCAGGATAAAAAAACTTTAGTCATACATTGCCACTGGTGGCTCATTGGCAGGACTACTCATCTTGGTTTTCTTATGTTGAGGTCTGATTTTTAAGGACTATATGCAATTATACACAATGTGCATTACTAGAAAGGATGTAATTACTTTTGCACAGTCATGCTACTAAGTCAGCAAGAGTTAGAGTGCCCTAGCCTCTTTTTCCACTATGTCTGTGCATTTGACTATATGTGAAACTGTCTGGAAACTCAGTTTTCCATGATGTGGGAAATTGCACTATTTTGTAAAAACAAAACAAAAAGATCGTCTTCTGCACTGGATTGAAAACAACAAAAAGTTTTCTGCTCAGAATAGAGAGGCAGCAGTGAACCCCCCTGAACTGTGTGCACTGGTTAGTAGTGTCCATTTAGAAGTGATAAGATACCATCTGCTTTCTGGGATAGTAAGAGTGCTGGGATAGAAAGCTTCAGAAACAACATCTTCGTGCATCAGTCTGACCACATGATGTCATCACATGTAACTGAACTGCATTTCTTCTACTGCACTGGGACTTTGACTTTCTCAGGACCTAGCAGAAGTACATTCTCCCCTTTTTGCCTATTCATAACAAAATATTTTCTTTCAACTGAAAAGACAAAAGCAATCTTTTGTACTAGAATCATTGAAACATTCAAAGGTAGTATGAAAAAGATGAGGGAATATCCTGAAATTATCAAGGCAAATTTTCCTCTTTGCATTCAAGCTGTGCTTATCACCATATTGAGGCTCTAACTGAAAATGTGGCTAGGAATTTTCATTGTAATCCAAAGGCAGTGATGGTTATTTCCTACACAACACTATGAGTTTTGCAGGAGGTTATCCTGCAAGAAAGATCTCTGAACTGTACAGGATTTTTATATCTGCATTTTCATATTAATACTGTGGGTTGTTACACCCTGCCCTAAAAGGAACAGGATCCACCCCATGTGGTTCTATAAATCCAGTGTACTTACATACACTGAGGAAAAATTACAGGGGAAAGGGGGAAGGACAAGTTAAAAAAAGAAGGGGAAAGAAGGGAATAAGGACGAAAGAAAGTTTAGTAGCACAGTGGTGCTAGCTTGAGACTCAGTAGCTTCTCCTTTCTTTAGAAAGTGGAACTATCAGTAACACCCTGCTGTCAACAATAGTAAGAAGCCTAAAATGTAGAGCTAGAACACTGTAACAAAAAAGTGCTCCTACTGTTCACATTAGCAAGCAGAGCATGTAGCTGAACTCCTTTCCTTGCCAGAGATTCGGCAATAAATGAAATTTCAAGGGTCTGATGAGCAAAAATTCCAAGGTCACTCAGCTGAGTGGGATAAATGATAATATGCTTCTCTATAAATAGCAATTTAGTGTCCTGTTGTTACAACTATGGGTGAGTTATCAGTGATGTATTTTCAAGTATTCTCCATTAAGAATATTATCCCCCATGTTAAATTTCAGCCTGTAGTAAGTTCAGCTTTTTTTCTTTCTCTGTATGTACAGGTATAGAGGCTGAGATGTATCCCACCACACTGCAGCCATTTAGGAAGGAACTGCTTTAACCTAGTGTTGTAAGTTTCTCCTAAAAGAAAGATTTGTCTTAGCATTATCAGACAAATGTCTTCTTGAGGTGCCTATTTTCTTTCCCATGAAAGGAGCTCCCATGACCATCCTTAAAACAAGGCTCTCACTTTCAGGAAGATAAATAACAATTGCCATGAACAGTAATTATATTTAGAGATATCCACTGCTGGTATAGTCCCTGGTCATGATCTGTCACCTCACCCAATGGAGTTCATTAAAAAAAAGAGGAGAATATTTAGGGTGACTGTTTGCATTATCAGAAGCATGGACCTTCCTCTTCTATTGATTTCAAATTTTGCATCTCAGCAGCTACAATGAAATCAATGTGAAGTTCTCACAGTACAATCAAGAAGAAACTGATACATTTGATGATTTGTTCTTTATTAGCCTGAAAATATTGAAGTATGGCATATTCTCAATTGGGTTCTCAGTGATACTGTATGAGCATGAACTTGCATTGTTTAATATTAATTTGCTGCTAAACAAAGCCTCTTCTGACTTCAGCATGAATCATGAATTGCAAATTAATCAAATTTGGAGCTGTTTGTTTGGTCTTTAAAATGATTTAATCAAATATACCTCAATTAGAGAGTGATTTAATAACAAAGGTAAAATAACAGTTAACACTGAAAGAGTCATGCTCCAGCATGAAGCAGATTGTTCAGATCAGTTGGCTTATGAAGGCAAGAAGCAGTCTACAAAAAAGCAGACTTATCGCCATACTCTTCAAACTCATCAATAGATTCAGAATGTTCTGATTAACATACCCTACCCCCTAAAAACAAGTACCAAAAAAAAAAGCATCAACAGGCATTTCTTATAATTTTGACTTGTGAAAATAAGTGTTTGAATTCAGTAAATCGCTCAATAGATCATTTTAATACACAGTGCAACAAAAAGTCAGTATGGGGCATGTTAATAGTAATTAATACTAAGCTTTGAATCACTGGTATCGATGAAGATAGTTCAGTTCACTCCAGTTCTGGCTGTATCACTGAAATACTAATGAAAGCATTGAAGAATATGAAAAGTGCTCTGAAGCATGAAAATAATTCTCTGTGGAGAAAAGATTTGGTAAGCAAAGTCACAAGCAACCATTTTTCTGAACCCTAACTCCATAGGGAAAGGATTGCACTTCTTTAAGGAACAGGACAAAGACATTTTGCCACTACTATAGTGTTGCCACTGGAAAAGAAGGAAGACAAACAATAAGAAGTTTTGAGTTTCCCAGCAAGAGTTTTCATCTTCTAGAATGTGCGCTTTAAATGTTTACTGCAATTAGTATGGGAAAAGTGAAAATAACGAAGAAATGTTGTAACTTGTATGTCTATGTTGGAATAATTCACACTGCTATATAAAAACCTCCATGTTTTAGCAAGCATAACAATAAAAGTCAGTGGGGACTCACTGTAACTTTTTTTCACACCGTAAATTTTCATTCTTATATTACATAATTTGGGGTTTGCATTTACTGTTATTCAGCTGGGAGATATAAACTCTGCTTTTTTTCAAGGAACTGTTTGACAAGTCAATCAGGAAAAGATTTGACTAGAGTCTGTAGTGGATTTTCTCTTGATATAATGATATTCACACAGGGAATCCTCACCATCTCAGCAATCCCACATCCCCTACGCAGTGCTACTGGGCTATCCTCACTCTCCCTGAATGTGAGTAGTTTCTTACTGCAAACAGCTTACAGCAAATTGCCATCCCTCAACAGACTTCCTGAAGCAGAACTGGTGCTTCTAGATTTATGTGCTGTGAATGGTTTGTATCTACCATGATTTTGTCCGGCCATATTTTACACATGTACAGGTCACCTCCCTTTCAAGACTGGGTATACATAATTTCATAGATTCAGTGAGTCATAGAATCATTAATGTTGGAAAAGACCACTACAATCACCTTGTCCAACAATCAACCCATCACCACCAGTATTACACACCAAACTATGTCCCTTTGGTACCACAGGTTTCTTGAACACCTCCAGGGACAAAAAGTGAATAAAAAATCTTCCTGGGCAGCCTTTTCTACTGCCTGAGAATAATTTTTTCCTAACATCCAACCTCAACTTCCCATGGTGGAACTTGAGGCATTTCCCTCTTGTTCTATTGCTGTTACCTGGAGAAGAGGCTGACCTCCACATGGCCACAACCTCCTTTCAGGTAGTTGTAGAGAGGGATAAGTTCTCCCCTGAGCCTCCTCTTCTTCAAACTGAACAATCCCAGCTCCCTCAGCTGCTCCTCATAAGACTTGTGCTCCATATCCCTCAACAGCTTTGTTGCCCTTCTCTGGACATATTCCAGGACCTCGATACGTTTCTTGTAGTGAGGGGCCCAAAACTGAACGCAGTACTCAAGGTGCAGCTTCACCAGAGTATACATCCCTCTGAATACAGGCGGATGAACACCTCCTTTATTGCTCCTGCTGGGAGCATTATTTCTGATAAAAGCTAGGATGCCTTTGGTCTTCTTGGCCACCTGAGCACACTGCTTGCTTCTGTTCAGTGGATGTCAGCTGACACCTGCAGATCCTTCTTCTCTATGCAGCTTGCTGGCCACTCTGCTCCAAACCTGCAGTGATGCATGGGGTTGTGACCAAAGTGCAGGACCCTGCAACATGTCTTATGGAACAATTGGACTCAGCCCAGACCCCTCTGTAAGGCACTCCTATTCAAGCAGATGAACCAATGTGGTATCATCTGCAAACTTACTGAAGGTACAGTCATCCAGATCAGCAATAAAATTTCCTACCTCACAACAGTCAGTACTGTAGGCTGTGGGGCACATGCATTGTGTAAACTTGCTCTGTTTTACATAACAGAAAAATGGAAATTGCCCTAATCTCATTAAGCTTTGCAAAAACTCTCTGTAATTGCAAAGATATGTGAAAACATAACTGTGCATATGATTGCAGTATCCATACCAACACATCCCTACTGTCTCAAAAGATTTATCTGTGCTTCTCTCCAGCTGTGTGGGATGGTTGATTTTGCTTTTGTAATGTACCTACTACTGGCAGCTGAAGTGCACTCACTTAATCTCCTTGTAGGCAGTGTGTTACCTCAATATGCAGAAACACAGAGGTGAGATTCTGGAATTCCTAAAGGAGGAAACAATATGTGACTAGTCTGGCCTTGGTGTTCACCCTTGGTTTATGGAAACCACAGAACAGCACAACAGAAGTCTGTCAGATCTGCTAAAACCAAGAAATGAACCTGCTTAGGACCCACAGGGGACTCTTTCTTGTGTTTGTGCACTGCCAGCCATAGCTTGAAATCCACAGGTTTGTTTGAGGCTATTGTTTTTCCTCCCTTATAAATGAGTGAGGCATGACTGCTGTTAGAATATCCAAACCTGAATTATAGTTTCAGTAATTTGCCAATGAATTGTTCCTCTGCCCTGAGCAATGCATATAAATTCTCAAAGGCAGTGAATGGAATAAAACTGACACCAAAACTTGTCTGCAGTTCTTTATGAAATGATTTGTGGGAGCTTCTCTGTGTAGGAAGCAGCAGGGGCAGAGAACCAGGACATTTCATCAAAAGCATTACAAAAGAGTCAGTTTTCCCAGGGAAGCTGAAGAATAAGATTTTCTGAAAACTCCACTATATATGTATACACAGTATATATATATATATATATAATTTTTTTTTTTTAAGAAGCACCACAGAGTTTTTATGGTTATAGAAACATTGCTATGTTGTGGTAGTACTGAGCTAGACCTTAGGAGAACAGCATTTATCTAGTAGTTCAGCCTTCCCCATTCTAAGCAATCTTCAGTAAATCTTGGCATATCTCCTCATCTCAGCTTTCCACTTTATACATACTCTCTTTGTTCTGCTCTTTGACTGCCTTAGGCTGCCCATTCATTCAGGCAGTGACTCACAGTGGGTAGCAGGAGACACAGTACTGAAAGATGTTTGGGGATTGCTGAATGTTGTTTTGGCATTGCTAGGTGTTAACATTGCACAGAAAATCCAACGGTGGTTAACCTACCTTATTCAATACAACAATCATCCTGTATTAACTTTTCTATTGGGAGAGGCAGAAAATTTACTGCATGCAGCCTTATTCCCTTGTTTTTGACACTGTGTGCCTGAAGTGCCTGAAGTAGAAGGTAAAATTGAAAAATGAATTGTTGGAATAATTCTAATGAGAAACATGTAATACAGTTCTTCTGGGAGATGAGTATTGAGCTCATAGCCCATATGTATACACAATCTAGAATAGCTTTGTGACTGCTGAGAGTACAAAAGCTCTTATTTCTACGAGCTGGTGAGCAGATCGAAGGATCATAGTCATACTGGTGGAAGTGCTCTCTGTAGAGGTTAAGCAGTCCAACGGGGAACCCAAAGCAAAAACATCACCAATACAACATCAGCTGAGCCAAGGCTTTGTCAGGGTAATTCCTGAGAGTGTGCATACTTTCCCACATTCCCAGTTAAGCTGTTCCTGTGCAATCTTCTTAGTGAATAATTTTTTTCCTGGAGTTCAGACTGAACCTGCCACACCATAGCTGGTGTTGTTGCTGTGTCACCTGCCACTGCCCATCTTTTTTCCTTTCCTGGGAGTAGCTGTAAGCAGCTAATACCTGCTACCTTATTTCCCTCTCCTCCGGGCTATACAAGACCAACTCTCTAACTGTAGGCCCCTGATCATCCTAAACAGCCATCTGCAGACTTTGTCCTGCTTCTCAGCAAACTCCTTGAACAGGAGGAGCCCAAACCTGCATGCAGTACTCCAGAGGAAGCTTCACCACTGATGGTCACACTTCTTCTAATGCAGCTTCCTAATACCAGATGCCATTCTTTCTGATGGGGGCTCACTGTGAGTTCCTATCCAGCTTCTTACCCACCACAATCCCCAATTCATTCCCAGAAGGGTTGTGATGCATGCATGCAGTCCCCAGCCTGTTTTCATGCATGGGGTTGTTCTGCTAAAGTAGCAGAACTCTGCATTTGACCTTACTGAGCTTCAGGAGGTTCCTGTTGACACTGTTCACAAACCTCTAGAGGTCCTTTTGAGTCAGAGTAAGGACTTCTTCCCCTCACCTCAATTTAGTATTGCCCAGAATATTCCTGAGGAATCAGAAACTAATGGTAGAACATCTTCAAAAGTTCTGATAGCAATTGTTCTGATTCTGCCAGTAAAAAGCTGTTAGTACCACAGATTTATTTGACTCTCCTAGATTAACAAAAAGACCTCCTACTAAAACAGTTATGAAAACAACCCTTGGCATTTTTTATGAGTTTGTGAAAGGACATCTCTTACAGAAAAACAAAGGTATATAGTTATTTTTATATGAGAGTCACATTATATTGAACTGCAAGTTGTTTAGCACAAATCCAGGACCACAGCAGTTTCACAGCATTGTCTCCTGAAGTAACTGAAACTGCAGTTTGCAGTTTAATGTTTTTGGTAGTATTGAAACGGTGCAACAATTGCTATTTGCATATTAAGTGCAAGAAGCACAGCTCTGCTCAGCACAGAAGTACAGCTATGCTGTATATTATACAGGATTCACCAGCTACACAACATGTATCAGAATATCTATTTGCATGCAGGCAACCAAGAACATAATATAGGTTTAAAAAGTGATAGACTCCAAAAGTACCATAGGATAATGGCTTTAAATATGTACAGAAATGGCTGAATCAATCCAATGTTAATTTAGTGCTCTGGAGCCATTCTGATATACCTGAACAACATAGCCTCTTCCAATCATAACTGGCTGTTCTATTCATACCGAGTACAAATTCTTCTACTAAGAGAACGTCGCTTTATGTTGGACTCTTTGATAAATCTCAACACAATTCTTTTCTGTCTTTAGTATTTTTACAGTTTTTGCTTTTTTTCTTTTTCATTTTATTTTTTCAGGGCATGTGCAGTAATTGACAGCACTCTGCAGCTGCAAAACTATTTTACTTGTCTGTTTTAGATTTGCTGTCTTGCAACTCCACATGTGATACCATTATAAATTTTCAAAGGTTGCCCTCTGAGCAGTGTCTGTTCTACTTGGTCTAAGACGCTCTCATAGCAGACATTCTCTCCATTTATAGTCAGGCCCATGGTGGTTAGCCCCCTGGAAAAGACTACCTTCTGTTCTTTTCTTATCTGATCTTTGCGGTGGTTAAGGGTTTACAATTAGGTAAGCCTTTTGGTTTCGACCTTTAATGCCATGGGGGCAATGTGATGATTTTTGTGCCTAAAGAGGAGCAAGTAGAGTACAAGCTGGTTTACTGCTCCAAGGTATGAAATGAAACAGTGCATGCTTTCATGCTTCAGAAATCTCCTTGCCATTAATAACAACTGCATTATGTCAAACATCCTGGTCCAAACAGTCAAGGGAACTGCAGGGATGGTGAAGCTAGAGTTTAGTCTTGAGTAGCTTGGTTTTCTCCAGTCATTAAGCATGATTCTCCATGTCCAGGAGGAGCAGAAAATAGAGCTTTCTTATTAAGGACTGCTGAATCTGTATAAAATAAACATAAACCATCAGTAAGGCAAAAAAGAAAAAAGGTAACATTTGATAGTCTTCCTATTCACGAAGATACTGTTGAATCCAATATATATTCTGCTCTCTTTCGAACCTCTCCAATTTCTGATGTGAAAGAAATACCCTGGGACATCAAACGAACATTTCCTAGTGTTCTCATCTTTTTGAAGATTCCTACTGAACAAGTGGAGAAAGGTTGAGAGATGAGATCTCATAATACCCGTGTGAGAAATTCTGACTGAAGTTGTGCATTATTACTATAAGGGAAAAGGAAGAGGAGAGAACCTGTTAAATGAAGTTAAGGTGTTGGAGGGGGGTAAATTTATGTTGTAAGTCTTCTGAATTTTGTTTGCAACTGCATACATTTATCTGCTGTTCAAAACAAGAATCTAATTTCCTCTAGTTTCAGTGAAATCCAGAAATGATGGCAACCTGCTGTCTGCTGCTGATCTACTTCAATGGCAACTTCTAACAGAAATTCCCTTGGAGGAAAGCTATCTTTCATCTCTGAGGGGGGGGAAGAAATAAACTCATTAGCACATTTTCTTTGTACTCTAGGAATGTTCCTCTGTGTCAGTGCAGGGTATGGGAAGACACACTGCATGGCTGCTGGGAACTCACAGTTATCCAGTTCCATTTTTCCTTTCCTTGTGATTAGGAAATAGTCTTAAAAGTGAGACTACAGTGGGCCGAAAAAGACAAAATGACAGAACTAGGGTTTGTATTCAGCCTCTGAGGGCCCTGTTACAAAGAAGTCTTGGATACTATTTACTTGATGTTAGCTTGTCCTTTTTAAATTGCTTTGCTTCTGTTCATGACATTTCTATCAGTCTGACAGATCTTAATGTTCATTACCAGGATATTTTTTTTTCCTAGTCTCACTACTGAGCTAAACAACCTATATTAAAAACAAATATTTATGTTAATGGTGATTTAGCCAGGTGGGCAGATAGGAGGAGGGCTTTAAAAAAAAAAAAAAAGAAGAAGAAAAGAAGAAGAAAAGAAGAAGAAAAGAAGAAGAAGAAGAAGAAGAAGAAGAAGAAGAAGAAGAAGAAGAAAAGAAAAGAAAAGAAAAGAAAAGAAAAGAAAAGAAAAGAAAA
>NW_024962263.1:21969161-22232027 GCF_019238085.1 Lagopus leucura
GAAAAGAAAAGAAAAGAAAAGAAAAGAAAAGAAAAGAAAAGAAAAGACACCAGAAGCTTCTTTATTTTTAATGTAGAAATGTTTTTCTAAGATAAATGTTGGCTCCTAGTTACATCCCAAGTTGTAATAACCTTTTCAAGCCTGGGCTTGTGGATTCTTTCAACTAGTGTCATGATCATCTTAGCCCCTTCATAGGCTATAAAGCACCACAGTGCTGGACTCCTTCTTCCACAATAGGTTTTGCTGGGAGCTCTTTCTAATTCCATAAACTTTTTCTACTCTGGCTGCAATTAAGTGAGTTATTGGCCAAGGGGAAAATTATTGGATCTCATCATGACAACATTGTTCATCACATTAAACAGTATTGCTGAAGGGGAAGAACTATATACTGCCAAGACAATTCACCTGTGTAGAATTACCCAATAAATGAACAACAGACACATGGCTAAAAACATTAACGGAAAACATATTTTTAAGAAAAATCTTTATTTTCTTTTGCAACAATCTCTAAATACCTCAAATGTTAAAGTCTTCGGCAGCCAAAAAAATGCAAAACTACGTTTTGTGCCACAGGAAAAAAAGAGCTCATTTTTCCCTTTCGCATGTTGTTTAATGGTTCTCCCCCCCATCATTTTGCCTCTGACACTGGTACTGCACAAAATGATTTTTATGTCTGGTGTTTCCACCCTTGTCCCACAGAAAAAGTGGGAGCAATGTAACTATCTATCCAAACAGAGCAACCATCTGCAATACTTGTACTTCATTTCCTCAAGTATAAACAATTATACTCTGCAAGTTTATAAAGAAGAATATATATTTATACTACTGTAGCAGTAAAAGATACGGATATGTTACTGCCAGATTATTTGGTTGTCATGCCATGCCTGAACTGAGAGCAGGCTGTGCAGATGGCTGAGGTAGTCAAGCATCCAATGACTCTGTTTCCTATAGCACCCTTGATTCTTGTGTTGCAGCTCTGGGGAAATTTGTGGTGAGTAAAGGAGGAGCCTGAAGAAAGAAATAGAAGAGATGAGGCATTAGAATCGTGCCATAGAGAAATTTGCTTTATTCTCCAACCTCCTACTGCAGAGTTCCTTCATTATTAAACTTTTTGGAATAATTAGTTCCTTGGTACCCAAAAGGAAGTACAGAAAGAGATGGGTTTGCAGAAGTGTTGAACTTTTAGAACAGAGACTGAGAGATATTGAGGCTGTGCAATGAACTGCTGTGAGAAAATAAAGTAGAAGAAAGGAGTAAAATTTCTTGTCCATAGATTTCTCAGGCACTCCTGAATGCATACGAATGTAAGCAGAGAGCTTTGTGGAAATGTATGGAAAGCATGTGGTCTGGGAATCTCTAGGAGAAAACAGATCTTTCTGACCATCTTTTGTCTACACTCCAAGCCTCTGCTGGAGTTAGCTAGGATGGAGTCTTCTGTACTAGGTCCTCTCTTTTCTCATCCCCATTTCACCTTATGGGTACACATTCACGGTCCCTCACCACCCGAATTTATCCCCCATTGCTTCCTCCTACCTATTACCTTCACCTTTCCTTTTGACTTTCTTCTGCAATGTATTTTACACTGCTTTCCACACCTTCCCTCCTTCCCTCTCTCCACATCACAACCTGTATTATTTCCTCCATTTTTTTTCATTCCTTGGCATCAGGAAAGTAACATCAAACTCAGTAATTGTCAGAAATTTCTGGTAATTCCCCAAGTCCCCATTATGTACAGGTCCCTTGCTGAGATAAATCAACCTGAATTGTCTTAAATTTTCTTTTTTGCTGTGGGATGTCTGATACCCAGATGTCTAACCTGAACCTTCCCTCCTGAGTTTAAATCTATTACTTTATCCTGTGCCTATTACATAAATAGAGAAGAGTGTATTCACTTGCTCTCTGCAGCAACATCTTTTCACATCTGAAAACTATTATTACACCTTTCCTTAACGTTTTCCTCTCTAGTTTAAGTAGCTTCTGTTGACTTAACTTTTACCTATACGTAATGTTTGCCAGTGTTCTCACTGTTCTCTCCACAGTGATTTTTGCACATACCTTTCAATGCATGTCACCAAAACTGGACACAGTACTCCTGCTGAGTCCCTAGTAATGCTGGTAGTTGTGGAATTCAGTCTTTTGAGCTACAGTCTCTTCTTTCCCTGCCTGTACGTAGAGATATAAGAATAAAACACAACTCCTAGTATACCAGGTTGTGTGGTTGTGTTTTTTTTTTTTTAATTATTATTATTTATCATTAGCATGACATTGTAGATGTGATTCACTATAAACAATTTTTTTTTTTTAACAGAATGATTACCTTGCTTCTTGCTCCTCTTCTCTTTATATAAAGAACTGTTCCTGCCTCCCAGAATATTTCTTTTTATTACTGAATGTTATCCTGTCTTCTTTACAAAATGTTCCTCCAATTTGACAAGATTACCTGGAATCCAAAAGTTGCTCTCTGTGGTCCTTCTTGGTTTGACACCATCTGCAGACTCAGTAATCATGCTTTTCCTTCCACTGTCTCACCTTTTATTCAGACTTCCTGGTCGAGATTAAACTGAAATGTTAAAAGCCACTGGATACAGACCAGCCTGTGATGGAAACTTGCTTGAAATATTTCTTCCAATTTTGACAGTGATTTCTTTTTATGACAGTGTGTCTCATTTTCTGGAGTTTTCCCTGTATAAAAGTAATTCATGTCATAGTCCATGTTTTGCTATTATACATAGAGATGTCTAAAGTTAAGACAGATGAAATCTGTTGCTTTCTCCATATGCACAAGGTCTGAACATATGCAATAAAATGAAAATAAATTTGGAAGCACATGCTGGATGTGCTACCTTACCTTATTATCTTCTAGGTGCGTATGACCAGTTTGCTTGATTACTTGTTCTGCTGTTCTTCTGCGAATGAAGTTTTTCATTATAATCATGTTAGCATGGGTGTATATTATATCCTTTGTGAGAGTCAGAATATTTACCTGTACCATCAGAACATTTGCTTTGTAAGATCAGTAGAATCAAGATTTTTAAAGGATGCTGTTAGCATTAATGCATGCTATTTCTTGCATACAGGCCCACAAAACCAATGGAAAGACAACCGAAGGAAGTGAGCAGCTTTGGCAGATGACACCTGTTGGTGTGTGTGGTTTTCTATGCAATATACATTGCCCTATTTCAGAGCCTCGTCCTGGCAGCTGGAGGAGGAGCCTCTGGATGAAGCAGAACATAGTGCCATTGAGCAAGGGTAGGGGAAGAAGAGTGGGCATCTCAAGGATGGGTCTGGGTGAAGGGTGATGGGGAGCAGGCATGCAGCAAATGAGGAGCTGGCTGAGCCGCCAAGGGAAAACTGCTGAGGAAAGCAAAAAGTGAATGGAATTTGTAACAACAAGATGTTTGCCTAAACAGCCAGAGGAGACGGTGCAGCTCGTGCTAAAAACAAAAATGCTGATAAGTTGCAAAAAAGTCTTGCCCCACAGAGTATTGATGGTGTCATGAAGACTCATAATCAAGTCCTTTAATTTCTGTTGGTTCTCATCTTGAGTTGTCTTTGCTCTAAGAAGTTTTGTCTTTTAGTTTATGGTACAACATTACTTCAGCTTTTAAGTACCTTTCGGATGTCCTGACCTCCAGGTGAGGTCTGATAGCGCCATCTCAGTACTCCAGGTAAAGTCAAGTTTCACTGTCCTAGCCATGAAACTTCAGCTCTTAATTTTTCATCACTCAACACCAACCTACTCTTGTTAAGCAAATTGGACAACACCCTCATTCCCAATGTACCATGCCTGACTTTTTGCAATTCAAAATATCACTGTTGGTGAATATGAAATCCTATGAGTTCGGCTCAGGAAGTCCTAGAAGGCTCCCAGCAAGCTGAGTTTTCCTCTAGATAACTGATAACAGGAGGATGCTCATCTATGGCTGAGGGGCTGATGGTATGCATTACAGGTGATGTAATTTTTCAATTTCCTTTGAGCTTGTGTCACACAATCTAAACTACTTCATAGAGAAGTAGGAGATCTGTACAGCTGATATTTTATTTATGATTAGATGCCTTTCAAAATTACCTCTGTCTTTAGGCTCCAGCTGTGACATTCATAAGCAAAGCTGGCTGAAGGAATAGGAAACATAAGCGAAATCAGATTTTTCTCACCCTAGGATGACAGACTAATACAAAGTTCTTATCATTAGAAGAGTAATGTAGAGCTAGGTTTCCTGCTCATAGGGCTGCCTGGCAGCGGGAATGGAGAGATGGCAACTATCACTGCCAGAACCCATCTCGCAAACGGAGAACTTGATACCTCTGGAATTGCAGTGTTGGCCAGCCTGGCATTTTTGGACCAGTCATAGATGAAGCTGGCAATCTCCTCACTCTCCTCTCCTCCCATCTCATGGGCTCTTTGTTTCCCCAAAATTTTAGCTAGAAGGCAGATGTCTACTTTGCCTAGGCCCAGCCTTTATTTACTTATGATGGACTTTACAGCATCTCCATGAAGTAAATATTTATATGGAAAGGTAAAATTTCAGGGACCTCTGAATATGTTAAAGAGATATGAGCAAAATTAAATGTCAGTACCCTAGCAAAGCATACCATATCTGATAGTAATTTGCATGGCTGTTCAAACTTTTCCCTTCAGTGGCAGCTTAGCAAAGCTTCAGTCCTCAAAAAATAAAAACAAAACAAAACAAAACAAAAAAACAGGAAGACCCTGTGCTATATAGAGCATCCCTAGATACTGTAGCTTCTGAAATCACAAGACAGTTCTTCAATTATTATCAGGTAGATGCTATTGCTTAAGAAGGCAATTTTAAATAGAAATTGCCATTTTTAAACCTTTGGAAGCTGCAACAAATAGACCAACCAACTCCATATCAAATTATTACTTTCTAAGCTTTACACTGAAGAAGACCTGTTCATTGATATGACTTTTTGGAGTCATAGAATCTGAGACCATCTTTTGCTATCACTTACAGCTGTGATGATTACTGCATTATAGAGGCTTTAGAGTTTCATAAGGGAGGAATGAATTCTCCTGAGAAGAAACATGGACAACACTGCTCAAAACAGAAAGCCCACCAAGTCACTACATTCTCTTCATAGGGATTTCCTGTAGGAGAAAATTTTGCGTGTTGCTCTGAAGCTGCCTCAGTTGCAGTTCTGATCCCTGGCCCTCTGTATCAGAAACAAGGAGCTGAGAGGGCAGGAGATGATCACAAGCTGATTGCAGATCAGCAAGAAATTTCCCTTGTTTCCCTGAAACAAGATTTCCCTATGTCATGGGTGTTAGAGGGTTTGCAGTCATGATTTCAGTGTATACTGCAGGACGTTGATTATTCTACACACGCTCCCTGGTATTAACTATGCTATGGTAAACAATCCTTTTGGCAGCAGCAGCCTTTGTTAACTGCAAAAATTGTAAACGCTAGGGGCTATTCCAGCTAAATAACATATTTCACCCTTTGGAGTCCTCAGAGCACAGGCAGACTTGGTCAGGTTTCAGCGACTAATTTCATCTCAAGTAATGGAAGAAAGTCAGCCCTGGTGCTTCTGAGCTAGTCATTATCTCCAATCCTGCACTGTTCAAACACATAAATTCTTAACAAGAAAGAAGAGATTGTCTCTGTAAGATAATATCTTCTTCCACCTTATACAACTTTTCAGCTTTGCCCTTAAATAATCTGGATGCTTGTGAATGACTCCAGAAACGTGTAATATCTGATTTATTCTTCTAACATAAAGTTGTCTTCACCTTCAGCCTTACGGCATGTACATTATGTTAAATAACTAAACTAATGTTATCTTCAAGATAATATAATTTACTTGTTAATGAACTATCAAACATCTACCTGGATTTTCTTAACAAAAAAACAAGGCTTAAGCCAAAACCCGTTTAGAAACTGAAGACAAAGTAACTTGGCAATTACTCTGTTGTTCCTTCTCTGGTGAGACATGTTTTACGTTAAGCATAGATATTACTAGGTGTAGCAGAAATGCTAAGTCAAGGCTTGAACCAGTGATTGAGCAGCTGGTGGGAGAGCAGGTCCAACCCAGGGGAGCTCAGCTGTGTGCAATGCACCTGAGTGACCAGAAGGGCTGGAGCCAGGATCCACCCCTTTCCCTTCCCAGACCTCATTTAAGGGTTGTCAGGGGGAAGTGAGAGTCTTTTGCTGGAGATCCCTGTATAGCTGAGGCCTTCCAAAGGTAAGCAGCTTCTTTCCTTTGTTTCTGTGGTTGTGGCTGTTGCATTTGAGTAAGTCCTCACTTGTTGTAGCCTAGGACTTTGCTACTCTGATGTTACTGCTGTGCTTTTCACTGTGTTGCGCTAGGGCGATGCCTACCTAACATAAGATTTTGCTTATGCCACTTGTATAATTAGCCTTTGTGAAGCCCACTTTCACTTTCTTTTCATGCCTAACCTGAGAGTACTGTGCCTAGTAAATAAGGGGACAATTGAAGCTTTAAACTTGGTCAGTGTTTCAGTATTTTTTTTAATGCTTTGAGGCAATGAGGCTGTTTTTACTGCATTTCACAAACCGTAATTTATACTAATAATTACTAATTAATGAAAACTATCCAATCATAGTTGTTCCACCAAACAGTTAAGGAACAGGCAGTAAGACACTATCAATCATTAAGTGTATGGACAAAAAAAAGAGGATTTCACAACTGTTCTGTTCTGCCTGCAGTATTTATGCCTCTTCTTTCTTAGCCTGGGCCAATTCAGAAATCTGTTTTAGAAGTGGAGTACAAATAGACGCATTTTTGAATTCTTTATAATCGCACACACAGAGAAGGGTAGGGTAGAAGGGGCATAATAACTACAAAAAGCAAATAATTATTTTCTGGTCCTTGCAACATTAATACAGGGGATCTCATCAGCATGTTGGTCTTTGCACATCAGGGGAGATCACACTACGTTATTGGCAACCTAAGCCCGTCATGAGATAGAAGCAGTCTGACTTCCTGGTCAAAAAGCAAGTCATGAAGTTTTCTTGGGTGGTATAAACCAAATTAATTCTACTCATAGAATCACAGAATTGCCAGGGTTGGAGAAGACCTCCAAGGTCACCTAGTCCAATGTTCCATCTACCACCAGTATTTCACCACTAAACCATGTCCCTTATCATAACATTTAAGTGCATACTAAACACATTTATTTCTTGATCATACTTATTTATAATCTTCTTTATTCCTTCCTCTGTATATATACTGCAGTCTTTAGGTTGAATGTTCTACACAAACCAGACCAGTTCGATTCCTCTTCATCAGATTATTTCATTTAAACAATTCTATCACTACTGGTTTTTGTACAATTAGCTTTGTTCTAGGTGAGAGTTGGAAATCTAAGTTGCTTTTCTCTAGACAGTTGAATTACCAGGGAAGCCTGAGAATCCTGCCTAAAATTCTTCTTGCAGTAGGTCTATAACAAGGACTTCCAACCTTAAGAATTTGGGGTACTTATATAAAATTTGTGAAATCCAGCTGGGACATCTTTTCTGAAAGAGTGGTTCAGACTTTCAAGCTGTTCCCTCAACCTTCAAAGCTCCTGTTTCACAGTTCCTTCCTTTTTAAACTTTTTATGCCTAATAGCTACCAGTTCTCTGGACTGTATCATTCTCCTGTGCTTCTCTCTGTACTGCTATATTATCCTCTGATTTGAACACTGAAATACAAGTTTTACTCAGACTTGCATGCCTGAAGTTAAGTCTTTAAACAAGGAGCTTGATTTTTCAAAGGCAAGGGGCACTTGCAGCTTTCACTGGAGTCAGTGGTGTTTCTCAGGAATTACTTCATCACCATTCTCTTAGAAGAGTGTGGTGGCATGCACCCTGAATGCCAACTACGGTGTGATGGAGAGGAAAAAAGTAAAACATCCCAAATGTTGGTGAGGTATTGGCAGCAAAATAATCTTCCCTACTTAAAATTAAAATAAAGCACTTCTAGATTTCAGTCTCTTAGTCTAAACAAATTGCTTGAGTTGAAATTACTTGATAGTGCATAAATTTTAATAAATAAATAAATAAAAAGGAATAATGCAAAATTAATCTGGTCCAAAGGCTGCAGTTGACTTATCTGAAGAACAGCAAAAACCTTGGCAAACAAAGGCTGAATTTCTGGGGGACAGGCCAAGTTTTGAACGAGTTAACTTGAGCCTCAGCTAATCCCAAGCTGATGCTCAGGCAAATCTTGGCTGATGGAGGAATTCCCTTCATGGCGTATAAAACACAGCAAGGATTCTTTCTTTCTGCAGATAAAAAAGATGTTGGCTTTCATTTCTTAGGAAAGATTTCACTACTGCTGGACCAAAGCAGCTACCTAGACTGGATTGGAAAAGACCTCTGAGCTTGGGGTCTTTCTTTACATAAGGGAAAGGTAAAAACCCTGACATGATCTGCTTAATGCAATGCTTATCAATTTTTTTGCAAGGTGAAATAAACTTCTGGGTAATCAGAACAGCCAAAGAGAAAGAGTCAAGAGTCAGGAAAGAGCTCCTCAAATGTGTCAGATGAATGGGAGATGGAATATAAAACTACATATACATCTTCTTTGTGTTGCTTTCTAACAATTCACCAACCCCATCTCCTGCTTGGCTTGTAAAGCTCCTAGACTCTCCTCCTTTTTGGCAGAACTGAGTGAAATTGGCCATGAGTACACAACCAGATCTGCAACATCATGTTTGTCTTTCTACATAATAAAGTCCTTGCTACTTTTCCCTGCAGCTTGGCTATTTGTCAATAATTTTTTTCAGCCCTAAAAACAGGGAGAGATAATAACCTATTCATTAATTATATTGTTGCAGAATAATGTCAATCCTTGACTTCAGACTAGATGAGATAATAGCTGGAAAGATGTTACATCAGATCTGTATTGGGATCTTGGATCATTTGGGATCTTGGCTCAAAATCTTGGCCTAAACAGCTGCTCATGGATTTAGTCACAAAAAAGACTAAAAAATAAAATCCAAAAGGTAGCCTGCATGCTAGGTTAGGAAGAAAAATAAATCTACAAATTTCGAATAATCTGTGCTGCTTTATATTCTGTCTGCTCTGGCAACAGTCTCAAAAGTTAATCACCTATTTATATTCCAGCTTTTCACACATCATTTCAACAGTATTGTTAGTAGTTTTACCTTTGATGCTCTTTTTAGCTGCTTACCATTTCTGAAAGCCATTTTCTGAGTGTTCTGAGAGCTAGCTGCAAATTATGCTATAGGCAGAGTGTTCACAAAGAAAGCATGGTCAAGGAAGGTAGTGCTGCAATTACTTGAAGGGGATTTTTCAATAGGTTTTGAGTTAGGTCAGGCTAAACATTTCAGTCCCTTTTTCCTTGACTGAAGCCAACATTTTTATGATTAGATGCCTCAAGGAATTGTTCTGTACTGAGGGGGAGGAAAAAGGCATGGTTCTTTGATGCATAGGAAAAAAAAAAAGGAAGAAATGTCATGTTGGCTGAGACTCATTAATTGTTCTACTTTTCAATTTTTTATAACTTTGCAATGTCTTTTGGGAAGATGGGGCATGGGAAAGAAAAGCATCATGGCACAGCTAGTGGCACTGTATTCAGAGTCTGCTTTTTAGACGAATGAGTTTGTTGTAACAAACAATGGAAAGGTCTTAACGATATCAGAACATCTTGGCCTCTAGACATCTGAACACCAGTGCACTAAAAAATGTATACTGAATTTACAGACTATGTGTATATGTACTGAAAATATAAGGCAGAATACAAAATAGAATAAAGATATGCTCTGGCCTCAACTGGAGTTTCACTTACATTGCAAGACTCCCAGCTAGATTTATGTAGGCAAGAGCCTCCAATAATTTAAAAAAACAAAAAGCCTTATATGATCTTGACCACCAGCATCCAGGTATTTTTAAATGAGGCCACATTCCTTGTTATTTGAGGATCTTCCAGTAAAGTATGAAGAAATTTGACCAACATCTGTCACAACTTTTTCTTCTCAAACTTCTAAATCTTGCACGTAGTTGTAATGGGTACAGAGATAGAACACAAAATTTATTTCAGGTTTAGACTCTGTGTGTAACCCATGGAGATTATGGGGGGGGGACATGCCTAAAGGATCCATGCAAGCCAGCTGGCTGGCTCAGCTAGGCAGCTAGGTTACTGTATGGGAACTGCTGAGTCACGGCCTGAACCTCTGATTAATCACCTGAGGTGAGCCATGAGTCAGCCAGAGGAGCACAGCTGAAGGCAATTCACCTGTGCTGCCAGAAGGGGTGGAGCCTGGCTCCACCCCTCCTGGACCTATTTAAGAGCTGGCTACCAGAGGGAAAGGATCTCTTCTGGAGATCCCTCTTTTGGTGTCTTCTGGTGAGCTCAGCCGAAGGGTAAGCTCTTCCACTTATTCTCTTTTTGTTATCGTTGTCTGCTTTGCCTTACTCTCTTGATTATATTGCGATTATAACATCTTGATATCTATTGATTTCACACAATTATATTGTGATTATAACATCTTGGTTATACAGTTACCCAATACAAGAAAGTGGAGATGTCTGTCTTACATTCTGCTGTCTTCTGAGACTGAATGCTTTATTCTAATTCAGAGAGAGGGCTTCTGCATCTCTCTCAGGGTCAAGTACCAAAAGCAATGTCTTGCAGAATGAAGAGAACAGAGATTATATGTGATGTTACTGAGGTTGGGAGATTTTTTCTTTTCTGCCTTCTGCTGATACAATTCTTACAAAGCATATTTTGACCATTGGGCTCCAGAATTCACAGCAGCCCTACCAAAGAGAAATGTGTTGTATAGCTCTGGAGATGAAAGTTGTTTAAAAGGTGTATTTTCCTACAGCAACTGTTTCCCATCTGCTTCTTGGGAAATAGCTGAAGCATTTGTGAATGTGATGGTGCAATAGTTTAGAAATAACTAGGCTATGCAGCTCTCTGGTGTCAAAGGCCATCATCTCCATCATCTTTTAGGAGTAAATTTAATTTCTTCTTTTACGCTAGCTTCTCTTTTTGCACTACAAAAAGAAAGAAGGAATGTGCTACTAGCTTACTGATTTAGACATCTGGGCAGGACACTATCCACAATTTAAATGAGAAATGAGTCCAAGCTGAGTCTTTTGAGTCCTGGTTGAGTGCTCCAGTGAACATCTCTCCTACTTGTTTGATATTTTAAGTATTTCTTTTTTGCTATTAAATCCTGCATGTTGATGTTCTTAGATAATTTTCATACTCTTATCTCTAATGAGGTTCTTTTAATAGTCTTCTTGATGATAACCTCTTTTTCTTATAATTCTAAAAGATCTTTTCAGCATCTCTTCCAGTTTGAATTCAGTTTCCTTTAACATGCATAAGGCAAAGTGAGACATTATCAACACAAACTTCTCTTGCTGGAAGCATTCTGAGATTTATTTGTTTTATGATAGAGAGCCAGGATCTTGTTTATATATATCCATGTCCAAGTTGGACTACATCAGCATGCAGCATTTATTGAATTGGATGTCTTTTGGCTTGGGGATCTGCAGTGTCATCTGTTTTACTCTGTAGTGGGTGAAACTGCAGCACAGTTGTGATTTGCCTCCTGAATCTGTCAAGACCCTGCAAAATAAAAATATGAATTATTTAGTGGAATGTCAAGTGCTTGTAGCAACTTTTGAAAAACTTACAGCAGAAATATCCCTTTCATTAATAACTTTTTATTTGTGCTAGTTTTAATGTTTCCCAGAGGTTATGATTGGTATTTTTCAATTAAGTTGAAATTAAAAGCCAGCCATCTTGCTTCTCACAGATGTTCTCTGTCATCACATGCTTACATTTTTGTTCTGCCAGTCTTCATCATGTCTCCATTGATTTTTACGTTTGTTTTTGGCTCTTACCTTAGCTTGGTCCTGTCCTTCAAGCACTCATCTGTATGCTTGATACTAGTGCCCTGCCAAAGTAAAAGGTAAATCCCAGTGTGGCTGAAGCCCTGGGCTGTATATATTTTTTAGGATATAAGAGGTACATGTGAATCATAAGGCTTCTCATAACGTAGACCCCCATTCTATCATGAGTGCCTGCATGCGATTGCAAAATAAATACCTTTATAAATAGCCTTTGAAGAAAGAATTCTTGACCATTTCATAAAGTGAGAACTTATTTACTTGGTTATATAGCAGAGCACTTGGTACAGGTGGCTGGTTCTTGGCATGTCAAAGGCAGCACAGGAAATTTCACTTGTTATGGACTTTCTCTAAAAAAAAAAGTCATACTCAGATGCTCTGGAAGTGAGTGATGGATTGTGGATATTAATGTTTATAGAAACAAAAAAAAAAAATACAAGAAAATGGTTTTTCAATAAAATGTAAAGAAAAATGCTTAGCTACCTGCAAGTAGTTAAGTTAAATGCATGTGTTTGCCATTTTGGACTTTAAGAAATATGTTGATTCTGCAGAGATTCATCAAACATCTCCTTGACCTTAACACTGCCTTCAATGCAAAACTAACCTGATGGGAGACATTTGTTACTATTGCCAATTGTCAACAACTAAGGAACTGCTAAGGAAGCTAACTGCTGAACTGCTCTCAGCACGAGTAAATATAGGGTACAGTTTCAATCACTAAGGTGGTTCTCTGCCCATGCTCTGTGCTGAAATGGAAAGATGTGCGTGCTATTTAAAAAAAAAAAAAAAAAAAAAAAAGAGCTGTAAAAACTGATAAGATCACCTAAATGTATAGCAGAGGCTAGCCCTTGCATTTAAAATGAGAGCCCATTTATACTAGATGAAAGGGGTACTGCAGTTAAGTAAGGTTTCTGAAATATTTCAGCTTTCTATAAATAAGCATTCTGTGGCCTGGTTAGTACTCTGCAGTGTCTTGTGTGCAGACTCTTGCTGTGACACATCTATGTAAACTAATGGCAGGAAAATGATCATGCTGAAAATAAATTCATTTTCATCTTAACTTTTATTTCCTCTTATTTGAGCATAAAACCTTACTGGAGGTTGTCAGGTGTGGTTACTGATCTGGATCCAACAGCATAGCTTTAGCCAAACAGTCCAGGAATAACTGAGAAGTGTAGTTTTTCCTCTTTCTCACTTTTAATTTAGATTTTATTTTGAAGGAAGTTAGTGTAGAGGTAGCTAAATACGAAGAATAAAGCTCATTATCAAAGCAGAATCAGCCTTTTAATGGCTCAGAAGCCTGGAAGCCGTTCTGTAGCAACTGTATACACATGGCCATAGACCTCTACACACCCAGGAGTTTTGACAGACTGTGTTGATCAAGTAGAGAGAAAAAGACAAAAGACACTAAAATTGGAGTGTTACCAATACTGAATGCAGTCTGGCAGGTGCATCTTTCAGCATAATCTGGGGACTTACCCTGCACACTGAAGGAGTCTGACCTCCTTTCTCTTTCTTCTTTGGTCTTTGTCAGTTCTTGCACGATCAAAATTGTCTTCTGAAAGTTTTATCAATGAAATTGTGTACCTTGGCTTAGTAGCAGGCTGTAGTCTTCTTCTGATATATGGTTCTCTGTTGGACAGAACATATTTCTGCAACCTTAGTGTAATGGAGAAAGATTCATCTTTTTCAAAAGCACTGTGAAAGTCCTGGAGGGTTATATATTACCTAATATTTTTATTGCAACTGGTGCGAAGTCCAAAGCTTTTACACCATTGAATTCATTGAGAATTTGCTTAAGCATGCGATGAAACTTGAGTAAAGATATGATATGAATCCCACATTTCTAGCCCGAGGCAGAGCATTCTCGAGACTTTGTGTAAATACAGGTGTGCTAGAACTTCTCTATCTGAAAAGGAGCTCAACATATATTTTGTAGTAATTCTAAGGCAACAAAATCATTTTTTTACAAATTATGTTTTTGAAATGATTAGAATAGACTCAAGAATGACTGAAGGTGGTGGAATACCTGTAAACTAGGATGGAAGAACAGAAAGATTGACTGCAAATTTTGGAAGTCTAATTCACCCTTCACAAGCCCTTCTCTCAGCTAAACAACCCTAAATGGAAGAAGGAGCCTTACACTAGAAAATAAGAACATCTGTACAAGGTTGAACCAGAAATCCAAGAATCTGTTTCTTAATTGTGACACTGACCAAAGCCAAGAAAAACTGGTAAAACCTAGGAACGAAGAAATCATAGAATGGCTTGGGTTGGAAGAGACCTTGAGGATCGTCAAGCTTCAACCCCTGTGCCACAGGCAGGGTCACCAACCTCCACATTTAATACTAGACCAGGCTGCCCAGGCCCCATCCAACCTGGGCTTGAATACCTTCAGGGATGGGGCATCCACAACCTCTCTGGGCAGCCTGTTTCAGCACCTCACCACTCTCTTGGTAAAGAGCTTCCCTCTAACATCCAACCTAAATCTCCCTTCCCTCAACTTAAAATAATTTCCCCTTGTCCTGCTATTATCTACACTTTCAAAGAGTTGACCCCCCTCCTGTTTATAGGCTCCCTTTAGGTACTGAAAAGCTGCAGTGAGATCACCCTGCAGCTTTCTTTTCAAGCTCCTGGGTTTGTCCAGCTACCTGTCTTTGTAGGGGAGGTGCTCCAGCCCTCTGAGCATCTTTGTGGCTCTCTTCTGGACCCTCTGTCTTTCTTCTATTGGGGGCCCCAGGTGTGGACTCAGTGCTCCAGATGGTGCCTCACAAGGGCAGAGTAGAGAGGGACAATCACCTCCATGTTCCTGCTGGCCATTCCCCTTCTTGTGGACCCTATCCCTCTTCTGATGTACTTACGAACAGCCTTTGTGTTCTGTGCCAATGGCTGAGGCAGGACCACCATAGCCATGGTCATTGCTCTGTCATTTCTCTGTCATTTCAGTAGAATCCCTGAGATGAGTTAAGAACAGAGCAAGCATACTGCAGCCCAGTAAATAAAGGTTTTGTTGCAACCAGCAGAAAGCTAGAGACACAACAGGGAGCTGATGGCATAGCTGCTGGGCTCTGCCTTGGTAGCAGCAGGAGATATCTGGTGGCGGTCACAGATTTTTGGGTAGAGGGACCTGCTGGTGCTGGCTTCAGTTTAGAAGCAGACCCTAAGGAAGAGGGACTCCCCCATTGCAGACATTGTACTGCTACCAGATAAGACCTTGGAATGCTGCTAAGTCAATCTGCTTCCCCCCAGTTTGTTTTGAGGAAGGCTCAAGGCTTTATTTTATTTTCCAGACGGAGATCAGAAGGGTGAGCACATCATCGGTGAGGAAAGGGTAGAAATCAGTAAGCCCTCTAGAATAACAATTTTAACTGTGTAATTTTTTTCTTACATTTCCTGTATAATTTTTACAAACAGACTGCTAAAACATTAACTGGGCTACCAGAAATGTCTGGCTTTGTATGTATACATATGACAGGATTTTGAGTGTGACAATGTTTTATATTTTCCCACTCTCCCAACATGCCAGTTTATGATTCAGAGACCATCTCAGACAGATATGGAATCTTGATTAGCTAATAGCTTCAATTAATTAATTTTCTTCCCTTGAGAATTGCCCAGTTAACCCTCAACTCACACAAGCGGGTGCAGCCTCTGACGGAAAGTCTTTGGGCAAGTTAGGTGCAGGGTGCATGAGGAATTGCTTCCGTGTGCTCATCATGAACTCACCACCAGCTCAGCTCATCTGATGCCCTCCTAGGACAGCAGTGGTTTGCCTTTGTCTGCCATCAGCTGACCTCCTTCCTCTGTCCTCCAGTGGCTTTCGATAATACACTGTTTCTCCCAGTCATCCTCTTTTAGGGCCTTGCTGCTTCCTCCCGCTTGGCAGGGCCCTCCTATCTTCCCTTCCGAACCTTTCCTGGAGAACACATGAGGATTTGCTCTGCAGATTTCTGTGCTTCCTTGGTTGCCTTGTAGAGATGGCTGACCTAGCTGGGGTACAGATACACGGGATACCTGCTGTTATTTTTAGTCAGGAGCTGCAGGCTTGAGAAGTCAGGGAAAATGACCTTCCCTGGAAAAATAGCACCTGCAATGAAGTGAGAATAATATTTACTTTCAGGGAACCTGCACTGAGGACAGAAGGCTTCTGACTACATGAAATACTGTATGCAGAAAATCATAAACTCTGTTAAAAGTTTGCTATTTTTCCAGGATGAAGTTCTCGATTTATTCAATAAATCGGAGGACATTTTTGAGAAGTTTCATATGCAGAGAAGGAGCAAACCATCCCATGCGTGTCTTGCCAAAGCTGTATTTTAAAAATCAGCCCCTGCAAATAGGTGATGCAGTCTCTTAGGAAAAGCTGGGACTTAAATTCTGTGTGTGAGCCAGTGCATGAACTGTAGAGGTGCGTGAGCAAAAGCGAGTGGAAGTCGAGGACGCCAGCCACTGCTGCAGTGTGAGCAGAGCCAGCCATTAAACGCACTTAGGCAGTGCCTGCTGACAGAGGCCCTCTGGCAAAATAGGTGGAGAAGTACCTGCCTAATGGGTGCTAACAGGGCTTATGCATGAGTAGGTTTTGAGAGGCTCTGACCTGTCAAGACTGAAACATTTCCAACTTTTGCTCACAACTAGAAGTGCACGTGTAATGCAAACTGGGGGAAACGACTCTTTATGTATTCCTTAAAGAAGTGAAGAACTAAGAATTACTTTTTAAGGATATTAAGATTTAAGGAAGGACATTCTGCCAGTATATTCTGCCAATTAGATTTAGCAGTAGCATTAGGAAATAAGATCGTTTCAATTTTCAGTCACATTTGTAGCCATTAGTTCCCTTGGAAACTTGTCAAAGCTTTAGAGCACAGCTACCAAGGCAAACAAACAAGCAAACAACCAGGAAAGGAATACTTTAAAAACAATTTGTAATTGACCTTTAAATATTATTTTCATTAAGAAACCAGCAATGTGGAATACTTCTCAGAACAAAATCTTTTATGTGTTACTAAAATTATATTGTATTCTGTTTGTATTTTACTTGATGTACCTGAATAGATACATATTTACACATATACATCACATACTTGCGTTATACTGGATATTTCTCATACTAGCAGTAGGTTTCAAGAAAATCATTTTGGATTAAATTAGGATGTGAACATTAGAAACATGGGCATTCATGCCTCTTTCTCCAAATCTAATAATTACCTTTTTTAAGGGGCAAGATGAAATTGTCCCCTAGATGTTTAGTTCTACACAATGGGATAGATGAATTATAGATTTTATCTGTTTTTTTTTTTGATGCCCTCTTTTAATGCACTAAGTGCTGGCCACTGCCTGAGGCAGAATTTCAGGAATTGAACTAAAATACTCATATATTTCATTATAATCTTAAAGTTTTTGGTTCCTACGTAGCAAAACCACAGTAATAAGAGAGTGAAAAAATAGCTTAAATCACGGTTTACTATGCTTACATAAATGAGAGCTCCATGCAAGGAGGGAAGATTGGTTATCAAGTACATTACACAGGTTTTACATGATGCATATATAATATAAATTTATGTAAATACAATTTATGATTTTTTTTCTCCTTCAGCAAGCAAATGAGAGGGTAAATGTTTTGCAGGTATTGATTGCTAATTAAAACTATTTTTACATCATTTTAAGGACTAGTATAGCACTACAATGGGAAACTATCATCATAAGCTGCTCTTTTATTACTCCAAGGAGTTTCAGTACTGCAAAGAAATCTGTATTGTCCTTGAATCTGTTCTGCTGCAGCTGCTTTAATATGGATACTTTCTTTAGAACTTTCCCCTACCTGTCTGTCTTCTGTGGACATGAACAGAAAAAGAAATACACATAACTTTTCTGAGTGTATTTTTGCAGAATAATAAGAAGAAAGGTTTGGAACATAATAGTCTAAATGGTCTGGGAGAACCTTTATTCCACCTCGAGTTCAAAATGCATCCACTCTAAGAGGAAAAATGGGCTGATAACATTCTCTTAAATACAGAACAGTGCTTGCATTTTTTATAACATCTTTTATTTACTTTATCAGTCTAATAGATACAGTGGTAACCTTCTAACCTCTGTGTGTGTGGGTTAGATATATCTAAATACATGCTATGAGGGATACACACTGGGCAACACTGCAATGAGCGTAGGTTGTTCAACTCTGCTGATAAATGTGGCAAAGAGTGTTTTATGATTCATCTTTCAAAAACATCTAGTAAAACATAATAAAAGTAAGGACAATAAAAGCGTAGGCAAATGATGATACCAATTTAATGATGTTCATTCTTTTCATTAGTAGTAATCCCACAGATGCCTGAGGAAACGCATTTGCCTACATGAAAACAAAGCCATTGTAGAAACTGTTCTGATATCCATCATTGAAGCACTTTATGTGAGTAGTTTATCTTACTGTATTATTAAACCATTCATTAATGTGGTAGATAAAAACTTCATTGCAATGGGAACCTGCTGTGGCATTACGGAAATCATAAAATCATGGAATCATTTACATTGGAAAAGACCTTTAAGACCATCAAGTCCAACCATCCCCCTCACTACAAAGCCCACCACTAAACCATGTCCCTAAGCACCACATCCACACATTTCTTAAATACCTCCAGGAATAGTGACTCCACCACTTGCCTGGGCAGCCCATCCTAATCGTAAACCATCCCTTCTGTGAGGAAATTCTTCCCAGCACCTGATCTAACCTCCTCTGGCGCAACTTGAGGCTGTTTCCTCAAGTCCTATCGCATGTCACCTGAGAAAAGTGACCAATGCCCTCCTCACTGCAACCTCTTTTCAGGTAGTTGTGGAGAGCAGTGGGGTCTTTCCTCAACCTCCTAGTCTCTAACGTACCCTGCGTGGAAATGATGCAAATATACCATGATAAGGAAACAGTAACACAATGTAAAGTAACATTAGGCATTTATTTCAACTTGTGTAATATTTCTATTCTATACTCAAAAGTCAGTTTCCTCTTAAAAAAAAAAAAACAATCTTTTTTGACTAAAATTGAATCTTAGCTGTGCAGTTTATGAAATTTTTGCTAAAACATGACAGAGAACATAGATGAAAAACTCTATAGAATTCACTGCATTGACTTCATGTCATTTTAAGTTCCTGATACAGTTCATAAACGTGCCTAGACAGCTTGAACTATATCTCCAGCACTCAATAGCAAATGACTGTACTTAAAACACCTTAAAATGCACCAGCTTAGATATAGAGTTCAGTGAGCAATGTATTTAGGCATGAAGGTGGTCATCACTAGCTTTTTATGTCTCACTATAATACAGGAAAAACTACATTTTTAAAGCTAGACTCTATAGATAATTTCTCATGCTAGTATTGCAGTGTTTAATCACTACACAGCTTTCATCATCCCTTGCAGTGTGCCTGGAAAATGGGAAAACTTACCTTGGACTCTGCGATAAACCAGATCACAGAATCAGAGCATCATTGAGGCTGGAAAGGACCTCTCAACATTGTCTAGTCCAAATCCTCTGCTCAGAACAGGATCAGCTAGAATAGGCTGTTGAGGGTTGTGTCCAAGTCAGATTTTGAATAAAACAATAAATTCTAATTATTCCGTAAAGGCACAGTTTTCAATCTTGTCATTGAAAGATGACATACAATCTAATGCTGTCGTATTGTACCATTTGAACCATCATAATCTTAAAATATTAAAATTCCCCAGTGTTTATTTAAGCAGATCTTTATCTGAACTACTAGTGTCAGGATCCTTAGAGGAACATCTCACATTTTTCATTGAAAACATTGAAAATAATGTCCATACATCACAGGAATCAGATTTACCAACCTATAAGGGACAGGTCTTGCAATAATTAACAGAGAATTGTTGGGTTTATCACCAGGCAGACTCCAAACAGAAAGTTGAAGTGCATATGTGATACTACATACAATGGTAGAAAACAAAACAGTCTTGTATCACTTCATTTGTGTACTGATGATAACTTTACCAAATATGTTTATAAACATTTTTTCACTGTTTACAAAATATAGAACATGCATGCTATTAAAAGTCTCTTGTCTCTGTGGCAGAATTTTGCTTCTAGCGATACTGTACCTACATGTAATATCCTTACTTTAGTATTTTA
The DNA here is from genome assembly GCF_019238085.1 of Lagopus leucura. NCBI lineage: Eukaryota > Metazoa > Chordata > Aves > Galliformes > Phasianidae > Lagopus > Lagopus leucura. The sequence continues at coordinate 21,989,149 of NW_024962263.1, forward strand.
TGTTCAACACACAGCCCTTTCCAGTTGAAAAAATCTTAAGGTAGACTTCAAAGATCTTGAAAGTCCACATCTGAAATGGGCAATATAACATACATTCGTTATTGTGATCCACGTACGCTGTTGCAGTTATAATACTATGTCCTGGCATCAGACAGATTGCTATCCAGTATAAAATAGGATGGGTTTTGGCCCAGCCTCAGAATAGGCTACCACATGCAATGAGGCTCCCTTTTTTCAGGAGTCTGATAGAGATGCCATTTCATACTGTTGTCACTTAACTTACAGTGTGACACAGAGAGTCAGACCTCTGCGTACCTCTGAGGCTAAGTGTTATCCTTGGAAAACTTTGTTAAATTATATGGGAATTTCAGATAAGAGGAAGCAGAGCAACTATAGCTACATGCAATGTCTTTTGCTACCCTTATCGATAGTCACGTCAGAGGAACCAGGAAAATTTCAATAGGGTATCGTAGTCAGTTTGCAAGATTACAGTTAGCTATAGTTGACAGAGCTCAGATAGTCTATAAATGAAGGATAATACTGCATTACTGTTTTCGTGGTTAAATTACTCAAAGTCCTTGTTTGGCCTTCATTATTCTTTTATTTTAATCCTAAAAAAAATATGTTATGTTATTCATCCCCATAGCCCAGAGTAAAGGATTATTTTCCGTGCTGACGAACTGAAGCATAGAAAGGCCAAAAATCAATTTAAGCATCTAATTCTAAATGCTTAAAAGCCTCTAAAATTTTGCTCTTATACATGGACTGATTCTTTTTTAGGAATGCTCACACACTTGAATAAGATCCAGAAACATATTCAGTCACTCAACGGCTGCCTTTTTCTATTCTTACTGCCTTATAGTTACCATGCTCGGAAGCATGGATTTGCCCCATGCCCACCAGCAGTCTCTGAGACAGGTGAACCAGAGGCAATACGGACACAACCATATCAAACCCATTTGGCCAGCGCTCTCCTTCAATGATACTGCAGGCAACCATGTAATCTCAAAAGTTTTTATACGCTGTCATGCCATATCCTAATGTATGCAACATATACCTTCTATTTTGCTTTATTTCATTGCTGTATACAAGACATACAGCAATGACAGGGCTCTATTAAAGCTCTTTCATTGTTTCAGACCCAGAAACATATTTACATCTTCATGGAGGAGCAAGTTGTTATCTAGTGGGTTCACTTGAGTCTACAAAGTTCAGTGCACAGAATGCTCCTTTGTCTTGTTTAGGCTATTGGTAGAAACATAGTTATTGTGCCTGAGTAGTCAGACATTTCTCTCTGAATATAATATGGATCCTTATGGTAAGTGTACTTCAGCCAGTTATGCTAAGAGATACGGTCCAGAAGGAATGGTCTCTCCTGTTCCTTTCTATTGCGATAACCAACTGTTCAAAGTTGAGAATATTCTCCTAGAAAACCTCTTTTGTGCATTTGAATCTTCCTCAAGCACAGGAGGAAGAGGGATGTTTGATTTCCATTTCGTAGTGAGAGCTCCCAGTCATGTAACTGAGTACCTCAATCTAAATAGCTCTGACATCTAGCATTATGATGCAAACCTAATTCTCTTTGGAGAATTATTCTTAAGTGACTTGCTTAAGGCCATCTCAGATACCATACTCAGAGACGAGACTCCTATATGCATATGTCATCCACCTAGCTACTATTCCTTCTTATCAAACTTGTACTCCACTTCTATTCTGCTCTAATTCTCATTCATTAATTTCCAATAAACTATGAAGAGCATGTCTCACCAAAATTGTGTGAATACTGCTTTCACGACCTCCTCCTAAAGCCTGTCATCCTTGAAATTCTTTTTTTAATCAGTGAAAGACATACCATTTGTATCACCTAGGGATTAGTGCCATCAAAATCTGAGTAGTGCAACTGGAAGCTTCTGCTCTATTCACTACATATAAGATCCAAATACCAAGGCATATATATAGCAGGAAATGTCATGACAGAAAAAAAAAATTTGGCAAGATCTGAGGACCAAGACAGAGTATTTAGTGCAGGCTGGAATCAGGTAAGCCAATTACTATTAGGAACTTCCTGAAGTAAAATGTATTAACTAACCAACTACTTTGCTAGATAATAACTATTTAGCAAAGTAATTCAAGAGCAATAGGCCCATTTAAATTTTCACAATTTAAGTTAATTGGATACTTAATTAAGTACTGTAAGACTCAAGCTAAGTTAAAAATGCAGATGGTCAATGTTTCTTCAAATGCTCTCTGAAGATAGAGGAGTCCCTGAAGTACTGTAAATGTTAGTTACTAAGGGGTGATTAAGCAAGACAAGGAAATATTTGGGTAAAGACACCCTAAATCATGGGTGTCCAACATTTTGGCTTGCCTGGGCCACATAGAGTAAAGAGGAATTGTCTTATGCCACATTTAAAATACATAATATATATAATAATATATATAAGTAACAAGACCTACTTTTTGTCTTAGAATACTTAAAACACCTGGCAACAAAGACATAAAACTAGCTGGATATTTGAATGTTTTTTGAAACTAATGCATAAGGGAAAGTGGTTGCAACTCCTCATGAGCTCTCAAGGTGTTTGTCAGATACTGTTGATCTAATTTTACTCTTCCTGTGCTTCATCCATGAAAGTAGTGGTTCACAAATGTATGTACTGCCAAAAGCAATTACATGAACAAGGTATGACAAGTGAGAGCTAACATTCTCTGGTAAAAGAGGTCTTATAAAAGACCCACCAACTTCCATCATGACTTTGCTACCCATCCCAATTGCACTGCAGCATGTGCTCCATCCCCTCCACCTGAGCAGACAGCTGTGGGGCCGGAGATGAGGGTGAGGTTGGGCAGCCTCCTGCCACAGGAGTAGGCGGCACTGTTCAGGGAGCAGCGCAGCATCCTCAACCCCGTGCTGGTGTCCCTGCACCAGAAGCTCTCTGCCATCCACAGGATCCACAGGTGGCAGCCACCTCTCCACAGAGAACCCTCACACTCAGCTCTGTGCCGTCCAGCATCTTCACAGCTCTGAACCCCAGCACATCCAGTGTGCTCCCTCACAGGGGCACAGGTGAGCCCTGGGGAGTGGGAGCAGCCCCATAAGGAGCCGGGGTAGGAGGCAGCAGGGCCTAGTGCCCAGGGCTGCAGCCACAGCCACTCCACTCCTGGACAGGGCAGGAAGTGCTGCTCTGGGGGGCAGAGCTGGTGCTGCCATGTGCATACGGCTGCTCCCTGGAAGTACTTCAAAGATGTGTAGATGTGGCACTTCAGGACATGATTTAGTGGTACACTTGTAAGTGCTTGGATAACATTTGAACTTGGTGACCTTAGAGATCTTTTCCAACCCAAATGATCCTATGATTCTGTATACCAACAGAACACAGATATATCTGAATCTACTGTGTGCACTGGCAGAAAGCAATGACATGAATAAGGTGTGATTGTGAAGCGAGGGCTATTTTTCTTTGGTAAGCAGAGGTATTATAAAAGCCTGGTAAAGAGACATGATCAGATTTTTCTTTGAGTTGAATACCTGCTTGCAACTCTGCATTCCATTTGAAACTTGACAGATAATTTATGTCAACTGAAATATATGAAATGTATGAAAATGTCTAAAACATGAGAATAGAATCAGAAGTGTATCTAAAAACTGATGTTTTTTTTCAGCAGTTTTGAAATCTATTCTCAGTTTTTTGTATCAAGATGGAAAACATGCCTGCATATTGTTTTGTTGCTCATAGAACAGCGTTTACTCAATATATCAAATTGCACACAATTATTTGCCATCACTTGAGTCAGCGTTGCACTGCACCTCATGCCCTGGTTTCAGCTCAGAGGCAATATCACGGCAATGTGTTGTTACTGCTGAGCACTGGATGCATGCTGACAGCCAGGCCAGGCTGTTCTGCAGAGCAGAGCCACTGCCATGGAGGACATGAGGCAGAGGGCGGCAGCAGGACAGGCTGAACCAGGCCACATGCGGCCTGTGGGTTGGACATGCCTGACCTAAGTAAATGCAATGTCTGAGGCATGATGAGAGATTTTGCACAGAAAGGCAGCTATTGCCAATCATTTTCAGAGGGGCTTGTGACTCTCCTATTATATGAGCCCTCTAACTGTGGGCTTCCTCACTCAGACCTGGCCACTAGTACAGGTGCTGCAGCCTTCTCTGAGGGGAATAAGCAATCTTAGTCCAGTAAGCATCAGGTGACACTGAGCTGTGCATGGATGGGAAAAGAAAAGGGTAAATTAAGCCAGGCAAAAGAGGACAGCCAACTGTTAAACTGGACACAGCTGACCAACACAAATCCACGTTGTTTCATGGCCACAGAGACACAATAAAATTTACAGTCAACTATATGTGGTAAAGTGAAAAACTGTGAGATTCACATAGAAGCGCAAATCCTGGCAAAGATTTTAGAAAAACGGGTAGGATTGTAGTGTTAACTTGAGCAACACCTCTGTACCATGTTCTTGTTCTGCCCTCTTAGACAAAGCAGCCTCCTCTTTCCAGCCGGAGTACCAGGAAGCTCTCACTCATCTAGATGAGTCACCCCTGCAGTGATGCTGTGAGGCAGTCAGCCTGCTTCAGCTATCTCTCATCAGTCTATTGGAGGCTCTGATGGGTAATTGCTTTTCAGGTCCTTTCTTTGGAAAGCTTCCTACCAAAATCCGTGTGCACCTCTGATGCACTTATGGATTTTCTCTGACTTACAACGGAAGAGCTGCATTTAAATTTATTTAAATATTTAGCATCTGTCTTTCACAGAATGAATAGTAACATTCCCCAAGCTTGCTTAGTGATGTACCTGTAGGAGTACTTTTAGACTCTCCCCTGTTGCTGTCAGTTAAACCTGAGAAAAGTGGATTACTGGGAGCAAGCATGGGAGCTTTACCTTCTGACTTGTGAACGTCAAACATAATTCTTCAGTGCACATTGCTCTACCTGACCCCTTCCTTCTCCTAAATGATATTGAAACTATTATCACTGGCTCTGTCTCCCCTTCCCTATTGTTCCTTTCTTTCTAAGCTCTTCATTTTTCCTGACACTTCAATTTTCTGAGCTTCTGCTGTATAATTTTAATCCTCCCTGTGGTTCTTGTCTTCTAGAATTTTCTTCAAAGGTCCTAAGGTCCTTTCTTACAGACTCTTCCTGCTGTAAGAGAGAGAGTTCCCTAGGCTTATCTAATTAATTTGATTTGCATACGTTAGTAGCAATATAGACAAAATGAATGAAAATTTGTGTTAAATTACAAGAGCTCAGGGATCTTCTGACTCTTTATTAGAGAAACTGACAGTTTGAAGAAATATCAAATGCCTCAGTGTTGCTGACCGCACAGTAGAGTTTTAATCTCCAGACTTACATCTATCCATGGAATTTCTTTTGCTTCTCCATTCTGCTTTTATCCAGAGGTATTGAAGGATTTTGCAAATATTTACTAGTTTTACATCCATACGTTTCTGAGATATGAGTAAATGCAGACATGCTTTCCGTAAAGCCAATTTACCTGGGAAGCTGAGAGGGAAAGTGAAATAGCTCTGTAACAGGGCACCAACTATCACAGTTACCCTGGCCAGAAGAGCACACCACCAAGCACATCTTACCATTTTGCTAATGAGGGGGGACATGTATCCTTTAGATGCAGGTGATGACATGCCCACCATCTGGCCAATGGGCTGACCAATGCCTCTGACTGGTAAATATGAACCATGGGACATGATAGACACAAACAGGCAAGAAAATCTCAAAAATCTCTCTGGCACACATCAGCTACCTCTGCCACTCTGAGAATGAAGTAGGATTCGTGTTGTTTATGTGGCTAGAGACAGTTTCTTTGCTTTATGCTTCCCCTGTGACCAGAACAAGATTTGCTGGGACCATATACAATTTTCCAGGAATCATGAAACCAAAGCAATCCAAAGTAACAGATCTGACTCCCAGTTTCCACTATGTGTATTTTCAGTGTATGAAAGCCAGATACAAAAGACTGGTCTGGGCTTTTATTTTTCAATTTTGTTTTCTCTCTTTTATTCTGGAATGCATTTCGACCTCTGAGGAATTGTTAACTTGGATATTAGCTGTTTCCCCAGCTGTTGTGCTTAGGAAGTTTGTAAAATACAGACTGTGCCTTGTAAGGCATTTGAAAAAGCATGTGAAATTCCACAGCAGTGAAGAAAATACAAAATACCTGTTGAGCCACAGAAGCTCTGCAAGTCATCGTAGCAGGTTTTCACAAAACTAAGCTCTGCTTCAAGCAAGGAAGTGCTACGATATTTCATTCAGTGGCAGACTAAGGAAACCTACCTGGCTGGCTAACATCTGTCTCCCTCTTTCATTATTCTACTTCTCATTTTGTCAGGAAAAAAAAAAAAAAAAAAAAAAAAAAAAAAAAAAAAAAAATTGGTAAAAAGAATTGAAAGAGCTGCTAAAACAGGAAATAATATTTCAGACATATGATTCTCTCAGCTCTCCCCAGCACCAGCATCTTAGGCAATGGCTCATCACATAACATTTGCTTTATTTTCTCTTTAACAGTAGGATATTTCCAAATTTGTGCATTCCATCTGTATCCATTTTCACAATGACTGAACAAATGCAATTAGCCTGCAGTCAGCCATGTAATGGTCTCCTACTACTACCACTATGTATTTTTAGTCCATGGATTCTCTTATTTCTCAGCTATGCCTCTTTCCTCTCCTAGCTTACATTTATTATCTGAGCTGCTTCACTGCCATTCTCTGTCACGGAAGACATATATGCTTCATTCTTTCATATTTCTCTCATGATTACCACCATTAGTACATACAGACTGTTGAAAAATCAGAATATTTTTCAGGAAATTATTGCAAGATTTGCCCATTGTTTCTTCTCAAGCTCTGAACTTTTTGTTTTTCCTAATCTACCTACCCAGACTGCCTTCCATTGATTATTACACTTTTACAAAGATGTATGACTTCTGGAGAACATAAGCCTGAAGATCACCTTATTGACCAAGAAGTTGCATTTCCTTTTCCCACAACAGATTATCAATGAGTCTTTCACCTCGCAGCAGGAAGTAACATGGATTTTTCTAAATCCAGATAGCATTTCTATTACATGCTGAGCAGAGAAGGAAGGAGCATATCTCTATGTATGCTCTTCTTTGCCCATAAGATGGCAACTTAGCAGCCTTTCTTACTGCTTTAATACATCAAAAACAACAACGTCTTAATCTTTCTTCATCTTTTCCATGTTAAACATGTTCTCTGAATTGGTCATTGGCTTTCTTTATCAAGCTGTAGGTCATATATTTATGTGTATTGATGATCATCGCTTTCTTTAATGCTACTTGTTGAATGGCCCTTTCTGTCCTTCAGACTGCCTTCTATTACAGATTCATAGAATCACAGAATAGTTTAGGTTGGAAGGGACCTTTAGGATCATCTAGTTCCAACCCTCTGCTATAGGCAGAGATACCTCCCACTAGACCAGGTTGCTCAAAACCCCCATCCAGCCTGGCCTTGCGTGCTTCCAGGGAGGGGGCATCCACAATTTGTCTGATTTCATGCTGTGTATGTGGAATTTCCTGTTTGTTTGTTTTCCATCAGTCAACCTTCCTTAATTCTTGCTTCTTTTCTGAGGTACTTCTGTGAAAAATGATGATTCCCCAGTTGCAACCTCTTCACTGTGAAGTACTTTGTTGTTCTTGTATCGGATTTGTCTTTACTGTGCACAGCGCATGCGTTTATAGCCTTGTTTATAACCAAAAAAATCCCAATTTACTTTAAACCAAGTTTTAAACCAATTTCACTCAACTAATTCAATCTCTGATGATGAGTTTCTTACTTGGTATTTTGAAAATAAACTGAATTTTAAAAAAATAAATTAAAAAGGAGAGCTCAGTTGAATGCCTGAGCTATTTATTTGAAAGTGCATTCTAAATAAATTGGTGTAACTTTCTTATATAGAAAAAAACTTTGAAATACAAACAATAAGATAAAAAAAGTTCATACGATCCGCTATAGCATTTTTTCTTCTACGCTTTCAGTTCCCTGTCTTTTCCACACTTCTCTCTGATTGCTAGTACATTTTTTTCAGTTGTTCCCAAAACAGAAACATGCATAAAATTCACTGCAGCTTCTGGGGACTTTTCTAATCTCCAGAAATGTTCTTGTGCTCAAACCAGTGGCTCTTTCCCCCTTCACCCTGTTTTTTTTCCACACCATCTCTGTGGATTTCACTGGCTCTGGTGCATTTTTGAACATTTAGTTTACAGTACCTATCTTCAAAAATATAACCAACTTCCGACTGGTAAAAATGATAGGAATATCTTCCAACTATATATATAGGGAGACATATGTATGTATACTTACATGTATAAATGTACATATATATACATTCCTTTTATACATATCTTTTAGTTGAGAAAGAACCATTAAAAGAAATATACTAACGGTGAATAGAAAATGAAATGGATTTCTACCTCTGGGTTTGCCTCAGTTATACTCAGAGGCAGGATATACTGTAGAAGTTAAATAAATACAGCAAGCCTGAATCTTTCATTACCTATGTAATGAAAGATAGAGAATAGCCAAGCATAGCAGCAGTGATTTTATCTTTTAAGTCCAAAATCTTCAGCTTGGAAATACTTTCTCTGCTTTCTTTTGAACAGGCTCAGAAATCTTTTCTGCCTTCATCTCTCTTTTTTCTCAGGAAAAAAAAAAAAAAAGAAAGAAAAAAAAGAAAAAAAGAAAAAAAATTATTCTGGTTTCTCAGTCAGCCTATTTTCAATAAGTATTTCAGTTTGTACCTCAGCTCAGGTTCATATGTATGAAGCACGTATTCACACACGATTGAATGTTACCGTTGTTGGTTTTTTGTTTTTTTTTCCCCTTTTGCATAGACATATTTACTATTACATCTCTTTCCCTTTGATATCAGATTAGTGAGGCTACATTAATTATTCATTCTTCTAGGCGACAAATGCTCTGTGTTCAATAGTTGACTGGCCTGGTTCTTTAAGCTCAATAGAGATGTTAGTTTTAGCTATTTCAGGGAGGACAAAGGAAAAAAAAAAACACCTCTGCAAGAGTTCAAATATTTATAACAGATCATTTTCCCACTGCTTCTCATAGTGCTGCATGCCTTTCATTTTATGAAAGTTGACGTTTAAAAAATCCTTTTATTCAGCGTTAGGCAATATTCTCACACTCAAATTGGCAGAATTCTTAGGTTAAGCAATCTCACCCCTATTCTTCCGCTTCCCTCACTTGCACCAGAAAATTCTTCTTCCACTTATACCTCTATTGTACAGGCTCCAGGTAGCAAAAATGTGTTGGGATTTGGGTATTGCAAGAATATTCCAGGAAACTGGTTCCAAAAATAGCTGCACTTATGGAATTAAGTGTAGAATTAAGTGTGGTTATTTACCACAAAAGCATCCTTAAATCAAGCCAACAAGCAGCAAAGGAATGAAAAATGTTTGTCTGAAATTTTAAATAGGTGGTTGCAGAATTTTGTGAAGTCAAGCAAAAAAGGAAGTGGAAGATGCATGCAGAGAAGATGCATGATCTTTGGTCATTATTTATGTTGCCTTTAAAGTTTCTTCTTATACATTACAGTGCAGCTGAGAGACTGTTAAAAATTCAGACCCTCTTGGCTGAGGACCCAGACTTGAAATAGAAGAGGATTTTTACTCAGGGAAGAATGTTGCCCTTTATACTAAGTTCCATCAAAATGCATTTTAAGAATGCATTCAAAATCAAGTTTCTATTGCTACAAAATTTTGAACCTTAACCTCTTAGGTGAAAAGTGATTCTTCACTTTGGATCTTCCTTTGACTATTAATCACTCTTGCCTCTTTGAAAACCATGGCTTTTATTTGGCAAAACATAGGCAACACTTTGGCTTGAGGTTTAGCAAACTGTTATCAGCTAACTCGTATAACACTTTTCCTACCTGATCAAAACCAAAATACTTCTGAAAATCATTGTTAAGTATCTCTTTTGTCAGAAGCTTTTGTTTCCCATAAGGTTTCACCCATGATTTATACAAGCATAACAATTGACTATGCCACATCTGGCTATCAGATGCAATTACACACATGCAACTGAGCTCTACATGGGATGTCTGAAGAGTAGCCCCAGCTGACTACTACATTTGCAGCATGGTGTTTGATTCATTTTTGGTCCATGATCCAGCTAACTGGAGGGTACAGATTCTCACCCAGCACTTGTCAGGCATCACAGTAGCAGCCCAGGTGCATTGGTACAGAGATGCTCTCCAGGCACAGGCTCCATTTGCTACAGTTCCAGTGTTTAACAAGGAGATGTTTGGCATAAAGCCCCATTTATCTGAGAGGACAGCAAAGATGACCAGATGGGACAAGGGATGTGGGTAGCAGGCCACAAGAGAACACTCCATCAGATGGTGTGGAAGCACTCATGGACTATGTGAGATTTTTTTGTTTGGGATTTTTCATTTTGCTTTTTTCCCTACTGGCTGGGGTGTCATGAGGCATGAGAAGGTCCCATGAAACTAAAAAACATCTAGATTTTTTCCATATAAATTTCATTAGCTGAGGGAAGATTGATACTGCAGGACTTTCTTCCAGGGTTGTTTCTGAAGGATGAGTAGTGGATTATGTGTGCAAAAGGCAGGCAAAATGACAAGTATTCAACTGATGTATGGAACTGAGCAGAGTAAAGCAATGGCACATTTTTTCCAGAACAGTCTGTTGGTGGAGGGATTTCCATCACACATTCAGAGCTAGTAGCAATATGAAGGACTGGCTAATCTTCTAGAAAGACAACATTTGGAACAGGAACATATAGAGCTATTTTCATTGCTGCATCACGAAAAGATAGCAACAAAGCAGAGAAAGGATAAACCACAGCTAACAGAAAATGTTACATACACAAGAGGCAGGCCAGATAGTCTTCTGAAGGATGGGCTTTTAACATGTGATTGAGTTTAGACAAGAATTAACTGCTGACAAGAGGACAGAATAGTGAAGTGTGACTTGTGGCTGTTGATAATGACAACAAAAGGGACAGATCAGCAGGTTTCAGACAATAAGTCTGTATTGACAAGTAAGGAGGAAAGGTATAAAGGGAAGCTTCTTTATGCCTTTCTCTTTTGATGTAGAACACTGTCTTTTTGACAGCTTATAAACGTTTGTGCTGCCATGTGAGATGCGGGTTTGGAAACTACAGCTACATCTGTGCCAAGGAAAAGGACAAGAAGAACAATAAGGAACAGATGAAAAGGGCAAGGAAAGAACACTACTCCTTGGGCAGAAAGAGAAGGTTGTGTAGGGAGCCAGAACTTTTCCAGTTAATCTGCTCAGTTTAAGGATGACCATATGAGACAATATTTCTAGCAGAGTTGTCCTTGAGGGGGAATCAGGAATACTGCAGCAGCCAAGAATTTAAAATCAGTGAAGAAATGGCCTATCAAGAAATAATAAATGAGGTGGCTGCAAGGAGGATTATGAGTCCCTTTACTCCTCTGGGACAGGTATTGACAAAAGGATGTGATGAATTCAGAATGGTCCATTCAACCCCCCTCTCTTCTCCTTGCACAGTCCATAAATGATGGTAGTGACCCTCGATTAGTTCTTTGACATACATTTTCTTTGACCTAACAGCATCAGTCATTCTTTCCCATAGCCTTGTAACACAACTTGCAAATTGTGACACAAAATTGGTACTTCAGCTACTACCAGTTCACCATCACAGCTTCAATTTGCAGGGATTCAAGATCCAGAGACAATATTTCTTCAAGAAGGCAATGTCAATAGGCTACTCTGTGGTCAGTGCAGTTTCTCATAATTCATCAAAAAGCAGCATAAGCAGTGAAATGGGAAGCTGAATGCCTCTGGTAGCTTACTGTCCTGAGGACATTGCTGGAAAGGAAGGAAAGGACAAACAACAGTCCACAACTATATGGTGGCAGATTATGGTAGTAGGAAGGCAAGGAGTCCTATGGATATGTAAGAAGATAAAGGATTTCTGTGTAGAAGCTGCCATGAGGAGGCAAACAAGGCAGAAACCTATACAGGAGCAACTCCTCCCCAAAGAGGAGAGGATGAAAATCAGAAAGGTAAGAGTTGAGAAGGATCGAGTGTTCCTGGGAGACACTTAGATCTTGCATGCATAGTGGTGGCAATTGCACAATAGCACTGTGCACTAAACACTGCAGAACTCAATGTCTGTATATGAAAGAGATGCATCTGTTAATGAGCAACATGATTTGCCACAGCACATTAACTTGGAGGGAGTTTGTTGTGCAGTGCTGATTACATTACATTTTATTCCAAATGAAGACATTGCAGGCCTGAGTAAATGAATCTGAGACAATTAATTTCAATTTGAGGACAACAGGTTGGTTTAGGAAACCATCTCCTCAGGCAGCCAATTGCTCAGGGCAATGCTTTTTTGCTGTGGATCCTGAGTATAGTCAAGAGAAGGCAGACCAATTTTCTATCAGAGATACTGAGGGCCTATAAAAGCACACTCTGATGAGTTTTTGAGGTTCTCAGGAAAGGTAAATCTGGAGAAAAATGTCCTCTGCAATGCTTATAGTCAGCACAACATGGGTTTCCTCACTGAGTAGGACCTGGCAACATCCACTAAAGAAGTCACTTGGTAGCTGCTGCTCTGAATACAGAGTTGATGGATTTCATGTATACAGTGGGAGTCCCACCTCGGGCTGAGACTGAGGTGGTCAAACTTAGGTTTCTTGGAAACAACTGGAGAATACATGCCTAGCTATGGACGTTTATAGAGTGTCACTGATTAGGCTGCACAATTTTGTCTTCAGATATGGCTATTATGCATTATGTGATGCACACTGAAGTGTATGTATCTTATTATTATTTTGGTGTTTTGAGAAGAAACTGAAGTGATCCTGATACGACATCACAACTGGTCTATCCATACCTGCAATAAATGTAGCAAACATATATCTACAAATTCTAGTTTTTTGATATATTAAAATGTGTTTACAAGCAGTCTGATGACAGATATCATCACACTATGTGTCAGACTCTGCATTTAGCAGCTTACAGAATTTTTGTATCAACTTACTGTTAGATTAAACAGAGACTTTATGGAGAAATTCCTCTTAGTGGAAGGCATAATCCCAAACAATTCTCTTTCTTCTTTTCCTGAGCTCTTATTGCTGGTCAGAACATCATGGGACATCCTTTTATGCTGTTCAGCCCAAATGCCCTGGCTGTGTCCACTCACAACCACTTGCCTACCCCCAGCCTACTTGCTACAGGGAGTAGAGTGAAAAAAAGAGAAAGCCTCTATGCTGTGCAAGCACTGCTCAGCAACAGCTAAAATATTGGTGTGTTAATTATAATCTTTTGGTCACAAATCCAAAACAGCACCATAGGAAGAGAATTAACTCAATTCCTAACAGACCCAAGACAAGCATGAAACAATAAAATCCTTTTTATATTTTGATTAATGCTCCAGATAAGAGAACTGCTGAATGTCAAACTAGACTTCTGTGATCAGTATAAAAATTGTAATAATAGCAACAAAAATAATTTATATTATGTAGTTGGAGCAACTGGAAAAAATCGAAAATTAATAAACAAAATGAATCTTTATGCAAAGAAAAATGAAATATAAATGCATACATTAAACATTTAATCCTTCCCTTCCGCCATTGTTCAAACACTGCAGTTTCCTGCAGAGAGGTTGTAAGACTTTGCAGCCCTAAAGAAATGTGATACTTTGCATTCTTTTCATGTAAGAAGAAAAAGAACCAGAAAGATAACAGGAGAAAGAATGTGTTAGTCTCATACCCTTGAGCTGTGATGAAATACCAGTCTACTTACATTTAATTATGTTCAGGTTATAACAAAGTATTCAGCAGAAAACATCAATAAGAATGTTGACATACTCAGACTCCTTCTAATAAGAATGAAGTATAATTATGGCTGGAAATCTAGCATCTAGGATTTAACTGAAAAGGAAAATTTTGCTGTTTATCAGTTTGTTCTCTCTATAAGGTTAACTAGTGTTTCTAAAGGAAAATTATTGGCTTGTTTAACAACCAAGTTATGTGTTAAGATCTGTTTAAGGATTAAAAAAAAAAAAAAGCAGTACATTTCTCTAGAGAAAGACACGCTGGGACTAAATATATACTCCAATATATTATCTGTTGCTGTCTATTAGTTAATGTTCTCTGGAAGGAACGGAAATAAATATTGCATGGAGCGAAGACACAAACTTTGCAACTGATAAATTTGCTGCAGAGTTAACAGAAATCTTAGGTCAACTCCCAGGAGTCTGAAACTAAGGCTCTTCCAGGAGGTAAAGGGTTTTTCAGAACGGGACTATCTCTTGGATTAATGGAGTGGAGCTGGATAAAGCCAATGGCAGGTCTTGTGGGAAGAAGCCAAATTTCTCTAATACCCCTTAGGAGTGGCTGTTTATGCCAAAGCTCCAGTAGGGTCAGACACTAAAAGTCAGCACCTCTTGACCTACGATGACTTGGTGTTAATGGCACCTCTAACAGTCAAAATAGAGTTTAGAACACTGCAGTCTTAAATGGTTATTTCCTAGAAGCAAAACCTGACAGTTCATAGTTGGGTACACACAAAACTCCCTCTGACACCAAGAACAATTGCTATGAAAGAATGGAAAGAACCTGAAGATACTAAAATAAATGAAGTTTGGTGTTATTTATTGTGGATGTGGCATATGATGCTAAACATGACATATGGACATTAAGCAACTGTCACTTCTCTAGTGAGTGTTTATTTCAAGGCTTTCAGTCAGGATTCTCAGTTTTAACATAGACACAGAAAAAAAATCCGATGTTAACTTCATAGAAATCAAACATAGGAAAACAGCAACAACAAAATACCAACTCCAGTGAGCTTTGAAAAAGTAAGAATTTAAATTAATTTGACCTTTTTTTCATTTTTACTTTTGAATCAACATGAATTCTTTCCTTTATTGAAATAGCATTGCTTTCTCAGGTTGAAGATTCCAATTCCATTGCAAACTTAGAAAGACAACTCAAATGAAAACAGAAGAATACATAGATATTCACACGCAGCATTGAGTAGAAGCCTAATTCTCTTGAGTCTCGTTTGGGAACCATCCCAGTAGCTCACACTCCCCATTTCCACTGGCAGCGGTGCTTTCATGTGACTCAGAAAACCTAGAGGTTGTGCTCACTCACACTTGTTATCCACAGAGCTTGAGCAGCAAGGCCCTCTAGCTGGGTGGGTACTAATGTACCCATTACCTGTAATGACAACATATTGCAATTTCTTTAATAGGCCCAAGACCATGAGACAATGGAGAGAGAACTGTGCCCCCTGGATTCCATTTTCATCTTTGCTGCTACTCTGAAGTTTGGCTTTGGCTACTTATTTTGACCACCTTATACTTGCATTTACCCATTGTAAGGTAGGGGATAATAAAAATGATGGCCTTTTTCCAGAAGATCTTTGGATTAAGACTCCAGAGGAAAGCTTTTACTTTCTTTGTTGTATTGAACATCTTTCTTTCTCTCTCTCTTCTCCTTCCTACTCTACTTTTTTTCTCCTTGCCTTCCTTGCCTTGCCTTCTCTTCCCTCCCTTTCCTCTTTCTTCTTTCAATTTCCACTCTTCCTCTCTTTCCCCTTTCCTATCCCTACCCTTTCCCTTCTTTTTGTCTTCATTTTTCTCCCTCTCTTTCCCTTGTTCTCTCTCCTCCCTTTTTCCCTTTGTCCCTTTTCCCTCCTTCTACCATTCCTTACATTGAGTCTGTAAATTGCTGTATCAATCTTAAACATCACAACACTTTTGTAGTATTATCACTGTTAGTGTGCTATGGTAGAACTGAATTGCACTGAATTGGAGAAAGAATGAACAGTGCAATTTTACAGTGCAACATCTGTGGAAACCTACAGAGCTTTATTCTCTTTATTTTGCCTTATTTTCTCTTCAGTATGTATTGGTAGAGAAGTTTATAAAGATTTCAATGAACAGCACTATCTTTTAGCTTAATGTGAGGCTACATTGTGATAGTGGTTTCCACTTGGGTTTAAATTAAAGGCACAATTCTCCCATGAGGTCAAAACAAATTTCTACTTCAGTAAGACACAACCTGAAACTGGTCTTGAAGGAAAAGAAGCATTATTATGCCACTCTAGCATACACTGTGTCGAAAACTTAACAGAATGATATCATAAAAAACAGTGAGGAGAAGCAAATGTAAAAAGTAGCAATTACATCTAACACGTGGTTGTCCAAACCTTTAGCTTTCCTGGGCCACGTTGAGTGAAGAGGAATTGTCTTGGGCTATTCTGTCAGACAGCCCCTCTGCTGCCATCTGTCACACAGCAACAAATGTAACTGAATATTGGCAGGAAGGTTCCAACTCTACTGCCATACCACCAACAGCCACCTCTGACATCATGGGCCAACATCATGAAACAGGAGACATTTCTTTAGGAACAGCTCTCATAAAATATATAATACAGATAATGTATATACGTAACAAAACATTTTAATTTTTAATATATTTTATTAAAAGATAAGAAAAAAAAAAGCAACAAAACCATAGAAGTAGTGGGATATACGACCTTACTTTTTGAAACTAACACACCAGACTGGTTTGGTGGCAGTGGTTGCAATTCTTAGTGAGCTCTCAAGGTGTTCGTCAGAGATTAAATTTTTCTGTACTTCATTGTTGAAAAGAGTTGCTCGCAAATGTGCGTACTGCCAAAAGCGATGAGGCGAATAAGGCATGACTGTGAAGCAAGGGATATTCTCTGGTAAGAGGTCTTACAAAAATCTGGTAAAGAGACATGATGATGAGACTTTTCTTTAAGCTGAATGCCTGACTGCAACTCAGTACATTCCAGATGAAAATGTGCAGGTTGTGTATTTATGTTGACTGAAAATGGAATTGCAAATAGACGAAAAGATTATGATTTATTTTTTTCAATCTTGAAACGTGTTCTCAAATTCCTTGACCAAAACAGAAAGCATGGTTACATATTTTTTCTGTTCACAGGACTGTGTTTAGCCAACGTATCAAAATCCATAAACGTATTTGCCGTAACTTGAGTTAATATTGCACTGCAACCTGTGCCCTGGTTTCGTCTCAGATAGGGTCAACATTGCATTGGTATTTAGTCGTTGGGAAGCGATAGGTGCTCTCCCCTGGCCAGGATGCTTGGTGGGAGGAGTTGCTGTCATGATAGAACACGGCAGGGTCAGCCACAGTGCAAGCTGTGCCAGGCTGCATGCAGATTATGGGCTGCTGCTTGTACATGCATCATTCTAAGATAATTACTTACAGAAAAACAGAATGCTTATGTGAAAAATGCATACAAAACAATTTCTTCACTTGCTAGAAATCCAAATTTAACTGGCATCTCAGCAGTAATCCATCACACAGAGAAATGACTTTTTGTGCTGATTTCATGTTTGATAACAGCATAGAAGTCTGAACATTTTGACAATATAACAAAAGAGCAACTGCATTAGGCTGCAGTGTTCCTTTATGAAAACATTATTCCACATTTCTGATGAGATAGACTGCTGTACACATTTTAGCAAAAACATTTCCAAGAAAATCTAATAAAAAAAAGTAAGATAAAAGAGAGTTTGAGTTTTTCAATTACGTTATGGTTCAGTTTAGTAACTTATACTACTTACAAATGTCTATGTTTGCCCCAGTGGGGACCTATTCTAACTCTAAAGAAAAAGAAATATATAGGCTTCCTTGGAAAACTGAGTTAGTAAATCCAGCAAACAAATAAATTTGTGCTTCTTGTCACAGTAGCAGTGTAGCTGGAGTAACAACATGGAATCAATGATACCATCAAGGTAAGGAGAAAACAGTGAACAGTGGCATCACAAGGGTTTTTTTTGTTGTTTTTTTTTTGTTGTTGTTGTTGTTGTCTGTTTGTTTGTTTGTTTTTCCATTTATCAGAAATTATCATGCTATCCTGAAAGTATCATAGAAGATTAGAACTACATGGAGAACTAATATTTTGATTAACTGACTGAATGAAAGAGAAAAACCAGTAAATTTCTCAGAGGTCTTTAATCTTTAAAAAAATAGCAAATTCTTAAAACATCAAAATGAAATAGTTCAGCTTTCAAAACAGCTGCTTTCAGGTGAAACTACTTTGAATGTATATCAAATTCAGCTAGTTATTTTCACTGACCTTATACTTATCCAGGAATAGGCAAAAGCCTGTTCAATAAAGAGTCTTGCCCATCCTATAAGTGAAAGCAATTTATCATGCTCATCAGGGTTTACAGCATACAAGTGCATATGTGTGCTGGAGATGATGGTTCAGAGGGTTCTAGCAAAGTATTTAGCTACCTTTTGAGCACTGAGTGACTCTAGATTGCACTGCTGTGATTTTCCATTGACCCAAACCCAGTAAAGGCTTTTTTACATGTTTTAACATTTTCAGAAAGAACATGAAGCATTGCTGCAGGCCCAAGTGAAAGCACAACAATTTGTATCCATCTCTAAGTGCTGTGGACTAGTTTCAAAACAGACATAAATGGTGTTCTAATCACAGTTCAACAGACTGCCTATTTTTAAAATAGATTTCTGAACATACGTTGGGCTATAGGGCACACAAATAAGAACCTACTATTATTGTCAGAAGTCTTGTGAAGGGCCAAGTGGAACTGAAAATAGCATCTGTAAGCATGCCTTAACATGCTCTCCCATCCAATTTCTTCATGTGTTGTTTTTGTTTTAAACTCAGCCTTTAAAATCTGTAAAGGGCTTTTTCCTATTTTTCAATTATTTTTTTAAATGTGGGATGGAACATGGAAAGCTAGGGTTTTGCCTCTACCATCACCAGAAGAGAAATAGCTTGTTTCTGCTTATTTTAGCTAAAATTAGTAGTAGCTGAAAAATGCTCTTTCTTGGCTGCCTGAATATTGCTGCAGATGCTTGAGATTTCTTTTAGAAACTCTTATCAATGAATTGAAGAGGTGTCCTGTGGAACCTTTCACCGAAATGCTCTTATTCTAAAAGAAATGCTGGTCTTCAGAACAGCTCTTACATATTCTAAACAGTCTGATTTATATACTCTTCCGTCACAGTGCCTTTGCACTTCAGTGCCATGTCCTGTGATGCTCTCATTTACTGGTTTTCCAGTTGAGACTTGCCTTTGTTACAGTTTCTAAGATCTAGATGTCAACACCAGGTATGGTGGACTTCGTGAGGGAAGCTGCCCACATTTTGTAAATGCTTTGCCTGTTTTCCTCTGCAGTTGCCCACAGATGTCATACTGTATGCGTTCTGGTAGAAGTAACAAGGCTGTTAGGAATGACAACGACTGACCACTCCCATCTTTTTAATGTCTACTGCTAACCTCTATATATGCATGTCGGCATAATCAAGAAGGATGCTGTTGCTAATATTAGGGCAACATCTCTAGCAGAAGGAATGCCCACGACCTTAGATTTCGCAAGAAATCAATTGCTCTGCCTGGGTCCCATCCAGCCTGGCCTTGAACACCTCCAGTGACAGGGCATCCACAACTTCTCTGGGCAGCCTGTTCCAGCACCTCACCACCCTCCCAGAGAAAAATTTCCCCAACATCAAATCTAAATCTCCCTTCTTTTTGTTTAAAACTATTTCCCCTTGTCCTATCAGTACCTATCTGTATTACTGATTGTCAGAGGAAACAAACAAACAAACAAACAAAAAACACATTACTTCAAACTGCTTTTTTTTTTGTTGTTGTTATCTTGAATTCCCATTCTATAATAGCTGGTTTATATTAAACCTTCAAAAGCAAAGATTCATACTGACTGCTGTAAGCAGCAGAGGGAATTTCAAGCCAAGCATACCTGGGAAAACCAAGAATAACCAAAATGTAATCTTTTCATTCGAATCAATAGAAAAGTAGACAAGGAAACCTTATAATCTCAATTTAGGAGATAATTCTACTCTAGAAAATAAAGAAAATCTGAATAGACTTTGACAGAGACTGGAAGGTGAACTGGAGTTAACTCATATTAAGCTACACAGAAGGTGGCAGAACTGAAAACGTAATCTGAGACTTCAAAGTGCTGTACATGTAAGAAAATAAAATTACCCAGTAGCAAAATTCAACAACTTATTTACATCATTTTGACAGCATTTGTTCATTCAGACTGTTAAGGACACTGTGTTGTGATTATATTTTGATCTGTTGCCAAAAAAGCCCATGCCATTACCCATTACATATATTTTGGCAATAGTAATATTTGTTAGAAAGATTGACTGCAAGTAAGTAGAGTATGCTATGTCACATAGCTACATTAATTTCCCTGTAACATAACTGGGATGGAGTACTGCTACAGCACTCTTGGGAGGTTCAACCGCAGCCATCATAAGCTCAGTTTCTGGGAACTCACATTCAGCTCTACAGGCTTGGGGCACAGTGGCTGGCAAACTGCACAGAGGAAAAGGATCTGTGGGTGTTAGTTGATGGCCATCCGAACATGAGCCAGCAGTGTACCCACGTGGCCAAGAAGGCCAATGGCATCCTGGCTTTTATCAGAAACAGTGTAGTCAGCAGGACCAGGGAGGTTACCATCCCTCTATACTCAGCACCGGTGAGGCTGCGTGTTGAGTCCTGTGTTCAGTTTTGGGCCTCTCACTACAAGACATCAAGGCCCTGGAATGTATCCAGAGATGGGCAATGAAGCTGGTGAGGGGTCTGGAGCACAAGTCTTATATGGAGCAGCTGAGGGAGCTGGGACTGTTCAGACTGGATGGAGGGTTGGGGAGACCTGATCACTCTCTACGACTGCCTGAAGGGAAGGTTGGCCTCTTTTCCCAGGCAGCCAGTGACAGGACAAGACGGAGTGTCCTTCAGTTGTGCAAAAGGAGACTGAAGTTGGGTATTAGGAAAAAAAATCTCGGATAGCATGGTGTGGCAATGGCACAAGGAGATGGAGTCACTCCCCCTGCAGGTGTTCAAGATATGTGTAGATGTGGCTCTGAGGGACATGGTTAGGCGCATGGGCGGTGGGTTGATGGATTGCCTGGATGACCTTAGTGGTCTTCTCCAAACTTAATGATTCTATGCTTCTGTTCCTTATCTCAGATTATGAAAGAGAACCAAACCAGCACAGAGCGTTTGCACTATGCTGGTAATGCAGTTGATTACTACAATTCTTAAAGGCAGCCTGTTGCTGGCACCAGTTGCATAGAACGCCTTCATACTGCTTAGGGGAGAAGAAAAAAAACAAAACAACAACGGGCCGACTTCAGCGCGGCGGTGGTTTGGCAACAAGCTCCATGCCGAGGTGCGGAACTTAAAACCGGGCTATACGCCGTGCTGCGGGTGGAAATCCAGGCTTCGCGCCACTTCTGTTCCGGGCCGCGCCCCGCGGCCACAGCAGACGGGGCGGACCCGCAGCCGCCCCCACCCTCTCTGGGCGCGTCCTGGCGGCGGCGGGCGGCCACGTTGACAGGGAGGGCGGCAGGCGGTGCTGGCTGCGGGAGAGGGGTGTGGGCGCGCTCGTGCGGGCGCTGTCAGGGTAAACATGTCTTCGCCTCCCAAAGAGAAAGCCGAGACCCGGGCCGGACACCCTCCTGCTGGTACTGCCGCCGGGTCCCGTCTCTCAGCTCTTTTTCTTATGGCCTTCGGGGAGGGCCTCGGGGAGGGCCGGGGCGGCGGCGGTGGAAGAACGGAGAGGCCCCGAGGGGCGCGCCGCGCCCGGCAATGGGGCAACACCCGCCTGGGGCTGGGCACAGGTGGCCTCTCCAGTGCCTCGGCCCAGTGGGTTCTCCGCGGCAGGGGTGGGGGGGTGGGAGGGAGGCGGCTGCTCGGCCCGCCGCGAAGGGCTCCGGCGCCACGTAGCCGCGTAGCGAAGTCCGCAAGCAGGAGGTTCAAGGCTGAACCTGTTGGCGCTCTGTGTTTGCCTATGGAGAAGGTCGCCAGCTTGCCGGCCTCCGGCCCCTGCTGTGCCCTAGGACGTGGAAGCGTGTGTGTGCCCTATCCAGGTCTCAGACAGCAGCTTGCCATCCCTCCCCGAGCCGTTCGCTGGCTTTCTGGCAGCTTTCCTTCCTCAGCGACAGAGGCTGCTGTTCCCCTATGCCTTCCTCTTATTCATTCTTGCCCAAAAAGCTCTTCTGCTTGCACATGCTTTCAGGCCTGGTTGCTGCTGCTTTTGACACTTTTGGGTTCTGACCTGGGTGCTCATCTGTGAGTGTGTGTTGTCCTTGAAAGGTGAAGAAGATCTGAGAGCAGCCCCAGGGCTGACAGAGGTGCCCTGCCTGCACGGGGGGGGGGAACAAGCAGCCTGAGATAATAACAGCATGCCCTGCCATCTGCATGGTCCTGCATGCCAAGTGGAAACACAAACCAGGAGCTCAGTTTGCTCCTTATGTCCTTTTTTTTTTTGTGTGTGTGTACAGTGATTCTGGTACTGCGTTAGTTTGAGGGGATTGAAGCCACGCAGTAGTGAGCTTTAGTTCTAGGGATGAGTAGGGAAGGAGGCAGAACAAGACACTGGCTGAGGCTGTTCTGGCAGTTTCCACCCAGTGCTGCTTGCTCAGTGCGGAGCAGTGGTGGGGCACAGGCTGAGCTGAGTCATAGCTTTGGTGTTGCATAGATCCGTCATCAGCCATGGACGGGAGCTCCTGTGTGCAGTGGGGGCCCATTTCTCATAGTGTTGTTCTTTCACACACTGCTCATTTTTCTTCTTGATCACAATATTTTTAAAACGCGAATTTCAGTCATTGCTCCACAGGCTTTTCTTACGTCTTCCAATGTTTCCTAGTGGAATAGTTTTTCAGGTGTTTCAGTCAAAAATGCTGAAATTCATCAGAGTTCACAGAATGATAGAAAGGTGTGGGGTGGAAGGAACCTTAAAGCTCATCCTGCCCTAGCTCCCTGCTGGGGGCACAGTTTATATCCACCAGATCAGGCTGTCCAGGGTCCCATCCAACCTGGCCTTGAACACCTCCATGGCTAGTTAGATCTCATGGTGAGCTCCTTCAGGCAACAGAAGCCATTGCTCTTGAAATTTGGTCTCCTTGAGGTGATGTAAATGAATGTTTGCTTCAGGATAAAAGAAATACGGAGATGTTAGATTGGTGCAACAAGAAGACACACCTAACCAATCAGCAAAAAGGGGAGAAAGGAAGAGTGGTAGACATTTCCAGCTAGCTGCCTTGTAGTTATACTTTTTTATATTGTTGCTTATTTGATGGTTTTGTTTCAAAGCCTGTGTTCTCAACCAATGGTTTGTTATTTAAAAAATCTCCATAGGCCTGCTTAAAAATGAACGATGCACAATGCAAAACCGTAATTGGAATACAACAGGTTTTCCTTGCTGTCAGAGTGTTTCAGTATTTTCTCCCTTTGTAAGATGTGCATCCACATATGAGCTGAAGGACTTGTTCAGCTGTTTACCGTTTAAGATCTTCAGCAACCCTGAGGGTGTCCTGTGAGTGTGCACCAATTCAGCTTTGGAAGGGGAATGCCAAGTCTGTCTATGAGATGAGGGAAACGGATGTTTTACAGAATCTTCGAGTCATCCCAGGAAGGGGATGGTTCTGAACTAATTGTCAGAGGAGAGTGCTTCTGATGTGTTGTCCTTTGAATGCTTTGAAAATCCACGATGAACATGCTGACTAATGGCAGTTTATATTTACTATGAAGGCTGAAGCTAGGTTTTAATCCTCTATCCCAAGCTGTTTTAGATCCTTGAATAATAATGTGATGCCATCTGTTTGCACAGAGGTTTTAATAAGTCAGGAATTCTTCAAAAATAAAAAATAAAAATGAAAGAATAACCTGTAGGCAGTTTGAATAGTGTTCTTAAATAGGCTAGTTCTTAGCCAAGCAAAGCTGTAAATATGAGAACTTCATTGACTAACAGCTTGAAAGCTGTGGGTTTGCTGCCTATGGTTGTATCTATAATCAATACCATTGAGTATGAATCACATGGATAAAAGTTAGGAAAGATTTGGATCATGAAATTGAAGCTGAATTGACAAACTGATTATATTTCATGTGCACTGAGAGCCCTCGCTGACTGCACGCAGTCTGTTAGCTTCCTCTCTGCATTGATCTTTTCCCATAGGTAAAACAAAAAAGACAAGAAAAACACTTGAAAAAAGAAAGGATAATGAAATAGAAACCTTAAGACCTCAGGTTGGTAACAGGGTATACAAAGTGGCTTTGAACTCCTTTCTGAAACTTAATAAAGCTTAAGTTGAGGCCCTCATATATATCTGTCAGTAAGATCAATGTGTCTGTAATACAATGCTGTGTAGGTTTGTATGGCTTGCAGCAGCTGAAAAAAGGGTGTAATTACGCTTTTAGCTGTTCATTTCTTCCAGTAACTACTCTGGATGAGTAAAGCAAGGTGATTGTGGTAATAGTTTATTTATGAAGCTTTACAGTGGATTCATGAAAATAGTGATGTGCTTTAGTTCGGCAGTAGAACAAATAGCTCTAAGTCAGGATTTCTATGAAATGAGGGCATACAATAACTCTTACTTCCACTGTTTTGTCAGATGCTAATGTTTGTTCCCTTAAGCATGCAAAAGGGCTTGTTTAAGGTTTCTCTTGGTCTTGGGTTTTCATACATCTTACAGTAACAGCTTCCATTATACTTGATGTGGTTCATGAGAAACAAATTACTAGTATTTAGCGCTACACTCAAGGTGAACAGGAAGGAGCTGAAGATCTTGGCTAAGCTGTTGATTTCTAGAGGCTCTGAATGGGATTATTTCACCTGAACCAGAAGGTGTGCCCAGGGAGGGCTGCCCTAGGCCATGAAGCTACACTCTGCCTGTCTGAATGAGCTGTGGTCAGAGCAGTCATTCAGTTGCAATGTTTCTGCAGGTGCCTGGTGCTTTCTGTTCTGGTGTGATTTATTTTGGAAGTCGGGAGTGCGGCAGTGGGAGGGAAGGTTAAATAAGAATGCTTACTGATTCCAGGTCACCTTGAATATGAAGCAGGTTGCTTAGTGCATTTCTGGGAGTAGCTGTACCCATAAGAAGAACGCAGGCTTCATTCATAGGATAAACAAGGCAGTCCTGTCTGCAGCTCAGAGCAAACCAACTAATAACTAAAAACTCTCTCTTATCCAGTAACTGGACAAACAGACCTTTCTGCTGTTGTTCCCAGAGTTTGCTGGGAGGTGAGCCCCTCTTCATTTCACGCTGTGGAAGATGATGGTACCTCATCAGCTCGACAGCAGCCATTCCCTAGTCCCCTGCCCTCACAGGGCCCAATGCCAGCAGCACTGCAGACTGAGGTTTGCAGAATTACCCGTCTCAGTACGGGAAGTGTTTTGTTCCTGATCCCAGGGCAATTGCTGGTACCTTCCTGTTTGGGGCATGTATTCTTAGCAATGTTCTGGAAGGTGGTTTCTCAGTTATTTAAGTCCTTTTTCTGGTCTATGAAGAATCTGAGCTCATATTCTCTTAAGAATAGTTTTTAACTGACAAAATCATTGTAGAAAGTGTTTGACCAGCCATTGTATTAAAGTCTAGGCAAGTAGGAAATAGAATGAATCCTCTTAATCCAAGAAAATCTCCCAAATGGAGTATTTTTCCTTCAAGTTGGGGCATATAATCATTTCTTCTCTGTTCACACTGCTGTGTTGCTGGGTTGAAATCTTTTGAAAAGGGAGATGAATTGTGGTGTGAAGATATTCTTTCTCAAGTCTTTTGAAACTAGTTTAGGCATTACTGTGTTGTATCATGGCTGGCATAGATGTAGCTCAGCTGTATGTACAGGAGGCTGGGGTCAGTGTTTCACTTTTGCTTTCAGAAATTCAAATTATAACTACCTGCAGAAGGATCTGAATATGTTAGCTGTATATCCTTGCCAATGTCAGCTAAAAGAAAACAAGTGGCTGCCAGACTGATGATATATAATGGAAGAGGAGAGGTGTTTTAGACCAGCTAAATCCTTGGGTATTGTTTCACCTGGTTCTCTATTAGATGGTGAAAAGTTGCAGTGTGGGAACATTGTCCAGAAATGCTGTTTGTGACCTGGCAAATGGGTGATAGTATCCTCTACAAAAAAGAATTTGAAATGGAGTTAAGAGGGTCTGATTATGCAGTGAGACTAGGTTTAAAAGTTACTGTTAAAAAATAATGGAGATAAAGCAAAATGCTGCAAGTAAGGATTTTAGGCTTTCAGAAATGCCGTGGTGTCAGCAATTTAGCTGGTGGGTCTTGCGCTTATTCTAGCTTGTAGACTTTGATTAACTAAGTTAAATCAAGATGTTAGAGCAAGATAATGCTTGGTAACACTCAGTGTTTACTTTTATGAGTAGACTTGAGTTTGTAAGGAGATTGCATCTAGAAAAAATCCAGAGGATTTTTTATTTCTGTTCCATATTTAACACTATGTGTATTTGTTACCTAATCTTTCTGTCTCACATGTTAAAATATTTTAGTTTTATTCTGGAGACAGCACAAAAATGGTGAATATGCTGTGTATTTTGTTATTTCATTATAATGGACATAGTTTTGAAGGTTTGTAAAAAGTACTTTCTTCTTTAATTTTCTGTTGGTTGCTAGTCTTTAATATCATTTATCAAATCAAAGTCTTTCAAATATTACATGAAACTTAGAGATCTATTTAACAAATCTGAGGACCTAACATGCACATTTTCTTGGGGGTGGTTACTCTCTTTGCCTTCCCCAGAGTAGGCTGTAAAACTTAAACGCAGCAGTGTGTTTCATTGCTGCTCTGAAGATCTAAGTCAAGAGCTTGCCCTGTTCCTAGTCTTCAGAGATTTGCACTGAGCCTTAGTCTCTGTGAGGTGGGTAGCAAGGGGCTTCAGAAGTCCCAGCCTGCCCTAGCCATGGCAGCAAGCTGCTTCAGTTCCCTTCAAGTCACCCACACATGTGCCCTGGCACTGCTCGCACGGTGTGCCATCTCTGAAGCTGCCTATGGACCTTCCACTTGTGTAAACAAGGAGCACAAACTAGCCTCTCCGTAGATTTTTGTTGTTGTTGTTGTTGTTGTTGTTGTTGACTGCTGTAGTGCTTTTCTGATGTGGTTACTGATTGGAATGGAACTCTTCCAGTTTGTTGTGATGCATCCTCTTATGTCCAAGCAAAGATACAGGTTGGGCAGAGAATGGCTTGAGAGCAACCCTGTGGAGAAGGATTGGGGCTGTCAGTTGATGAAAGGTTCAGCATGAGCCAGCACTGTGCGCTTGCAGCCCAGAAGGCCAACTGTATCCTGGGTTACATCAAGGGAGGTGTGACCAGCAGGTCAGGGGAGGCGATTCTGCCCTTTTGCTCTGCTCTCATCAG
This sequence comes from Lagopus leucura, assembly GCF_019238085.1. NCBI lineage: Eukaryota > Metazoa > Chordata > Aves > Galliformes > Phasianidae > Lagopus > Lagopus leucura. The sequence goes on from NW_024962263.1 coordinate 22,016,408, forward strand.
ACACCACCTGGAGTACTGTGTCCAGTTCTGGAGACACCAGCGCAAGAAGGACATGGAGCTGCTGGAGTAGTTCCAGAGAAGGGCCACAAAGCTGATCAGAGGTGCTGTCGCACCTCCCCTGCAGGGATGGGCTGGGAGAGCTGGGGCTCTTCAGAAGAGAAGGCCCTGAGAGACCTTACAGGGGCTTTCCAGTTCCTGAAGGGAACTATAGGAAAGCTGAGGAGAGATTTTTTGTAAGAGCACGTAGCAAAAGGATGAGGGGAAATGATTTTAAACTGGAAGAGGGTAGATTTATACTAGATATCAGGAAGAAATTCTTTACTGTGAGGGTAGTGAGTCACTGGAACAGGTTGCCCAGTGAGGTAGTGGATGCCCCCTCCCTGGAAGTACTCAAGGCCTGAATGGGGCTTTGAGCAACCTGGTCTAGAGGGAAGTGTCCCTGCCTATAGCAGGAGGTTGGGAGCTAGATGATCTCAAAGGTTCCTTCCAACCTACAGTATTAAAACAGAAAGTCCATCAGAAGAACCCAGCCTGTTGCTCTCCTTAGTTGCTGTAGTGTTACAGTCTGGATTTAGATCTTATTTCATATTTCACATGGTAGGAGAGGATGTGAATGTAACTGGATTTGCTTTCACTTCTCGATCCGTATTTCAAAAGGATGCATTTCATGATTATGTCATTTCTAAAACATGGCAAGGATTTGAAATGTGGTAATGATGGTCTTACAAAGTAAAAAGCTCTATTTTTAATGCAAATTGAGTCTTCCTAAAACTTGCTTTTTACTATACTGTTTATGATATTTTAATAAATATTACCACTATAATATTTGTGTTGTGTTTCTCACTTAAAGTGACAAATGAGGTTCTTCTGCCCATCTTGTTTTGTGGGAGCATTTAAAGTTTGTGGCCTTTTGGATACTATTATGCAAGCCATTGCCTCAATTTCTTCTGAGTACTACAAGTTAAGAGGTAGGAGAAGAGTTAAAACAGACTTGAATATTCTGAAACAGTCTTGGAAGCAGGTGGTGAAATGAAATGCGCTTCTCAGGATGAGCAAAGATGGCATGATGTGAATGAGAATGACAGATGTAGAAGTAGATGTTTCTCAGATTTGCTGCTATTAAAGAGTTTGGGCCCCTTTTTCAGACAGTGGTTGTTATGTTACTCTGCAAAATACTGTGTGTGGAGAGGTCATCAATAAAGCATTTGTACTTGTGCTGATTTAAGTGAGGTTTTGTCTTTCTCATTTCTGTTCCAGTTAAAGCGGGTGGGATGCGGATTGTGCAGAAACACCCACACAGTTCTGATACCAAAGAAGAAAAAGATAAGGATGACCAAGACTGGGAAACCAGCAGGTGAGTGTTCTGGTTTTGTGAATAAGCTGAGCTAATTTCCATTGCCTTGAACGTTATCAGCAGTTTGTTTTACTTGTAGATAGCAAAGCAATGGTACAGTTGTTTTTGTATTATAAAATTGATTTTAAGCAAGCAAGTTATGTGCTCTGTGAAGGGAATTGGAAATTCTGGCATTTTTTCCACACTGAGCCTCCATTAAATGAGCAGGTAAGAGAAGGTTAGAGGGAAATAAAACACAGCAGTTTAAGTAAGATATCATCTTTCCTAAAAGTCTCTGAACATCATTTCAGGCTGTGCAGAAACAGAAGCTGGGCACATTTGGACGCAAGCTTTAGTTGTCAGTCTCCATATGAGATTGTCTTGCTGTGTGCTAGTGGAGTCCTTTTGCTGTTCAATTTTTACTTCTTTCTCTGTAAAGCATTTGGCAATATGGTGTCAAGGCAAGTAAGAATGAAGTTATTAACATGAGCCACTTTAGGTGGGCGTTCTGCTGTTTTCGTGGTGGAGGATACCAAGACAGACAGCTGTTATGTGATAAATCTGCTTAAAATGCTAAGTGACTGCTGTGTAGAAATGAAAGCAGGAGAGGTTCAGTGAACTAAGCTGTATGTTCAGAATATTCATACAAATGCTTCCTAATTTTTTTGCTGCTTTCTTTGGCTTGCTCTTTTTTTGTTTTTTGTAGCCAGCACTGTATTTACCTAGAACTCTTACGTACTAGTTATAATTGCATTGCTTTGTCCTTACAATTTGCTCGTAGTAAAAAATAAAATGAGAGTGCTATTCTTGTACTTTAGTGAGACTGACTTAAGTAATGTTTATTTAACATCTAAAACAATGCTAAGAAAAAATAAGCCTTGCAAAAGTGTCTGAATAAAAACTGACTACTGTTGGAAAACTGTTCCGAGTCACACTTTGCATTGGAAAGAAGCAGTGCTCTTATGAGGAGAGTGATTTTAACTGATGTATTCAAATGAAAGGGTGGAAAACTAAAGTTTCTGCTATTTCTTTTCTAACCAAATTAGTCACCTTGTTCTTCTTTTTAATGGAGCATAAGTTGGAGCAGAGTCTGTATTGCAGTTAAATTTTGTCCAAAGGAAGGAATCACGTTTTGTGGCTAATTTAAACTTTGCTTGGGCTTACATGCTTTTGTTTATCCTGTGTGTTATACCTGCTGTTTCTTCTATTTCCTTGGCATGCCAGCATCACAGTGTAGAAATCTCAATAGGGTCCAAATGACACGGCTTTTATTACTTATTCACTGATCTAAACCTCTGGTATAGTTTAGTTATCTGCTTTATTTGTTTCTTTATACAGGATTGTCATTTTCCCCTGTGAGTCAAATAGTGTAGGGAGAAGTTTAAGTTTTACCTTGGTATTTGTGGCTATGTCTGCTTCAGCAAGTATCATGGCATGATAGGAGAAAATCTGTAGGTGGAAACATTGCTGAAGTCTTAATGTTCACACTGTGTGTGCGTTCTGGAGACTAGATTGTTTGGTACTTTAGACTGAATGACCAATAAAAGCTGGCATGTGTTAGGTGTGTCCTTGAAGTAAATATTCCAGTTTAGTTTTGTCTGTGAAGAGTCCAAGTTGGGCGCCCGTAGATAATCCACAATGCGAAGAAAAGTAGAATGATTAGCGGGTTGGGAGGGCAGATCACCTCCTGATCTTAGTTAAGATGCTAACGTTGATTACGTTAATATTGTAAAGCAGATGCAGGATCAATTTTTACTCTTAAAGAAGAGTAGAAAGTGTGATATCTTCTGTACCTACTTCATTAACTCGAATTTAGTTAGCCGTTGCACCTCATGAAATCCATTGCCTTAGCAACTTGATCAATTTATTGTCAAAATATGCACTTAGAGCCTGCTCTTTGCTTTGCTTTTGTTTTAGACCATCTGTTATCTGTCTTTCAGGCTCTTGTGCATACTTATTCTTGAACATGTTTTTTAATACAAATAACATTGGTTGGAATTTCTTTTAAGTCTTCCTGTGAAGGAAAGTGGCAGGATGATTATAAGGAGCATACCTAGGTGGAAACCAGCATGGATTATAGCATTTTAAGTTTCCTAGCGGAACTGGGAAACCTCTCTCTAAGAGGGTAAAGAGTTTAATGTGCCTATTTTAGGTTCCTGCAGGAATACATCTGCAGCTGATGGCTGTACATTCTGTAAATGTGAGCAAGAGGTTATTTAACTATAGACAGGATAAGCAAGTTCCACAGGTCGTAGTACATAAAGCTGTCAGAATTAAATGAACGTGCCTTGCAGCATAACTGCTTTCCTTCTGGAAGGTGCGGTCCTTAATTCTGTGCCTCTGCATCCGGTGGTCCGTTGTGACCTTCCAAAATGTTTGTATTTCTAATGCCAATGGAGAGAGGTTTATCAGCTGTGGTAGAAGAAGCCACTAATGTTCTGTTGTGGTTGCTCTGGCATCCGTATCGTTTTTGTCAAGAGACGTGAAAGTGTTTCTTCACTAAAAAGATGTTTTTAACTTTCTATTGTTAAATTTTCAGTCCTTGCCATTTTAAGACAGCCATTTTAAGGCAGTATTGTTGATATGATGCAATCTCTACTCCGTGTTGCATTCAGAGTCAAAAAAAAAAAAAAACAAAGCACAAAAAACAAACATGTTGAAGCAGTTCTTAGCAGGTGTTACCAGCAGCTCACAATGATGTAAGAGAAAATAATAAAACAAAGAATAATAGTGTGTATGCTCACAGGGAGGCTACAGTGATCTTAGCAGTTATTTTAATCTCATTGTAGGTTTACTTAGGACAGACTAGTGGAACTGGCAGTAAGTTGTGGCAGGGGATTTCAAGTTCTCTTAGAATACCCTGGGAGCTTTTGAGAATGTGCCCTTTCCAAGACTGCACATCAGCATGGAAGTCTAAATGGTTGTTTAACAAAAATAAAACCAAAAATACATTGAGCTAGAGTTTGTAGAAGTGCTTGTGGCTTTGCAGAGGTTAACATTGTTTTTGTAGTGTGCTTGAAGGATAAGGCATTAGGTTAGTATTTCTAGAGTTAGTGTAAATGAAGCTGATAGAGGTAACTGAGGTAATTAATGGTACAGTGACAAAACTACCTATAGAATGACATTCACCAGGTGTATTTTTGATATTTCTTTTACTTAGTTCAATACCTTGCATTCCAATTACTGTAATTTAGTTTCCAAAATATTTTATTCAGTCCTGCTTCCTACAGTAACAGTAGGAAGCATTCATATTTATTATTTTGGACTTAAATTCACAGTTAGGAGGACAGCTTCTTAAGTGCTACATTCTTCTCTTTTATGTAAGTGATATTTTTCTTAACACATTTTCCCACCCCATTTTTCATCTTCTGTCTTAATCTTTCGCACAGAGCATTTATGATTAACAGATGCTCAAGCCTAATAAAGTTGAGCTGCGCATAATTTAATTACATAAACAAAAGTAGTATTAGCAGTTTTCAAGCAACTGTTTCTGGAGAATAACTTTTCCTGATGACCAGTCATGCAGAGAAGTAACAAGATAACGCTGTGACCTGTGTTGAACCTTATCAAATGCATATATTGTTACAGATTTAGCTGTAACTACCTGCCAACAGTTTATGGGTGGCTTTGTGAGGGGGCCCACGAACCCATGAGCTGGGAAAAGGGAAAGGGGGAAAAGGTTAGGAAGATGGGCCTAAAAACAAAACAGTGGCAGTGATCTGAGGAGAAACAAACTCATTTACTAGAGAAGATAAAAGGAATGCAAGATAACACACTGTAACACACTATAATTGGAATTGAAGCTAATAAATAAAATGAGTGTCCAAAAACCAAAGGCTTTACTCTAGTGCTGAAGGTGAGATGTTCAGCCAGAATGAGCAGAAAGGTGAAAAAGAAGGACCTCTCATGATGTGCAAATAGTTCTGTCTTTCCATCTGAGCAGAAAATGGAAACAGAACATGTAAAGTCCACTGGAGCATGTAGTATGTAGTTCTTCTCTTCTGAGAACCGGGAACCTGGAACTATGGACAATGCACAGAACTAGAGCGTTAACTCTTTAACTCCCAGTGCACTGCATGATGTTATGATGTGAAATACCAATAACAAAAAACCATAAAACAATGACACTATCTAAAATAGTGTATGTAATACTGATTTTTAAATGCAGAACTTCTGTAAAGCAGGAAAAGTGTTTGTGAATATCTTTAAGTGAAAACATCAGTATGTGAATAGAAAGGAAGAGAAGCTAGACAAGATTATTGATGATACATTCTCATGCAGGAAGATGCTTCCAGTATTCCTCAATGCTTGAAAGTGTAAGTCGATAAAACCATCAAAGTGCTTCTTATTTTGTTGTATAGGTAACTCTTTTTGTATTCCAAGTATTCTGTGCATGTTGAAAAGAACTAAGAAAAGATCTGATATTCCACCCCTCAAAGTGAATAGTAGATATACCATCCGCCTCAGTGAGAACCTTGTTCAGTCTCAAAGAAACATATGTTGTCTTAAGAAATTCACTGGAATGCTGAGTTGATTTGTCAGCCAAGCTGGTGTAAGAAGAAGTTTGTAAAAGAATGAGTCTGTGTGATATATTCATATGTATTCTGTGTGGTGAAGGAAGTGAGAAAGCTTAGTCATATGTGAGAGTAAAATGAATGTGAAGGGAAGTAGTATCTGGAGTGACAGAGTTCATGTAGCATGACATTCTGTGTCTGTACAAAATGTAAGATCTAAGATAATAGCTTCAGCAGTTATTTTGCATTGTATTTTTCTCTTGGTATCCTAATGCAGTGCATGCGATAAAGGTCCCTGTGCTAGCTTGAAGGTAGAAAATAGCGCTGAAAGAGGGTGTTACGTGGGTGTTATAATGCATAAAAATCTCCAAATCCAAACAGTATAATCGAATGATTTTCGTTATGCCAACTAAGCCCAAATTGTTATTACTTAAGTATTCAGCAACTCTGAGATCCTTTCTAAAGCTAACAATCTGAATTCCTATTAGAAAAAGCTGCCAAAGAACCAGATGCTACTCATTTATTTAGAATCAAAAACCTGTGTTTGAAGTGAAGCCACCATGAGCTAAAAATGAGTAGGAGGTGTGTGAGATTGATACCACGTGTGCCTAGAGGGGATCTAGTTTTCTCAAGTAGCACCTTCATTTCCCTTGTTGTTGTTGTTGTTGTTGTTGTTGTTGTTGTTGTTGTTGTTGTTGTTGTTGTTGTTTTCAGCCTCAACTGTGTTAGGGTCTGAAGCAGCTTAGTATGAAACTAAACTGTAGAATTATCTTTTTTTTGAATTGTCTTTGGGACAAACAGGAAGGGATTTCATGCAGCTGGTCCCAGACCCTTGTGGTAGAAATTAGAGACACGTGAAAAACAAAGACAACACTAAAACATTTGTTACGTTATTATCAGAGTTTTATTTAGTCTGCTGTAGCGGTTGGGAGAGCTGTTCCATTGTAGCAGATTACTTGCTTAGAAAGCATTCAGTGCAGTAGATTTGCTGCCCTCTGATTTATTGTAACATTTCAGTGATTGCAGCTTGGTTGAAGGCATCCTGTTAAATAAACTGCAATTAGCAAAAAAAAAAAAAAAAAAAAAAAAAAAAACCAACTTCAGCAAGAGTTGCACAAATCTCAGTTCTGATGGGTTTGGGTTTCTCTGGGACTTCCTGGGAATTCCTTAGAATGTGTTTAACACTGTGTATGTATAGGGCTGGGGCTGCTAATGCATTCATGTAGGAGCTGCTTTTCTTGCTGCAGCATACAACGAAATGCCAGGGTTTACATGCTGGGAGTTTTCTTTAACATGAAATAGGATATAATTTTTTTTTCCTTCTTAGACTTCTTTAGCTTTAATTACCAAGGATTGCTTCCTGGAGATCAGTTTTGGCATAGCAATATTTGGTTTAGTACATTAAATCTCCTATTTAGATTTGCTTCCATTACCTTTAATCTGCAGCATAAATTTTGTAATTCAGTGTTCTTCAGGCTACAGTCACCTGCATAAGTGCAAACTGAGCTTCTGTAGCAGATAAGAGTGAAAATAGTCATTGAAGCAAAGAGAAGAAGGACTTGATTGACATGTTATTTCCTTTTTTTTTTTTTTTGTTTTAAGATATGAGTTGCACTGTTAGTTGATGATTCATGATCTGCCAAATCCAACTTGGCTTAAAAAGCAAAAAAAAAAAAATCCAATACTATGTTTTAGCTTTCAAAATATGTAAAGGGAAGGAAATGTAAGAGCGGCTGGAGCAAAAAAGGGTACCTCGAGTCTGGCATGGATTTTGTACAGATCTTTATCTTTTTCTCTCCCAGGTGAAGAGTGAGGAAAGCAACCTGGTAAATACAGATTAAAGACTTAGTTACATGTTAGTCTAACAAGCATAGTCTTTGCAAATAAATCCTGCGGTGAAACTGGTCAGTTTATTGTGAATAAAAGGATGTTTCTGATTTAGAAGCTTTATTTGCTTCTGTTTATCCTTCATGTACTTTGTCTTTCTTAATGTAAATTATTGGAATAGATGAATAGCAATGTATACAAAGAAACCTGAAAATCTTTATGAAGAAAACAGTGCTGTGATTCAGTGTCTGGTACTTGATGTTCATGACTTTTCCTACTCAGTAGTGAGCTTCTCTTTCCCCCTTACTGCACTCCTGGTGCGATAATTCCTATTTAGGATGCAAGTCTGTGGTCTATCTGCTGCTAAGCTGGGGGTTAGGGAAATGTTCTTCACCGGTGGGTGATTGGGGAAGAGATACTTGAAAGCACTTAAAAATTGATAGGTCAGGGTGCAGCAAGGTGATGGCACTTGGAACAGAAGATCAGACCAGTCACTTTCATGTTCCTTGCAATCTTAATTGTTCTGTAATACTACAAAATAAAAGTGATATCATAGAGATTATCAGTAAATCAGGTAGAGGGGAGATGTGAGATGCTTTTATTTTCTCTCTTTTGTAACGTAAGACTGGAATATCCAGTGAAAATACAAGGTAATAGAAGGAAATATTGAACATGTGGCCTTTCTTAGATGAGCCAGTGGCTCTCTGAACAATGGCTCTCTTGATTTGTGTGTGTAGAGAATTTTTTATGATCATATATCACAGCAGTGTGAAAATCTAATAAGGATTCCTTTAATTGCACTGTAGACTGTATTGCCTCACACACTGAAACGCTTCCGAGAGGCTGGCAGTCTGGCTGCTGTCTGAAATATTCATGTGGTTCTTGGCCATCTTTGCTAGATTCCTGTCTCTGGCATGATAGTAAGGTTGAGTTAGAAACTATGCTGCGAACAGAGTAAGACAACTGGTAAAATGCTTAAATCTCTCCTGTAGCAATAGCTCTGATACTGTTAGAAGCTTCGCCATGGAGCCCTGCTCATAAGCTAACACAGTTTAGTGCTAGCTGACAGATAAAATGAATCAAATGTAGGCTACAGCCAGAATGTGAATTAACCTCTTTCTCTTCCGCAAGCAAGGAAGTTGTTACCGATGTTATTGGAATAGAGTTTGAGCCCTGTGTTTACTCTCCAGGACAACAGGGGAGCTGGTCTAAGTCTTCTGAAATCACAAATTATAGAATGGTTTGGGTTAGAAGAGTCAAGGTTCAAGGATTGTCAGGTTCCAACACCCCTGCCACAGGCAAGGATGCTGGCCATTTGATCAAGTACAAAATGTAGTACAGATGATAATAGTAACCCTCCAAGTCTAGCTTATAACTTTCTTGAGGAGAAAAGCTTTGAGTCTTAGGACAGGGCAAAGCTGACTGTTTTCCTTCTCTCATGTTTCCGATGTGAATAATCCTTTTTCTCTGAGCCTGATGGTAAGTTAGAAACTGCAACAGCTGTGTTAATTTATGGTCTCATAACAGTAAACAAAAGCTGTATATATGCTTAGTTCTATCAGCAGCCTCTGAAAAACAATTGTCATGAGATACTGTTGGATTGCGTTCCCACATGTCTGGTCATTAAAGCATTACTTGCAATTGTTCTTCTGCCTCAAGGGCCATTTTATATTTTAGTCACAGGTATCTGCAGTAACTGCTGTTCTGTGTAATTTATTAACATGTTCCATGAAGGGCTAAGCCTCGTGTTAAGCACAGTAAGCTATCTTCAACTAGGCCTGGTGAAAGGAGATCCCTACCCTACAAGGCAGTCAGAATGATGTTATGGGTAGGCTGAGGTGCAGAGGTCCTAGTTCAGATTATTCTCTTCCTCTCTATATCTGGCTTTAAACTTAGGATCATTGCTCCCCAGTGCAGGGTTATCACTGCGGAGGTACAAATGTCTCTCCTTTGCTGCTGTGTGCTCCATAAGGGACCATGGGGAAGTTGAATCCAGTGCAGAGCTGTACAACTTATTTAGGAAATAAACTTCTCTATCTTCAATACAGCAGTGTTCAGTGCAGATCTCTGGTAGTTCTTCATTAAGTTCATGAACCAGATGCGGGTTTTTGGTTTTCATCGCCAAGTTGTGAATAGTTTTATTGTTAATTTAATAGTTTTATTGTATTTCTGGCACGCAGAAAGCATAGCTGCTGAACTTGAGATTCCTGTATAAAATGTCCTCTAAGAGCGCTTTGAGGAAGTTGTGACAATCTCTGATGTATGCTATGTCTGTTAAATAGAGAAAGATCAACTTTGCAAGATACTCTGAAACTTTCTGTCTAAGAGCATACGAACTGAGCTAAGGTTGATTATATCTACAAGGAGTACTTTAATTATGTTGTTTTCTAATAGGTGTGGAAAAATTTCAGGCAACTGGATAGCTTAAAATATTTTTAAATGACCAAGCAAAAAACTGTGTGATATCAGCACATTTGACTCAGAAACTTGATGTCATTGCAAGCAAGAACTTTGCAGGGTTTAAAAATCTTACAATAGCAGTACATAGATAGTATCATTTATCTGTCAGCTGACTTCTTAAAAATAAATAAATAAAAGCGCTTCCATCTGATGCAGGAAAAAGAAACTTCCTTATCAGATTCTTGTATAATTTGCTTGCTGTTGTATATCTGACACCTTTTCCTGAGGCGAGATGAGTTTGTGAATATGAGGGAATGCTGGCTGATACTGAATTAAAAAGAAGAAATCTTCAAGGCTAATTTTGTTGGCATTTCCTTTTGGGTTTTTTTTTTTTTTTTTCTTCCTTTCTCCTTTAGATATGTAAAGACTTCTGTCCTTGAATGTCCTCTGTTTCTGGTAGCTAAAGAGACCCTGCCCTCACAGTGTTACTTTGGTTATTGTTCTTTTCCATTGCAGCTCCTTTGTAGACCTCATTTGCAAAAGAGATGAGGGCATGGACAGATGAAGAATCTGAGGATAAGCAGTGAAGTATAGAGGATACTGTGTTTATTAAATATCAGTTCCTCAGAGTATACTGTCATCCTCGTTTAGCAGAAGAATGTAAGAGGGGTTCAATATTCAATATGTGTTCTTATACCTTATTAGCTGCTACATTAGTGAATGATAGAAATACTTATGTCAAGATCTTGTGTTTTCTTCTTTAGGGAAGGAGGGAAGTCTTCATTCTGTGTACTGACAGAGGATAAGGTAGAGGTTTGCTGTGTTCATAGTAAGAATGACAGGAGGAACAGAATCACCTAGCAAGCAGGAAGAGGCTATTGCAAAAACCGTGCACTGGATGAAGGAGGTGTTTTGAAAGAGATGTGTTTTAGTTAACACATGTTCTTTCATCAAGAAACTGCCTGTCAGGTTTAATTTGAAATGAATTTAATTGTTAGTCTGACAGCTTGATGTTCTGGGAAATGCAATAAGGATATTGGTACTAAAATTATTTTCAGCTCTATTCTCTAGCCATTGTTGGACTTAATGAGAAAAGAAGAGCTAAAACATGCATGTTTTTAGGAACTAGTTGTTATAAATTATGCTTGTGTAGAAGAAATGTACAATTTTGTGCTCTTTTAATCAAATACTTTAAAAGCTGTTTCATAATCTTTACTAACACAGGCATACAAAGATACTGCTAGTTCTGGTGACTTGTTAGTATGTTTATTCCTATGTTTTTGGTCCGGTTGATATTTTCTTTCCCTCTGTGGTGTATCTGGGACAGCAAGCAATCTGAATTCCCTGAACTATCAATATTTAGAACTAAAGCATTAATTTGCATTTTTGGTCATAAGAGATTTCATTTGAATCACTTGAACTTTAAAGAACTAATTGCAGTTGGATTTAAAAGGACAGCAAGGTCATTTTCTCTGATCAAAGCAAAGGCTGCAAAGAACTGTTTGGCAACTGGCACAGTTAAAATTGGAACCAATTGTCTGAATGATCAAAGTTGTATTGTTACTATTTCACACTAGCCCAGTTCAGCAGTACCTTTCAGGCAGTCACAGCACGCACTTAGTTCTGTCCAAAAAGAAAAGAAGCTTGCCAAACACTGCTATGAGACTAGCTTTGTACTTAGAAATACAGTGCTTTCTGGGAAAGGTAAGACTTCTGCATTAAGCACTGTCTTTATAGACAGCTGCTTTTACTTTTGCCACCACTTTTTCATCTTTGCTTTGTTCCAGCACGATAGATTTTCTGAAGAAGTGTTATACTCTTATCAACTGTTGCCTTGTGATAGTGGGCAAAACTGTACAACAGTACCAGAAAGATTTCTAGCAAAACTTTAAAGTTATCATATTTAAAGTAGGCATTTCTTTCTTCTTGAATAATTATTTTTTCCTCTTCACAATCTGCCAACAGAGTGGTACTAGTTATTGGCAGCAGAGAAACATGCCGTTTCCTGAAGATCCGTTTTGATTCTACAGCAAGAATTAAATAAGTAAAAGATCCTGGCTGCAGAAATACATAGCGAGTAGTGTCTCTAAGCAGTAATTTATCAGTACTGTTTAATAAGGAGAAGAATTAAAGGTCCTGAGGGGATGAGTATCTTTCTAGGACAGAAGTGAGATTCAGGGTATGTGGAAGAAGAGATTGTAATTGTCTGAAAAGATAATGGGAAGGCAGAGCTGTGCATGTATAAGAGACCTGAACTGCACTAGGTAAGACAGAGAATGAAGTAAGAGGCCTGCTGAGATTTATATGGAACTAGATAGAAAGAAGGAACTGAAGGAGGATTTAAAGCAGAGTGGCAGAAGAATTCAAACCTGAAGAACAGAAAGGAGCAGAGAAAGGCATGTTTGCTTGTGATTGTGTTGTTGCTTTGTGGCCAGGAATAAGATACAAAATACTAGCAGTGCCCTTATCTCATACACTTGCTGGCCAGAGCAAAGAATGACAGCTTATTGCTACTATCACTTTCCCTTCTGGTGAATTTAAAAATCTAAAAATGCTCATCATTGTGACGGTGTCGTGTGATCAAATCTGTTTTTACCAGTTTTCTTCTTACTTGGAGAAAACTTGGAGAAAATTCATTTCATACAAACGTACCATCTAAAGACCTGTACTCAACCTTCCAGCCCTGTGAAAGGTAAACTGTAGCAAATTACAAATACAAGCCAGAGTCTGGATCATGCAGTAATTCAGGTTCAAGAAGTCCTCAAGATCTCTAGAATAGCCTCAGAGCAGAGTCAACTGTAATGACCAGAATACTCAGGCCTTTATCTTGGTCTTGAAATCCTCCAAAGATGGAGGCCACAGAATTGGTTGTCCTCTAGGTAAGAATATTTCTCCTAATAGCTAGGGTCAACCGTCCTTGTTCCAGTTTATGCTTATTTTCTCTTATCTTGCCACCATATACCACTGTTTAGAGCCTGACTTCATCTAAGATGTCAGAAGACAGCCTCCTTTGTGGGTAGTGGCAGGCTCTTGGCCCAAAGCCGTCTTTCCTGCAGTCTGAACAAAACCAGTTAGCTCGTGCCTTTTCTCACAGGTTGAGTGGTCTGGCACCCTGATCATCTAGGTGGTTCCACTAAGTTCACTCCACTGTATTGATGTCCTGTGTGGGAGGCACAGAACTGGATGCCATATTACAGATGTGATCCAGTCAGCACTCAGCAGAGGAAGATAATTTCCCACACAGTCTGCACATCCTTGTGTACTGCTAGGGAACTCTACTGGTTCACGTTCAGTTTGCTGTTCACCAGGACTCTGGGAGGAAAAATATAGGATATTAGCTATAAAACTTTGATTTCTTCTTCATTAAGTACAACCTGCATTTCATCACTTGGTGTGCTCTGTTTTAGGTTTCTCTCCAGTTTAGCTTCAGGTGTCTTTTCCTCTCTTACAAATCCCAGACTTTTTTTTTGTTTGTGTTTTGTTTTGTTTTCATCTGTTCCTGCCTGACCTGTCAAGTTCATATTTTCTGCACTTAGACCTCTTGGGATTTGTCTCTGTAAGGGTATATAGTAGAGACATCACAGAGAAGCAGTGATAATAAAGCGTGACTGGTGTATTATGTTGTTTTGGGAGGATATTGCAGTCTGTTGAAGATGTAGGAAGTCCCATTTAGCCCATGAAGTTTTGAGGACTCCTGTACAGGGTGAACTGTATTTGCTGTGCCTTAGTGCGTGCCTAGTAGATACATGCAAGCACAGATGAAATATCTCATTGGTTGCTCACTTAGCACTGGGAAATTTAGATGAGTTTTTGAGCTCCTCACCTTTTTTGGGGCTTGAAATATTCAGACTTGTCACACGCCTGAAAATTCTTCCTAGTCTTGCTTTGTCTGTGTCCTTTGTCCATCATGGGACAGATGTTATCGGCTGTCACCTTCAGGACCCCTCACGTGTTTTTGCCTCCTCAAAACACTGAAGGGAAAATTCTTGACAAAGGAGCATTAGCTGAGGCTCTCTTCTAAGCAGGGCTACATCTTTTTTTTTTTTTTTTTTTTTTTTTTAAATCATCTTCTCCTGTGAGAAGGATTCTACCTACAAGAGGGCAGGTAGCCTTTTGCTGTGTAGGAAGTCGAGCCCTGGTGGGAACTGTCTCAGTTCTTCTGTCAGTCATGCATGAATATTTCAGGAAGCATCAGGATGAATTTTTTAAAACTAAGAGGTAATATGCTCTGACTTCTGTACAGCTAGAGGTGTTCCAGTGAGTAATTTCATGTGAATCCCACTGTGTGACTGTTGTGCACTTCAAGGTCCTTACCTTTTTATCTTTTGCTTTCCATTACTTGATGAATTCCAAGAACCATGTGTTTGCAGAAAACAATCCTCAGCTGAATTTGTACTGATTTTGAAATATTTGGAAAAAAAACAGAGGTAGTTTATAATGTGTGAGTTGTTTTGTTTTAAATTAAATTTGGAGTGTAGTTAACATTGAGAATGTAAGATTATCATCTCACTGTTGCAACTAAACAGTTGGGCGGCTTAGAGAACATTTCCTGCAATGGTTAAGGGATTCATCTCACTGACAAAGGCATCATCTTGGAAGATGTTCTCAAAGAGAAAGTTGGGTGCACTGAGTGACCTTATTGTGCTGAGCAGCAGTGTGGAAATACGTGGCCAGGGAGTCTGGGTTTTGTACGTGAAGATTGAACCAAGAGGAATGAGGCTGGTCCCTGAATAGCATTTTGATTCTTCAGAGTTGATAACTGATCTTTTAGTACTGATAAACAGCCTAGTTCTGAGAAACGAGGAAATAAATGATCTCTTAAGGCTGACCTGTGTGTGTAGTATTCTTGCCAACTTCTCCTCTGCATCCCAGTAGGAAGCAGTTTACACTTTTAAAATATTAGTGGACGGAGGGACTGTGATTTACAGGCTTCATTACTGTCACTTAAGATTGTATAATGCCTTCCAGTGACATTTGTGTAGGTGAGCTTTCCATACAGCTGTTAACATGATCAAAATGATTCTTGATTGAAACAACTAATAATTTTAGATACTATGAGGAAAATACAATAGTTGATTTTGTTGTACAGCCTGTCATTTGATCTTCTTAGGGTCTGCAGACATATCTCAAGACTGATACAGAGTTTGAATGTTGTGGTGCTGTTTTTTGTTGTGGTTTTATTTTTTTAAATTCCTTATTGGTTTAACTTTTCAATTCTTGCTACGCTCTTTCCCCACTGGGAAAGAATATCCTTCACAAGTACATACTGGCAGGACAGTCAGTCCCAGGCTGAACCTTACCTGATGATCAGGCTAGTGTTGGTCAATCTATGAAACTTAACAGAGGCAGTGGGAAACTTAACATAGGCAGTTCTGTCTAAACATTGGGAGGTATTTCTTTGTTGTTCAGGTGACATAGCAGTGGCACAGGTTTCCCAAGAGCAGCTGTGAGGTCTCCTCTTTTTAGATCTTCAAAAGCTGCCTAGATACAATCCTGGACAAGCAGCTCTGAGTTGTCCCTGCTTGAGCAGCAGTTTGGACTAGATGGCCTCTAGAGGTCCTTTCCAACTTCATTCCTTCTGCAATTCTGTAATTGATTCCTCTGTAGTTACAACTCTGTAATTTTGTTTTTATTCTTTCAGCATTGTTTGCCTCTCAGATTTGGTGGCTCTTCTAGCTCTCAAAAATAGGCAGAATCATTGAAGACAGTTTTACTTTATGAACTGTGTAAATAGTATGTATGCTTATATCATTTTAAAGGGATAATATAATCCAAGAGAGCAGTTTTAAAGCAATCCAAAGTGTGGTGAACTTTAGTAAGAGTGATCTGAGAAGAAGCACTTTCCCTCTTTTTTGTTGTCTAGGAGGAGACACCTAAGCAGCAACCTGTTGGTCAGGGTGGCCCTGCAGAGTTGCGTAGCCTTTTCAGGGTGAAACCTTGTGTACGCATCCCCAGAATGTCCTTGATTAGGCTACTGGGACCATTAGAAGCCACTTGTTGATTATCTCCACAACCATGCTGGTCTGAATTGTCTGATTTAATTTCTGATCAACAGGAGTGCTGGTGTAAATGGGTGTGTTCACAAAATAGATGTGTGTGCAGTGACGTGCTCCTAAAAGCAAGTAAAATGCAGTGATCTTCCAAGTGAAGCTGCAAATTGCCATGGGCATTTGAACCTCCAGAGATGTTCTGCCCTGAGCACTGAACCGTGCAACTCTGTAGTGATGGGTCTGTTATCTGTAACTTGCTATCTATTGGCATAGCTGGCAGAGCCACAGCTGACAGTGAGGCAAGGCACTAGGGAAGATGGGAGAAGGGGTGAGGTCGCGTGAACACTAGAGTATGAGTTGGCCTCTGCTTTTGTTGTCCATTCTGTACTTAAGGTTGTGATCTCTTGGGCTTTCAAGTCTGTATTTTGCACAGTGGTGCATTTCCTTATCGCAGCCAAATTATTCATAGAAAAGTAATGTTTAGCAGTAGCAAAACAGCTTACATGGACTAGAAACAAAACCAAGGTCAAGTACATAGTTGTGGACAATCAGCTCTTTTGCTTTGCTGTCGTTAATCTGCGCGTTCTTGCACAACTTCTGTTCATGTTGTTCTCAAGGGTTATGTGCTTCTCTGATAGTGGTTATTCAGGCTAAGTTGCACATTCTACTGAAAATTCAGAAGTGGTTTCTTGGGGGCAAGTACCCTACTTGATTGAGATCCTTCACAGTTTTCAGAGGTAGTGTTTCTATTTAAATTAAGTGAAATTGTGAATACCTAATCCATTTGGAAACTATGGCAGGTTGTAGTAATGCAGTAAACCCAGATTCCAAGTCCAAGTTTAGAAACTGCTTTTGAAACTGCCACATTGTGTGTGCACTGAGATATTGAATAGGTAAGTATTCACTAAATATTCCAGGATACTTAAATACTGCTAATTTACAGCTTTACATTGCTACATTAGTATATTGATCTTGTACAAAACCCAACCTACCTGAAATAGTTGAGTCTTGTCATCATGAAGCGAAGTCTTCCAGAAGTTCTCAGTATGCATGTTGGCTGAAAGATAAGAAATAGTCACACCTGCCAGCCTGGTGCAAGTTCTTAATTGATTTGTTCCTCAAGATTACCATACCTAAAAGAAATGGTATTAACAGGTGGTCAAATTGCTTGATATGTCAAATGTTAATGAAATAGCATTAAGTGAAATCAATATGAGAGTCTTTGAGCATTGATCAGTTGCTGAGAAGGTTATCAGAGCTGCTTGCTCTCATATATGAGATATTACCTTGCAGAAGGATCTGAACTTGTGCCCAGGTGAATTTTCCAAATGACTGAGGCTAAAGGTAGATTGAACGTCCTGCTTTCGTGTTCCTGGCAGAAATAGCATCAAATATGTATTTGTTCCCTTGTATATTGGCGAATACGGCACTGGATTTTAATGTGCTGTGTGTACCTGGCTATGAGGCACTGGTTGGCTTCCCTTCTGTCACTTGCTAACGGACAGGGTTGTTGGAATGAACTTCTTTTTTGATGTTGTCCTCTGCTATCCTTGTAAGAGATCTCTGCGACCTATCTGGAGGTAAGGCAGTTTAATTATTACCTGTGGGATGCTAGTCCTCGCTTCTTACATTTAGGATTTCCAGTCTATTGTTGCAGAGCTCACCAATCCTGTTATTTTGCTTCAGTGATCCTGTTGCAATCAGTTGTGCTCTGCAACAGCAGCCTGTTAACTGGCTTCCCAGTTGTTTCCTAACAGAGGCACATATGAGCCTGCAGGTTTCAGGTGTTGTAACAAAATCTGCTTTCTGTGAATATTTCTTCCTGCCTTGTCACTTACGTTGTAACAGGCACTTATCCTTCCACCACTTCCTAAAAAATTATTTTTGATACTTTTTCAGCACTACTCCAAAGAATATGACTTTCCCACCTGTCTCACCACTTTTTTTTTTTCCTTTTATTCCTTTCCCTTTTCCCCAGTTTGCTTCTCTCTTCTTGCCTCTACAGTTGCCTATTCTGTACTAATACCCACTGCTTTATAAATAAACAATATGAGCTATCTGGTCTTTGGGAAGAATGGGCTTGGCTCTTTTTATTTCTACCCACAAACAGTGAGCACTTTTCTGAGCTGTGGATTGTGCTTGTATCCCCTTAGTATTGCACTGTTCAATGCTGTTCTTTGCAGCTGAGTTTCATCAGTAAAGGAAGAAAAAAAAAAAAAAGCAAAACAACTTTCTTTTCTTGCTTAAAGCTCTTTTATAGTTTTTTACTTCCCTTGATGTGTTACAGTAATGAATGAGAATCACTGCTGTAAGATTTGTGGATATTTCTTTCTTTGCAACTGGGAGTATCTAGACGAGATCTCTCTGATAGACAAAAACAAAATTAAGCTTCAGTTTGCAGCTGGCCATTATGTAGCAGCAATAGCACTGCTGTCATCTAGGTGCCTAGGGTATGTCTCAATGGACTCCTTCTCTATGAAGACTTTAAATAGATACGACAGGAGCCCAATACCCTCCTGTCAATTTTAATGTCATAGCAGCAAGAATTCAGAGCAAGTATGCACAAGAGAGGTCTGTCATCTCTTTTGAATGTGTGGGTTAATAATAGGAATGCCACATTGGTTAATAGACAATTTTGCCATAAATACTGGCATTGAATATTAGAAAGTGATTTGGTCTTTTGTTAAATTAAGGATTTTCTCTTTACACCTGGTCTTTTTGCTTTTTTTTTTTTGTGACGGTAAAGTCACAATGAATGTGTGGGTATTTGACATGAAGTGTGCAAACTTGTTTGCAGGTTGAAAGCAGTTTATAAAATGTAATCTCAGGAAAGAACGCTAAAGGATTATAAGTGGATAAAAGACAAGCCATAAAGCTATCAGCTATTATTGTGGCGGCTTTTCTTCGCTCTTATTTTCAGTTCATAAACATAGCTATCATATTTTGACTAAAACCTGTAGTAATCCACGTTACTGGTTTTTTGATTTTTTGGTTTTGTTTTTTTAAGATTGACATTAGTATATGGCATTATAAATTACCAACCCAGAATTTAGAGTGTTAATGGGAGGTGAGACCTTCCTCAGGTGTATGTATTTCCCTCCATTTGATTTCTACTGTGTGTTTCTCTCTTAGTGTTCACATTCTTTCATAGTCTGCTTTCCTGATGCAGGCAAGTTAACCATTTGAATACTTTCATGGTGTTCTTTGACTTAGCCGTCTCAGGGCAGTACATCTATCATTTTGTCCCTGAGTTTTTGATTAAGAAGAAGAAAGCTAAGATCCAAAATTGTCCAGTTCCTCTAAAGTACTTTAAGACTTCTCTTTTCCAAGGTTTTCAGCTATTTCTATAATGATCCGAATTCAGAAGCGTTCAGCTGAATCGGGCAGTGCCTCATCTTACACTCCATCCTGCAGCTAAATTTGGTTGCTAGAAATTCCAAATTCCTGTATTTTTTTTCTATTTACACATGAAGTGATTATGCTGTGAGTCAGAGGTGTTTTTTTCATGATTGTACCAGGCTTGGATCAATGTTATTTAAAGTCATCACTCTTTTGAAAATAAAGAGTATTTGATAATTTACTTGCTATTGTGCATAGTTAATGTGTTAACGTTCAAAACAAGCAAAATGTACTATTTTTGGGAGCTAGCCCTTGGGATCTAGACTATCAGAGGTAGTTGGAGGTGAAGGTGATGGAGAAGACCTTCTACCAAAATACCATTAAAAATGTCCTGTGGTTCCTGCTTCTGCAGATGTTGTGCTCCTCTAAGCACTTGCTTTTGTAATGAAAACTAAATAGAGATGTTTCATATGAAATTCTTAAAATAGAGCCAGCATTACTATACAGTTGTTTTAACTGTAAATCACAATAGCCTGAAGAGTCTGAGTGGTGGAAAGGATGTAAGAAAATGTAACAGAGCTAAGAGGTAACAAGTATATTTTTGCAGTAGAAGTATGTAAATTTAGAAAATATTTCTTCAGAATGTGAAAACTGAAAAGAATAAACTGTCGGTCATGGCACATTATGAAAAGTTCTGCACTATAGTATTTACAAAGGGGCACACATGGTTGCCTGGATAGTAGAAGGTGCACTTACTCTGATAATCACTATTTTGGCTTTTTAATTATTTGGAAATCTCATTCTGGTGTCATACACTTTCATTAATTTTCACACTGATGTCCTGGGACTCCATTACTCTGTTGACCTGTACGGAGTAAAAATGGCATTCTGATTCATGAGAGACCTCTGCCTTTGGTTATTGATGGATTTCTATAAAAGCTATCTCCTGTCTCATTAGCAAGTGAAACTATAAAATGTCTACATGTCCAATTAGATACAGTATAATAGAAGTGACCCTTTGAAGTCTACAGAAATGTCAAGAGATCTTCTGAATTTTTTTTGCAAATTTAATCTATATTGATGCTTAGGTAAGTGCAGTTTATTTTTTAAATAAGTACTTAGGTCAATTGTCCCTGATTTCAAAGGTGAAGAAGCTAATAACTTATTTAGTCAGGTCCCATTATTATATTGTCACTTTTTAGACTATGCATACAGTAGCCAGAGGTACTCTTACCACTAGGCTGGTGTTTTGGATAAGCTGTGTTCTTGGCTGTGGACACCCTTCAGCTACAGTTGCAGAAACACAACTGCAGACAGTGCTCTGGCCAGAACTGTGCTGCCAGGTAGTGGATAAGGTAGGCATCATTTTTACAGTGTTTTTATTTCTCCTGTCCTCTGCGTGAAAAACTGTTTGTTCGAGCAGCATAAAATACTATTACAAACTACTAGTATGAAGTACCAACATTATTGCTGTTGTTTAATAAGTGTAAATTCACCTGAGACTGTGGATGCTTGTTTTGTTTTCTTTCCTCAAACTGATCTATTTGTTCTGTAAAAAGCAGGCTGAAGAAGCAGAGCTGTGTGTGCATCACAAACAGAAGAAGATGTGATCTAACTATGTTATAATGGCTGTTTAATAATGTATGTAGAAACCAATGGAGCCAAGTGTTTATCTGCTATCTTACAGCTTCTGTAATACTTGTTTGAAGAATTGAACTGGCTTAGCTATTTTAGTTGAAGCAATTAAATGCCATTCAAACGTGTGGAGCACCAGGGTGTGACAGACCTAAGAGACTAAACTAGAAAAAGAGCACTCATTTTTGTTAGATTAACAGAAAAATTGCTGGTAGTACTGACATTTGGGAGATTTTAGTTACTTTATGGTTTGTACATTCCATTTAAATGAATGAGTACTAGTACAGAACTATATTCAGATTAAACAGCACGTTGACCCGTTTGTACTGTCACAGATTTTATTATCATTTAAAAAGTGAAACATCTATTTTGTGCTGAGTGGAAGTTTACCATCTAAGAACTACTTTTGAAATCAGACTGCAGTGCTTTAAATCCCATTGATATTGATTTCTTCGGGGTCATTTCCTGTCTTTCCTCAGTATGAAGTTCCAGTCTTGTTGACATTAGTAGAACATTTGCAGTTTATTTTAGTAATATCGAATGTTGACCTTCTAGATTAAACCCTTAAGATAAACACAGAAGGAAGAAACAATCTGTTCTGTGTTCAGGTGACTGGATGTTTCTAGATGAGAAATGAAGATTCTGCCTTACCAACTACTGCAGCTCAGAGCAGGCATAGTAATGGTAGTAGAGGAGCAAGGCGATTGCTTCCTGGCAGGTCAGTGGAGGTCGCTTGATCTGGAGAGATTCAATTTCTCAAAGTTCACTTACACAGAGATATGCTCTTGTCTGAATCAGAGGGCTGGAGCACCTCTCCTATGAGGAAAGGTTGAGGGAACTAGGATTGTTTAGCTTGGCGAAGGCTCCAGGGAGACCTCACTGTGGCCTTTCAGTACTTGAAGGGAGTGTATAAACAGGAGGGGGAATGACTGTTTACAAGGGTAGATAGTGATAGGACAAGGGGGAATGATTTTAAACTGAGACAGGGAAGTTAAGGTTAGTTTTTAGGAAGTTTTCTGCACAGAGGGTGGTGACACACTGGAACAGGTTGCCCAAGGAGGATGTGGATGCCCCATCCCTGGAGGCATTTAAAGCCAGGCTGGATGTGGCTCTGGGCAGCCTGGTCTGGTGGTTGGCAACCCTGCACATAGCAGGGGGTTGAAACTCATGATCATTGTGGTCTTTTTCAATCCAGGCCATTCTGTGATTTCTTTCTAGAGAACTTTGTTCCTTGTCTTTTGTCATACTAAAGCTTTCACTGTGCTAAGTGAATAGGGTGTTGGGTTGGTTTTGGTTTTCGCTTGTTTTACTGTTAGATGTACGCTATTATGATGAAAGCATGTTTGAATTCAGATTTCTGATGCTCCTTTATGAGCTTTAAATGCAAGATCAGGTTTGTTTGTTTGTTTTTGCCTTCTATGGCTGAACTAAGAGAAGTTTCAGATTCTGAGATCTGCTAGTTTCTTATTCTTATGGTGAGATGTATTCCTCTAGAATTTTCACTTGCCTCTGGAGTGCAAAGAGAATTGTGTAAACAACTTCGGAAGGATTTGAACTAAAGTGAGATCCTGGCCAATACACGCAGCTCACACAGGCTTCAGCATGGAATCTAATACTGTAAGAGCGTATTTGTAACCTTGCAAAATGCCCTTGTTTATGCTGGGAGCTTTTCCAGATAAGGAAATGCACAGAAAATTTGTCATGATCTGCTGCTGCGTGGGGATTTTCATCTGTGTTTGCTTTGGAGAGCTTCATGCAACAGTGGGGTACAACTGCAGAATGTGAGGTGTAAAGCGGTGTTAAGACAGCTTCTTGTAATAGTGCCATGGATGTGGAAGAGGATGTGTTTATACAAATGGAGACACGTGCATGTATCTGTTGTGTAGTTTGGATTAATAAGAAATGGTATTGCAATTGTTGAAACAGGAAAGTGAAACATGAATGTCTACTGAAGTGGTTAATGGCCTGAGATATAGGAAGACAAGAGTCAGGTATAGATTTCAGTAGCAATAGCTGAAACATTCTAAGGCACCACTGTGTGTCTGAGACAAACAGAGATTCACCAGAGAGATTTTAGCCTTCTTATTAGCTTCTAATCTCTACATCTTCTTCATTGCACTGACATCATGTATTCCTAATACAGTGTAACAGTGTTTCTATTTCTAATTCCACTCCATCTTTCATGTGTTGGGAGGAGGAGGAGAAGCTACAGCAGTGCCACAGGTTGATAGTGTGTCCCAGAATCTGAGGCAATGCAGTGCAGGCCCATGCTCATCATATTCTTAGTGTGGAAGCATGTTACTGTCATGGGAACATACAGTGAAGCGCACTTCAGCATTTGTCTATTGCAGAAGACTTGATCCTCTCCTCTGCACTACCAGAGTAGCCTTTGGCCATTTTGCAAATGCTCACAGTCGACTCTACGTAGTTCTTTGTTTTAGAGTTTCCTTACAGTTATGCCACTATTGAAACTTGCTTTATGTCAGTTTCCACAGCTTTCATTTTTCCAGCAAAAGGGCTACAGGTACGAAGTGGGCTAATGCTGCAGTTACTGCCTGTGTGAAGTTTGTCACTGATGTTCACTAGTACATCACTTGGTACATTCACGAGGTAGTTATTGGGATGACAGGTTTGAACCCTAATAAATGAACCAACAGCTGGGGAATTGTGGTCTATTTTTAAATCCTTGGGTCTGTAGGAAAGCTGAAACGCTTAGATCTTCATTCTGTGGTCAGAAGAAGGCAAGAAAGAGAAATGTACTCTCTGTACAGCCTGTGTAACAATGCAGATTAGAGAAGGGAGATAGCTTTCTTAAATAATTTTCTTCTGTCACTAATGCATGCACTAAAAACAAAGATGAATGAGATGCTGGTGAGATTAATCAGGCCATGTGCTGCAGCGAGTTGACAGTGAATGTAAGAACAATGAAAGTCAATCAGTCTCTATTAAATGTAATGAATAGTGATTTGCTATCTCATTAAAAGATCAGGACACCCAATTTGCTTGTATATGAATGGCGAAACAAGTAGTCATTAAAATGCCCTCATAGGGTATTAAGAGCTACCTTAAAACTTGCTTTCATTTGCCTGTGTGGGAAGAGCAACCATTTAGCAGAGTGAAAGCTGTCTCACGGAATATATTGGAACACAGACTACTACATGGAGAGGAGGAAGTTATTTTTTGAAGGTAGTGTCTGTATGTATATTCTTCATTTCATCAAGAGGAAGAAGTGTTGCTTCTACTTGTTCTAGTATTTGCCACAGCACATGGATTTTTTCTTTTTTTTTTTTTGAGGTTCTGTCCTTACTGTACATACACATTAAGCAGAGGTTCAACAGTGCCATCCTGTGGGTGATCCTAAAGGTTTGAAAGTTATGGCAGATAAATAAATGACCTCAGCAGGATAAATTATCATAGAATATCAGATACTGCATGTCCCAGTGCAATCAACTAGCATATTTCCCTCTGGTAGTCAGTCAGGCTAATTATTACTTTTCTGTCCAGAAAATTAATAACCTAAATGCATAATAACCAATTGGAAAGTATCTCAGGCAAGCTGATGAGCAGTGTGCTTGTTAGTCTTTCTCTGTTGCTGAGAAATGTGTTTTTAATCATCTCAGTGTCTTTTTAATCATCTCAGACTTCATTTTCACCAACAATGCCAAAATTAAAGGCAACCATGTAAATTCAGATAAGCTCTGCTATGAAGAAGTATCTGAACATGTTTTAAAAGGAATTGAACTGAAACTAAGAACAGTTACCTTTTAATGTTTTGTATTCAGAATATATGAATCCGTAAGTAACCTTCAAGATTAAGCCGGATGGTTTGAGCAGCTCGCCAAAATTTTTTCAACTCCAGAAAAAAAAGGGTAGGATTAAAGGCAAACATTTTATTGTTTGAAAATGATTAGAATTTGGAGAAATTTCTGTTCATAGAGCAACCGCTTTGGTGGGACAAGATGTGAAAAAGCAAAATTTGTCTCTAATGAGGGAACAATTGGGGTGGATCATCCTATTTCATGTTTTTCACTTTGCTTGCCTAAACAACTTGCTAATTAGAGTGTATGATATGTTTTACTTGGAATCTTTTTTTAAACCCAGGAAAGTCATCTTAGCCTAGCAAAAGACTAGTATCTGTATGGCTCTATCCTTTTTAAGGCAGGCTGGCCTGTTCAAGTGTTTCCATATTGGGAATCTTGTTGCTGTGCTCGTACTCTGATTTATAGTTCTCAGATAAATTGCGGATGAATCAGATGTATCAGGAAAATAATTTCTTGTGCTATTTCATTGAGGGCAGGAAGGAAAATGAATTACAGAAGTTTAACCTCTGCACAGAAGAGGTTTTCTTTGCTGACCTTGTCACTGTGAGGTTAACTTCAAGCATAGAGCATCAGCATTTGTCTAACTTCTACATGTTTCTATCCTGATGTGAATGTATGTAAGTCACAGAAATACCTAATTCTGATGTTGAATCTTCCTAAATTCTTGATCTTAACACTGCTTTGTTTTCAGGAGGTTCTGTCTTTCATTCTGTGGTGTTTTAAAGGTGTCTACTGTTACAGGCTTTAAATGTAATCTATGTGTATTTTCTGTAGGCTGTAGGAGATTTTGCTATAATTCTAATGTCATTGTGTTTGTTTTTACAACATTTCTGTCAGACTTGGGCTTAGCCAATCCCTCTAAGGTGAAGACGTAAGATTCTAGTATTATTAATGCCTCATTTCATCTAGTTAATGATCTTTTCAAGTATTCCATCTTCTTTTTGTGATTTACTTGCAATGTCAAATAAAGGTCTTACTTAAGCTTAAAATGAAATAATAAAAATCTTTATTTGAATACAGTCAAGACAAATGACTCTAGTTGAGATTCTGATGTTAAACAGGTACAGTTCTTAACAGCATCGCATATAAAATCTGGATAAGTTCTTTGAACACTGAAATCTTGACAGATGTGTTCCTTTCCTCTCTGTGTTACAATAAAACAACTAACAACTCGGAAAGTATTGACAGATAATAAGCTGTGTTGGCAAGTCTACTGTTTTATTCCTTGTCCAATATCAGCTGTGGCTATTATTAAACTATAAATGAATGTGTGCATTAAATGTGTTCAAAACCTATATGTTTATAAACAAACACATTTTCTGTCCCAAAGTGATGTTTTCTTGCTTTCTTGTGTACTGATGCCTAGATAGGGCATTCCTTTATCTTCAAAACAACATCTGTCAAACTGATTTTCATCAGATTAAGTAGATCCTCAAAGCAACCACTGCAGCTTATGAAATAATAAAAATGTAGGTTGTGCTTTATTTATAACGCCAACAGAATTTGAAGTACTTAATAATATTTTACAAATGTGACAATAATAGCCTGTGCACATTCTCTATCCTCATATCTATTTTTGGTAGGCTGTTTGGAGTGATAGTGAGTGATGTTGAAATTCCACAACTGCAATAGATGTCCTGGAGTGTGATTATGAAATTATGGTCCTGGCAGCTAATCTGTGTCTGACAAAGCCAATGATTTGAGGCTCTGGCAGTAGAGATTGAATTTATTGCAAAGAAGTTCATCTGTAAAAAGATTTCCCTCATTAAAAATGAAATTGAAGCTCGAATCAGTGACTGATTATCCAGGCCGTTCTTTGATCAGTTGGATTCCTCATTAGTATAGATGTGTGATGAGATATGCTGTGGTCTGATTCTGGTTCTGTGAATCATCCAAGATAATCAATAATATTAAAATTTTAAAGATTTTTCTGAGACACTGTAATCTAATTGAAATAAGAAAATGCCAGTGGCCTTAACGTAGAACATAAATAGAGATATGCTCAATCATTGATGTTTCTGGCCTGCCTGGTGTCTTTTTAGCTGCTAGGGGATAATTAAGATATGAAAATGAATGTAATGGTCAGATGATGTTTATTCCGGAGGAGTGAAGTGTTCACCTGTTTGCCTTTGTGATCCTCTCAGAGAGGATGCCTCATTACAGTATTCATTGAGCATGGTTACTCGGGTCAACCAGAAAAGAAAAACAGAAATGCTTGAAGTGGAAGTCTAACATTCTTCAGTCTGAAAGCTGCAGACCCAGCAAGAATCTGATCAGAAAGCCAGGAAGAGGACAAACAAGGGTGGAAATTGTAGAAAGGCTTGGGTTGGAAGGGACTTCAGGGGTCATCAAATTTCACCCATCTTGCTACAGCCAGGGTTGCCAGCCACTAGGTCAAGTACTTGATCAGATTGCCCAGGGTCTCATCTAACCCAGCCTTAAACACTTCCAGGGATGGGGCATCCACAGTCTCTCTAGCAACCTGTTCCAGCATTTCAGCACTCAGTAAAAAAACTTCCCCATTGTCCTGTCACTATCTACCGTGTCAAAAGCTGATTGCCTTCTGTTCATAAACTCCCTTTAAATATTTGGAGTGAGTCTCCCTTCAGCCCTCTCTTTTTCCGTCTGAACAACTCCAGTTCCTTCAGCCTGTCTTGATACGGGAGGTGCTCCAGCCCTTGGATCATCTTCGTGGCCCTCCTCAGGACCTTCTGCAACAGCTCCACATCTTTCCTGTGTTGGAGACCCCAGAGCTGGATATACTCCAGCTAGGACCTCACGAGGGCAGAGGAGAGGGGGATAAGCACTTCCCTGACCCTGCTGACCACCCCTCTTCTGATGGAACTCAGGGCGCCACTGGCTATCCGAATTGAAGAGCACACTGCTGGCTCACGTTAAGTTCTTCATCAACCAGAATCACCTAACTCCTTTTCAGGAGTTCTTCTCCCAGTTTGTATACGTATCTGGGATTGCCTTGACCCAAGTGCAAAACCTTGCACTGTACTTTGTTGAACCTCATTAGGAAATGAAGGTCAAATTTGCTCCAGGCAAATCTGGATGTAGATACTCTGGTTTCCAAGTAGGTTGATTATACCCTTTTTGTCAGCATATTGCCCTGTGCTGTCCTGAAACGTTCTGTGTTAACTCTGGGACAAGTTTAGTGTGAGGCATTTTGGTGGATCTGCTTACTATCTTATAAGAGAATGCAATTAAAGACAGTCCTGGAATCAATTGTATACAAACATGTTTAAATAGGTTAGGGTTAAATATGGTAGAGTTCTAGTTAAATTCTTCATATCTAAGGAAAATAGTTTTTACCAGGAAAATGGCATTACTGATTTTTGTCATCTTTATAGAGATATGCCAACTACATCTGCTGTAGTACCTGAAACATAGAACTCTGACAGGCTTTTATTTGTACTTACAATGAAAATGATCCCTAAAGGGCCTTCAGCCTTGTGCCTTAGACAAAAGAATATACAAGTAAGTGAAAAATATGTGCAGAAACACACCAGGTATTCTAACTCTATCCAACTTACTGCATACCCAGGGAACTTACCACTTGTAAGCTCAGGTCCTTTGATTAATAACAACTTGGCATTTCTAAATAGGAGACCAAAGTTCCTGAGAAGACTTAATATTTGCAGTGGGAAAAGTTCCTTGAAAAACCCTTTTTGCTACAGCCGTTACACTTCTAGGTTTTATTTTTGGCCAAAAGCATGGAACATTTAATTCGTATGGAACTTAGAGCAGATAATACAGCGTGGTGGTAGACAGACAAGCCATAACACATTCCGCATACACAGGCTTCTTTGTTATTTTTAGGAAACGTTGATTTGAATTTCAGGCAGCACACAGGCATAGTGAGCGCTGCACTATTATTGTAAGAACATAGGAAAAATCCATCTGATCTGAATTTCTCACTATCCCATATTGTTAATAATGCGATGCCAAACTAATAACTATTCCTCTGAGTGTGATTAAAGCCAGATCCCACGTATAATTGAAGAACAACTTGCTACTTGTTTTTTCTCCATTTCTTGTTCATTTCCTATATTATATCATTGTGTTAGTTTATGAATGGAACCAGCAGCCACTGCAGTACATCTGTATTTTCTCAGAGTTGTTTCTTTCAGTTTATTATTTACTTTACATCCAGACTGTAATGTACTAATTGGCTCAGCAAAATCGGGATAAAATGAAAGCATTTTGCTATTGATCTTTGCTGGTTAATAGTTTATACTGGCAGAAAATGAGATCAAACAAGTGCTAATACAGCTATCAAAATACTTTTTCTCATCACAGGAAATACTACTTAAATGGAAGTATTTTAAAGCAGAAATTCCTTCCTGTTTTCTCTCCTTCTAATCACTTCTTGCTAACTTTCTAAAATTTGAAGAGGAGCAATGATTATTAAAGAAGTAGGCTGTTCAGAATCTCTGGCAGCGCCATGACTTAATCAGGAGACCTATAGGCCAGAGAATCTAATTCCATGCGTTGCCCAAGCTTCAGAATCAAATTCTACTGTTGAATATGGTTCTGTTGATGCAAATGGAGGTCTGCAAATGAAAAAGTGGGGCAGACTTTTTTCTTTTTTTTTTTTTTTTTTTAACATTTGCTTTATTACAGACATTGTTCTTCTTCTGTGTAAGAGAGTAGATAAATATCTGCATCAAAGTCTGCAATTTAAAGTACTGGGTTTTGGTTTTTTTAATAAGACTTGGAATCCTATTTCATTTTCCATGACAGCAGTAGGTTTACTCCAGCTACAGTTTTCATTGTTTCTTACAATAGAGACATACTGAGTCTAAAGTATACTGCTGGCAGCCTGTATATAGAATTTGAGGATTAATAGACCAATGCAAACAAACCAAGACTCTTAAGATTAAGAAAGTAGCACAGAGCATTTGGACTAGCCTTTTACTTCTGTCAATTAACACATAGTAATAGCAGCCCAAACCTGCAGGTCTGTATCACTGTTCTTGGCTGCAGAAAGTGGTAGTAAAACAAAAGTCATTTGAAGAGCAAATTTATCTTTTTTTTTTTTTTTAAACATTAATTCCAAGAATGCCTTTTATATATATATATATATATATATATATATATATATATATATATTATACATGTGATGTGCTTCTCATTTTTACCTTCTGAGAATTTTGTACAATTCATCCCTCTTATTTTTTTTTCAGCCCACCTAAACCAACCGTGTTCATCTCTGGTGTCATAGCAAGGGTAAGATTACCATTAAATTTCTTTTAACCATAGAAATATGATTGTTGGCTTTTCGGAATAATCACTGATCAGAGCAAAATTAATCTTTTTCCATTCCCCTCTCTCTTTTATGAGAAAAAGTCTTTATGTTTTGTGTATTTGTTTATGTCCCTTTGAGCATTCTTTTCAGCTTTTTTGTGTGTGTGAAATTGAAATTATTTATTGAAAAGGCTTCTGCCATTTTTCTTTGAATTTTAGCACTTAAAGCTTATTTGATCTTCTTTTCATATCTAAGCTAGATATTACAGCATTGATTTTCTTTGAAAGCAGTTACATTTAAATCTGCTCTATAGTGTGATCTGTAACAGCACTTCTGGCAGTGATGGTATGTGTTTGAAGGCATTATGCTGCCATGTGTGCCTTGGGGTACATAGAATTGCAACAACAAGCAAGACTTGGAAATCCGTAAGCTAAATCACTAATATTAACTGTTAATTTTCTGATCAGTAATTCCTTCCTTGTGCATTGTGACGGGCCTTCAGTCATGATGGTTATCACTGGGGTGCATAATATGGTTCACCTGTCTACTCAGAAGTTGTAGGAGTTGTTTTTACATAATCTGTCTGCAACAACAGGGTGCAAGGTGCCAGAGAAATATGTAAGAGACAAACATCAGCATCAAAGAGCAAGAAGGTAGAAAGCGTCAAGTCTGACAAGAAGAGATGTTTGAAAATTAGAAACAGCTTGAAGTAGTCTACAAACTGAAAAACGTGTTAAGTGCTAACCTGGTGATCAAGATTTTAAAAAAAATGCTGTCAGAATGGAATGGAGGAAGTTGAAGTAGGTTGAGGTGGGATCAGGTGAGAAACAAGCAGTCTGAGGCATCTGCTTTGTACAAAATCTTTGTAACATTGCCACCCTCTGAACAAGTGGAATACAGGCTGTTCTGCCTTGTGTCTGTCCCAGCTTCTTGTGGTGCTGTTCTCTGTCATCAAGGACTGGTAGTAGTTGTTTCCCACTACTACTTGAAAAATCAAAGAGTACTAACCCTAGAAAAGCTATTCTAAGTCAGTTATAGGTATTACATGTGAACTGATACTCTAGAACAGTATCAACAGATTAGCAGACCTTGTTACAAGAGGAAGTTAAAAGGTAGGCAGCTTGAAGATTTGAGTCAGAGTAGTTTTAGATAGTGCCTTTCTTCCTGCAGAACTAGTGTTACTGCAGTTGGTTTTTCTGTGCAGGTAGATTTTCAGGCTGCCTCAAATTATTTGTAAAATAGTTCCTTTGTTTTATGGCTTTGTGAAAACAAATAAATTAAGTAAACCTGACTATACAGAGCCATTGGCAGTGACTTGACACAAGGGGCTATTCAGTGGTGAAGATATAAAGTTCATTTTTTTTCCCCTTGAGTCACTCTAAGATACTGCATTCTTAGGTGCTGCGTATAACTGGAAGAAGTTAGATTTGTGCAAATGAAGTACTGAAGTTGGCCGCAAGAAGGGCAAGATAATACATGTTTGGCAGGACTTCAGAGCAATATGCAGCACTGTTTTTTCATATTCTCTTCACGCTTTAAAAACCTTATATCCACTTGAACTAGAACGTACTTAATACTTCTTAAACTTTTCCCAATGTGTTTTTCAAACAGGGTGATAAGGACTTCCCTCCAGCAGCTGCTCAGGTGGCTCATCAGAAACCACATCCTTCAGTGGAAAAGCTTCCTCACCCTCAACATGTCAAACAGCACATCCACCAACCTCGCAAGTGAGCTCACCACAAAAATCTCAGCCAAACTGCCATCAGTGAATATGTTTTTGAGAGAAGTTCTTGACCCTTCATGGTTCACACAATCAGATCAATAATATTGACTTCTAAAATCTTACCCAGTTCTGTTTTTTTACTTTAATTCCCAAGGGTTAGGAAGAACAAAAACGTTATTGAGTTGATGCACCGAATGGAAAGTTTTCCCTTTTCTATTAAGTATTTGCTGATCAGGGGTGGTTTTTTGATAAGACTGTCTGGTTGACAACATTATGATTAGTGAGCTTAAAACTTGTGCTTTTAGTTGTGGCATTGCAATAGCCAATAGTTAATGTAGCTTTTATGCTAAACCAGTAGAGAACATCGCCTTTGTACTGGTACTTTTGTTATGTGGGAGTTTGTTGTGTTGAGGCAAATTAGTGATTGTCTTGAATACAGTCTTGCAGTCTTCAGTACCCTGAGATGTTAGATCACAAGTGGGTAGAAATCCAGCTGAATCTTTTTTACACCCCTTTGCACTCCTAGTCTTGATGCAGTTCTTTTGTGCAAGCTCTGTGTGGGTGCAAAGAAGTAGTCAAGAGTTACAAGCACGCTGCTGCTGTGACCTCACAGGCCTGGTTTTTTTTTTGTTTTTTTTTTTTGTTTTTGAGGTGATGATTTCTCAAATCCAGCAACAAGTTGAAGGAATTCAGGACCTTCAAGAACTGAACTTAAACTGGAAGAAAATCTGTTTTCTTTTTTAAATTACACTATTACTGTGTTTAACTTCATGAGCTAATCTCCGTTATGCATCTTTTTAAAAAAATATTATTAATGAAAGGAATAAAAGTTACTTTTCAGACAGAGCAATCGGATTAGGTTAGGCCACATAGTTAAATATGTCAATTACACAGTTTGAAATTAAAAAAAAAAAAAAAAAAAAGCACAAGCTCTAGCCAATTCCTTCTTCATCTCTATAAAACCCAGGAAAGTCATTTTTAAACATTCCACCTACATTTTAAAAATGTACTTCTGTTTTTAACTGACTAGTACAGGTTTTAATGCCCTGTTGAGTTTATAAGACTTCCAGCAGTCTCAAAAAAGTGAGTACAGAAGCAAAACACTGATATACAGCCCATGTCACAAGTGGAATAACTTGTGTCACGTGTGTGAAAGGGACCTGGTATGGCCATCTATATTAGGCTTGAAATGCAAAGGGTGTATTGCAAAAGACAGGCACAGATGTATTTATTCTGCACCAAGGAGGGGGACCTATGATTTGTGTATGAAGTCCTTATTTTCAGTTTAATTAGATAACTGTACTTGCCTTAAGGAGCGAGTGTTGTTTATAAGAATTAGTCTGCATTAGAATATGCATTTTTTATGAAATACTCTTTTTTGTTCCTGATGTCGGTACTTCTGAGGCCTTGTTCTTAGCTGCTTATGAGCGTACATGTGATTCATACATGAGTGATTTATCCTTGAAGGTAGAACTGTTGAACCTCATGAAACATATTTATGAGCTAAATCACCAGCAGATTCAGAACAGAGAGACTACAGTCTCATGGACAGTGCAGCCAGTAGTTGTCAGTGTGCTGTGTCAGCCCATCAGCTGGTGCTCATGGTCACCTGATGCTGGTAGCTGCTGGTTTAAGAATGGTGGCATTCAGCTCTCCTGTTTTTATGTCTACATCTCAAGTAGCATGTAGACTCTAACTGTAGTCAAAACAGTTAATAGAGCACGTTTCAAGACAATCTGAATTGCTCTTGACTCCATTCATTGACTGTAGATGAAAACTAAAAATACTTCAGAATAGTTGCACACCATTTGGTGGGCTTGGACAGCTCTATTCTGTGTGTTTCTACCTTACACAAGCAACACCACGTTTCCAGCTTTTGAGTTAGAAAGAACTCTTGGCTGTTAATGCAATATATACAGCATTTATAGACAGTATCAGAAATTTGTCTTTGATTGCTTAGATGGGTATATAAGTTTGTACAATGAAATAAGATCCTCAGGATATCTTTAGTCACTTTTAGACTGCGGGATTTGCTATATGACTAGAAAATGTCTCTGTATGAAAGCATATTATGTATGGTTGGAAGATATCCATGTTCATGCATAGCTGTCCTTACCAATGCATTATCTTGCTGAAAATAAAGAATCATAATCAGTCATCTGGATTGTCTGATGATATTAATACTTTTAAGTATAATCACAGTCACATACAAGCACAGCCTATGTTCAGATGTTACATGAAACAATTGCAAAAGAATTGTCCTGAAATTGCCAATGTGGCAGTAACACAGCAATAAAGCCTGAGATTGTATGTTGGGTTAATTTTTCTGTAAGTACAAAACAAACCAGCAGGGGAGCTTCAGGGAGATTTTATTACAGAATGCCACACTTAATAGGTAGTGAAAATTACTAGGAAATTTTATGACACGGTGATAAAATTTTTGGGGTTCTGTCAATTGGAAGGTGAGTTGCTATGAAGTCAGAAAGCTCCACTAGGTCTAGGTGAAAATATAGAATCCAAAGCAGTACAGTAAGGAAAATGAGATTTTCACATTTACTGCTGGTCTTTGAGCTCTTGTCTTTCAAAAAAGAAAATTTTGTAACTGAATTAACAAGCACCTCATAGCACAACAGGTAGCACTGCGTAACGCAGAAAACTTGAAATAAATGACCACAGGGCTTTGGGAAGCTCTCTGATACTTTTAGCATTCCATGTTCAGTGTATATAATAAACATACATGATGCCTCAGTAAATACAACAGATTACTGCCCTGCAAGTGTTGCTTTGTTTCATCCTTACTCTCAGCAGTCATGTGACAATGCACTACATTATTCAAAAACTTATCTTTCATTAAAACTTTGAGAAAATGCATGAATGCTGCATGAATGCAATGTCCAGCATTGTCTGCCCATAGCTATTTCAAGCCCTGTCTTCTGCAGTGTAATGCTCTAATGATATAACATGATGAAAAGTACAGCAATAACAGCAGAGTGGCACAATCCTAGGCTACAGCAAACGTGAACAAATCCAAACACGCACAGAAACAAAAAAGAAAAACAGCTTACCTTTGGAAAGCCTCTGGTAGGCAGGGATCTCCAGTGAGAGACTTTGGCCTCAGCTGCCAACCCTTAAATGAGGTCTGGGAAGGGTTAGACCCTGGCTCCACCCTTTCTGGTCATTAAGCACATTGCATGCAGCTGAGCTCCTCTGAGCTGGCCATGCCTTCCCACCAGGTGCTCAATCACTGGTTCAGGCCATGACTTAGCATTTCTGCTGCATGCAGTTATTACTAATTAGTTTATTTACTTCTCCTTTCAATAGTATGATTTTTCTGTTTCTCACTGGATGGCCTGAAACAGAAGTCTTGTGCTTTTAGTTGTGGTACAATGCTCACCACATGCTGCTGGCTCTTCAGTGAAAATATTCAGATCAGTCTGTTTCATACAAAGGTGAAGGGGGTGGTTTGGACGTAGTGTTAGAATAACACATTCAGAATATTCACCATCTTCACAGAGGAGGAAGGTTACGGGTATTGTCAACAACTTCTTGTGTCCTCTTCAGATTTCAATCTAGCAAATTTCAAATGAGATGTAAGTCTAGGCCAATGCCCTTTAGGATTAGGATATGTTCATTGCATTTGTGAAAATGTGGGGATGTCCATAACAGCACATAACTGTTACAGCAGGAATAGATGCTCCAACTATGTAAAGAAGAGCATTTCAGTTTGAGTTAAAGTTCTGTGCACGCAAACCTCCTCCCTCATAAGAGAAAGACGCTGAAATGTGGTTTATGCACAAGGGGGTCGCAGCCAACATTGTCTGTAAAAGAGGAATCCATGTTGCGTTGCCTGGAGGAGGCTAGAAGAAAAGGGCTAGAAGAAAAGAGAATGAATCAGGTCTACAGTGATAAACCATCATCAGACCTCAACAGTGGGGGTAAAATAATACACATTGTCGCTACAGTCTTGGTGAGTGTGGGTATGTTTGTATAACATGTAATTATTACCAGTGTTTAACTTGAAATCCTAATGAATTTTTTTTTCTCTCTCGAAATTTCTTTGTCACACCTCTGGCACATACAAGTTCTGTCTTAGGAAGATGGAAGTTTGTATTTTGCTTGTTACTGTGTTCTTGGGTCTCCTTCAAGAACGTGTGTTTGTTGGTTTTCCTCATCCTGCGTCAGAAAAAAACAGTATTCACAGAATGTCTCTTTCTTTGAGTCTTTTTCATAAAATCTTAGCACGCGTATTTACACAGGAAACCTCCAGGGAGAGATGGAACGCATTGTATTTTACAAAGCACTCCATGAATGAAGACTGAGTTTTGTTACAAAGGCTGTTCCCTTTTCTTTCAGGCTGCTGATCTCAGGTGCCAACAGGAATACCAATTTCTGAGAACATACTGCTTGGAGCTGGCAGGCATGCATGGATGCTGGCAATTCTTTTTGAAAATGTGCTCCCTACCCGGCCAGGCTGGGACAACTCTCAAACACAAACAGTAAGCCCATTGCAAGCATAAATCTTGCAAGTGACCTTGAAAGGACTCTTGCAATGTAATCTCTGCTGCCCAGCTTGTGATGGAGTTATTTTTAGAAAATTCTGGTGGCCTGCATTCTATAGGTCATTCCTCAGCTTCAGGAAAGAAAAGCATTTGTAATCCACAGTGGTTTTAAGGATAGTAAAAATTGTTCAGCTGTTAATGAGCTGTGAGCTTTCTCCAGCCGGTAGTGAGGACACGTGTATTACCTTGGTTACGTTTTCAACTTGTGCCTAAAGCTAGTTCATTAAGGTGGATTTTGTCCTCCAGTCTGTCTGACACACGGCGTGTTGTGAAAGTGGGTAAAATAACATCAAACCATTTTTGGTACAGACTGTCTCAGTGTCAGCAAATGCCTGTTGCTGTGTTCAGGACAGTGAGGTCACTTTCATACAAAGGAACAAATGCTTTGGAAAGCATAACAGCTGACATGGCTTCAGGTCTAGCAGTGGATTTGGAGGTGTTCTATGAAACAGCCCTTAGAAGATCATTGGAGAAAAGAAACTGAGTATCACCTTTCAGAACCAGTACTGACCATCGTCTGTCAGAGCTCAGTGCACTCAGTTTGCACTGCTTTAATTTTAGAGGGCACAATTCGTTGATGTGTTAATCTACACGGCCTTGAATCTTTTTGCATGGGAGAACTTTGGATGAAGAAAATCTACGAATGCAAAACAAATAAATTCTCTCTGCTGCAAAAGCCAGCACTGGGTGCATTTGTATATTGGCTGTGGAATTGAGACTTACTTCAGTTGAAGGGAGATCTAGTTAATATTCTAGTATGTGTGTGTACCTACAATGAAAGACAGTAGTCAGTTTTAGAACCGAAGATCTCATGTTTTATTCATCCAAGGAGTATTAAGCAATGTGAGATCAGATTTCTTGGAACACATAGTTGGGATGAACACTTTTAACATCCTTTTTGCAGGTATCTTTTCACTGCTTTAAATGTGAATTGCTAATTAAAAAAAAAACGACATTGGAAGCTGATTCCTTACGTAATTCCTATTCTCTGCATAAAATATAAGGAAGATCCAATGCAAGAATTCTTTTCCAGGGCCTGATTTATCAACCAGAACAGAATAAACATCAGCCCACTTCTGATGTGACAGCTGTGACAGCTGGAGGTGCCGGGTACGGAAGGCTGAAACCTTAAACAAGCCTTTCAGTTCAGCTTATTATGAGGACATTTGTTAAGCACACAGCCTTGCTTTTCACTGTGCCAAATAGCTCCTAAAACGCACATGCTGGAAACTTAAGCTTTGTAGTACAAGCACTCTACTTCACATACTAATTAATAGCTGATTCACCATTAGCCAATTGTTTCCAAGATAAATATTTATGGCAAGTTTAAAGTGTGATCTGACCATTCATTGTGACTCGTAATATTCCTCTCTCCTGGATTTACACATTTAGTTGTTTGCGGAATGCAGCCCTTTCCCAGCTGCCATTCTGCACAGTGTGTTTTGTTTTGTTCTTTGGTGGTCAGCGCTTTCTGACAGGTGTGACTTTGTTCAAGGGGAGAGGAGTGAAAGGCACAATCCTCTGCCAACCTCCGGAGCTGCAAACATAAGAACAGCATCTAAGCAGATCCTTCCTGAGAGACTGATCTCACTTCTGAGCCGAACCAATCCTGGGGGCCGGGCAGGCTGCAGTGCATGACACGTGGGCCTGCCCCATCCATGGGCAGTTCTCAGGGCCAGGCCATCACTCTGGCATCTTGGGCGGGAGCTTCTGGCAAGGGCAGAAGTGGTGAAAAGGAGCCTTCAGGTGTGGGGTGTTGGTGATGGCCAGCGGCACCAGCCCTGAGCACAGAGGCTGTCCAGGCTTTGTGTGTGCAGCTGACAGGAGAGGGGGACACAAGTGCTTGGCTCCAGACCTCAGCCTGTGGGTTGCACACCTCACAGAATCATAGAATTGCTCAGGTTGGAAAAGACCTTCAAGATCATCAAGTCCAACTGCAACCCAACCATACCACCCTAACTCTAACAACTCTCTGCAAGAACATGTCCCTGAGCACCACATCCAAATGGTGACTCTGTCTTCTGGTGATGTTTGTGAATGACCATAAGTAAAAGCATGTGTGTCCCTCAAGAGGCAGCACTGGCAGCAGTGCTTAGGGCATGACATTGGGGTATGGAATGGGATTTTAAGGGATCTGAATTCCTAGCCCATTTCAGAGGAAGCTTTTGCTGTCTTTCATGAAAGCTGATTGCTTACCAGTAAAATGCGCACAGTTGTTGTAAAAATTTAATAGAATTTGCCTGTGAAAACAGATGTGGAAATGCCTTTAAATAGCTCCGTGCCCTGACAGCATCCCAGCATTCGCTGCCTAACTCAATAGGTTTTCTCAAGGGAAAAATGCCTGTATAATTAACGCTAGCAGAAACACTTTGCAAGTCATCCTAGGGAAGGTGTGAGCAGCTCCTAAGTGACTGTGCAAAGACCTTGCTCCAAAAGTGTGGGTGCAGCTCAGTGGGAAAGAAGTGCAGCTTCCCCTCCTTTCCAACATGGTGTGCTTCTTGATTTTGTTTTGCAATTGTGAGCAGTGCCACCAGCGCCTTGAGAGAAGAGTTTTGTGGGCTGCCTGAAACACCATTTCTGAAAGAAAAGAGAGACTCTTCATGCATCCCAGCGGTGTTGACTCTGAAAGCCAAAGCATCGCTAAAATTGAAGCTGAAGGGAAAGGTAAGAAATAATCAAAATCTCCAGCTCCAATTCTAACTGCAACATTTATATTTTCATTTAATTAAATAAGTCCAAATAAACCCAATGAGAAGATGCTGTGTTTTCTCTGGCTTGTGACAGATGGCTGGCCTGTCCTCAGGGCCGAGCTCACTGCCTTCTTCCTCATCCTCACTAGTGACTATCCCACACTGCACTGCCTCAGCTGTGCTTATGAAAAACCTCACAGGAGCTGAGGCAAGATGATGCTTGAATATTACCTACAAAGTGATTTTAACCAGACTAGGAGTGAAATATCAGCTCTTGTCCTAAAGCATGTATTGGTGAATGTTTAGAGCACCTTGTACTTGTTTCACAAGCCTTATCGCTGGATAGTTGGATTAGTTTTGATACCTGTGGCAAGGTAGACCTCTTGCTGCAGTGGAGGAGGGGCCTTCGGGCTGTGAGAGAAGGCAATGCTGCTTGCTTCTGCTCCGCCTTTGGCCCATAAATTTGAAGGCTGTTGGGGTGAGTGCAAATCCACAATTGCAACAGAACAGTCAAAGTTCATGTCCATACACTAATAACTCTGGTGGGAAATAATCACTGTTAAATTAGGATTTGGCTTCATCTCACGTGCTGCTGCAGCTGGATTGCTGCCTCCATCTTTCCCCTCTTGTCTCCGTGCATTCTGTCATTCTTCCCCTGATTCACTTAAATCCCTTTTAAGTGTCATCTCTGATGTGTCTTCTTGGCTGGCACGCGGCTTTCAGCAGAGTCTAGCTAACGGGAAATGGCAGCACAGGGATTTAACGGCATTTGGACTGCGGTGACCTGCCTTTTGCTTTCATGACTTCATAAATCTGGTCAATGGCCCACTGGAATCCCCAGAAGCCGGAGCTATTCAGAATGGTAGGGTGCGATGGTGGCATATGAGGCAGAAGATTTTTAGCCTTGCGTTTCTGAGCAAAGTTTTCAGTGTCTCATTTATGCAGGAAAGAAAGTGGTGGGAAGAGCAGGACAAAGATGCAATCAGCATACTGCAATTCTGAGGAAAGTACCCGTATTTTTTTTCTCATTAGTTTGAGAGGATGATAACTTCAATGTCTGTACACTGTTTATGCATTTCCACTCTTTTTTGGTTTTCAGTAGTTGTCCAGGCTTGGTCACCTCTCAGCCACGAGCAGCAGATGGCTGCCTTTCAGAATGTGTCAGGCCTCACCATCATTTGGCATCTGAGGAATACCAGTAGGATCGCCCCAGGCTCCACTGCTGCCTGAGCTTCCTCCACCATCTGCAGAGCACTTTGCACGTTTTTCTGAAGCAAATAGATTTATGTGCTGTGATGGCTTGATTGACACAGTTTCCATTATATAGCTTAATTTCTATGGGTTTTCCTATCCATCTTTTTCCCTAATTACCTGGTAAACAGGAGCTGCCCCTATGAGATAACCAGGGATTTAGGAATACATTTCTATGTGATGAGGAAACTGAGGCGCAGCTGATGGATGGCTCCGAGTAAGCTCCAAACTCAGTAGCTGAGGGTGGCTGCTTGTCTGTAGGACACATTTAAATCCCACAGCTGACTTCTCCACACACTGTTTTGTATGAGGAGGCCTTGGGAAGACCTGCAAACAGGGAATTACTATAATCTAGCTTGGATGTCACAAAAGCGTAGATTAATATTTCATCATCTGCCTCCAACTGTTGTCAGGCTCACTTTGTTCCTGAGAATGGGTTTGTGATCCTCAAAAGACAGCCCTGAATTAAAGATGAAACCAGTGTCTGACTTGATGGAAAAAGAGGAATGTTTGGATACAGCTCTTTATCCAGCACTGCATGTGCTTAAAATTATCCAAACCCAAACAGTCATGCAATGCTGTAACATGGTGGCAGAGCCTGTGGAAGGGGCAACTGCAAGCCGTGGCGATGAGGGCTGAGGATCTTGCGTACATTTAGACTTTGTGTTAAGGAACATGGTTTAGAGAGAACTGTTGGTGATAGGTGGGCAGTTGGACTGGATGACCTTGTAGGTCTTTTCCAACCTTGGTGATTCTGTGATTCTATGATTCGATGACCTCCCTCTCCTCCTAGAAAAATGGAAGCTGCAATGAAAACAGAATGGATCTGGCAGGGCTCAAGCGAGAGCCCCCACAGGAAAGAAGGGATGGTCTGCTGTGCATGGATGGGCAGCACTCCCCACTAAAAAAGTCAGCAGTTCAGTTAAATGGTTAAATTAGTTAATCCGGCCAGAAACTCTAAATTCAAAATGAATAACTTCTACCACTTTAATCTCAAAAGGGTTCTGATTAAACCAAGTGAATATTAGCCAAACCAAGTCTGCATTGCTTGTTGTACCTCTTTGCTCAGCTTAGCTCTTTACTTAAAGCGGTTCAACTGCATTTTTATTTATTAGTAAATTTGTTTGCTTATATAAATTCAGACCAGATATAACAAAGAGACCTGGCTGTGCAGACAGCCAATGTGCAGTGTAACTCCAGCACGTTGCTCTTGGCTTTCTCAGAGCACAGTAGATAGGTCAGTCACAGAAGCCTTAAGACAGCTCAATTGAAGGTTCATAAATGGATGGGTGGCTGGGGACGTGGTTACTAAAGACTGTAAAGAGCTCAATGTGAGCTCATAAACACAAGCAGTGCCTGCAGGTGGGATGGCTGCTGGCACCCTGTAGGGCTGCTGCTTATGACTCAGCAGCCACTGACAGTGAAGGGACGCTCCCCCTGTGGTGTAGAAAGCCTCACATAGGCCCAAGAAGGCTCTTGCAGAGAGTTGCTTCATGGTGGCTGGAAAACCACAGGCAAATGCTGCTCACTGTGCCCATGGACTTGAGAATAGAAGCTAATGCAACCCATCATATGAAGAATAAAACCCCATCGTTTTTACAAACCACTAGTGAAAAAATGACACGTGTCAAACACTTCCACAAAGTACTTTCTAAAATGAACACGCTGGTAGAACTTGAGTTTTCAAAACAGATTTTCAAGAGAAAACAAAGTACCCTTAATCTGGTACAATCAGTCTGTTCAGTTCTGTTGCTCAGCAAAAGTGAGTTGTTTTATTTTGCTTATAATGATGCATTTGGGGAAGCAGAGATTATATCTTATCTTTCCACGTAAGACCATGGAAACTGGGCAAATTCTGAGTGACAACTATTTCACTGCCCTTTCCTGGGAAAGCAGCCAAGCTGGCAATGTAGCAAGTCTATTTTCAATACAACTGCATTTGTATATGCTTTTGAAATGCTGGAGCAGGGCTTTTAATGGGGCTATTACTTAACTGAATCGTATATTGATTTGTGTCACATTAACATTGCCACACGATGATGTAGAACATCCCAATGCCACCAGCTCCTGCGAGAAGTTGTCTGCAACACAATGGCAACAAGCAGTAGGAAACCTTAGCTCCTTCTGCCAGATGCAGTTGGAATGTAAATATTTTATCACCTTGAATACAGATACTCAGAAAACATCTTTGATGGCTAACATTGCCCTCAGCGGATTTTAGTTACTATGGCACTGACTGTAAAAATGCCAGATGCATGCTCACGTGTGTCCGCTAGACTTCCCGCTAGAGAAGCTGGTGGCAGTTCCTGTGCCCATCTCTCGATCTGCATTTACAAGCACTCCTAGCTGATTTGGAGCCTTGTGAGATACTGGTATACTGATTATTGGTGAGGCACTAGCACAGGCTGCCCTAGGAGTTGGTAGAGTCACTATCATCCTTAGAGGTGCTCAAGAAATGTGTGGATGTGGGCTTCAGGGATGTGATTAGTGGGCACGGTGGGAACGGGCCAATGGTCTTCTCCAACACTAATGATTCTATGATTCCATGATTCTATGAGATAAGTGCACTCAGGGTGGAGCCTCCTAGCATGGGTTTTGCTCATCTGCCTCTTAATGGTTTTGTTGGTTGGTTTGGGAAGAACGGTTTTGTAAAGCAATAAATGCCATTTGTGCTGAAGCTACTGCAATGGGGAAAGGAACCACCCAAATTCATTTCCCCAGCCTCTTCTGCTTCCTCAGAGTGGACTAAAACAGAAGCATTTGGCCTGTTCAATAGTCATGGCTCTGCAGCCATGGAAGAATGGTGAGAGCATTGTGAATTGAAATGTGCAGAGAGAATGCCAGGTTTAAA
This sequence comes from Lagopus leucura, assembly GCF_019238085.1. Lineage (NCBI taxonomy): Eukaryota > Metazoa > Chordata > Aves > Galliformes > Phasianidae > Lagopus > Lagopus leucura. The sequence continues at coordinate 22,059,595 of NW_024962263.1, forward strand.
CCTGACTAGGCAAAATTAATATGCACAGTAACTTTAATTACCCAATGAAGTACAATTTTTCACAGAACACCCTGCCTTTTTCTGTGCAAGAGCTCCGTGGTGGTGTTCAGTGAGAAGGCAGCTGGTCTGGTTTCTCTTTGTAGCCTGTTTTATGGCCTGAATGACAGGCTATTAGAGAACAATTACTTACTGCTGGCTTTCATACAGCAGTCATCGTTAGCATATCTGAGTACCCTACATCATCACTGGGAGGTGAGAGGCCTTTCATATGTGTATATTTTATAGATGTGTAAATGCATATGAGTATATAAGTGCTAAATAATCTGCTACTAGATATGTTAATGATGTATGGCTGTGTTTCCTATAGTTAGTTTTATGGGTTATTATAATACCATGCATAATTAATATCATTACACAGGCAGGGAATTAAGTTGTTCACTGATTTGGGGCATTCAGTTTGCCATGCTCGGGATGTCCTTATTCAGAACATGGAGCATTATAAAGCATGGCTTCATCTAAACATTGATTTAATGACCGATTAAAATGAACCTTTATCTTTTTTTCTTCCCCAAATCAAGTCTTCTGCAATTCTTTATCCAAAGCCACCGATAAATAAAAAGCCTCAAAAGAGCCTCTGGGATTACTGCAGCAATGGATTTGTCCATTCAGTAAATCCTTTTCTTCGTGCTACTTGCAATCTATTTATTTTCTTATCCGCACATGGTGCTATGCAGGACATACACTGCTGTTGCATCACATCAGAGCCACTGATAACAGCAAAGAGAGGCACTGAGGTCTCAGTCATTTTGTGGGTAAAACACCAAGTTTTACCACCTAATGACTGTGATATTTCACAGTAAAACATTCTAGTATCTATACCAACACCTCTAAGAAAGTAAGTAGATATGTTTGTGTGTGACGTACAGACTAATTACCTGGTGCTCAGAAAAGTGCTGAAAACAGTGACTGAATGACCAGGAAAGCCACTTCTGAGAAACTGAGAAGGCCCTGAAGAGGCTCACACCAAATCAATTTCTTTTTAACTAATATACTCCTTGGCGGACCAGAGAAAGCCTTTGTGGCTGCTTCTAAGTCTTATCTACACAAGTCAGAAGTTGGGTCAAAAGCCAATCTTGTTTTACATCAGAGTCACAACGTGAACATCAACATGTTTTCTTCCCCCCATTGCCTCCGTTAGCCCAATTCACATTTCCCACTGCTCAGAGACGATCTCCGCTCATCATTATCTCTAATAACGTCAGCTTAGCACATTTCATTAGTGGCTGGGAATTCAGAGGTTTAATTGAATGATTTACTGTACTGAGAGGCAGTGCAGAACTGTCAATCCAGTCCTGCTTGACTCAAGAAGACCGCTGGCTGCTCATCAGCCATATCTCTGCTGAATATGCTTTCTCGGTGAGCAATTAATTAAGTAATGAAGAACCTCTTTAAATGACCCAAACGGCTGCGTTGGTTTGAAATTATGCAAGTGATGATTTAAAAGGAAGAAAAATGTAAGGGTAATCCCCATTTCTCACAAATCAGTTTGCCCTGCTGGCCTTCCCTAGCAGTTCTGCAGCTGCTGGCGCTTGTTGGGCCCACAACAGCGATCTGGGACACGGACTGGGGAGATGGGCCTTGAACCCTCACCATCCAACAGACGGCCCATGCTTCTCTCTGTGGGCTCTGAAGGGACACAGACACCTGTCAGAAAGGGCTTCAGCCCCTATCGCTAACACAATGCACATTCATCCCTGAGAGCACCTGGCAGCTGTGTGCCTCCTGCAAGTGCTACTGAGTGCACTTTCACCTGCAGCACAGGTTGCTTTTCCATGCTCAATCCAAATGCTAAATCTCCAGTACACTCGGCTGGCAGTAAGCAGAAATTAACAGTAAAGCCATTCAATATAGTGATAGAGAAATATCCAAATCTATCCTGCCATTTTTGTCACAGATGACTAAAAGGGGGTTTTCCCACTCTCTGGAGAAACAAGATCAGCCTTACATTCTGGTCACGGCAAACCCATTAAAAAAGCAGTGCCTATGAATTGCACAGGACAAATGCATTGTGCAGACCAAAGCCATCTTTACATTCATAGGGGTGGGGAGGTTTATCAGCAGGGTGCTTATTGCATCACGTCAGTACAAGGCAGGCAATCTGACATTGCAGTCCAGCCAGCACAGATCTTCCAGCAAGACATACAAACACTGGGCTCTGCCTAACATCCTTGTTGCACCAGTCAGCTGCAACCTGTGGAGACCTGACCCCAAACCTACTGACTAACAGTACCGACCTGAACGCGAGTTTATAGCCAACTGAATTTACTTTTCCCACGATGTGTATAGTTTTGTTACAAATTCAGTGAGTTTCTGGTCAGCCTCTGAGATGTTTTGGCTTCCACTCTCCGAATGTGCTCTTTTTTCAGCAAGCAGCAAGAACAGAGCCCTTCCTTATCAGAATTCTCCAGGGTCTGGCATAATTCAGACTGCTGGTAAAAGTACATACAGCCTTAATCCAGACCATGAGAACCAGCACCAACCTATGGAAAAAAGCACTTACAGAAGCACTCATGTGTACCAAAGGATGGGGCTTTTCTGTAAGCACAATGTGTTTCTCTGGCCAACAAAACAATTTAGATCTAATTTTGGGATAGAAGAATGGCTCTGAAAGTCTTCATACAGTGAGGATAGTATGGTCCCCATATATCCAGAGATTTTAGGCTCAGAGATTGGACATCTGATGTTTCAGTCTTCAACTGTGGGACAGCATGGCTCATTCCTGCTTTAACTTCAGTACTAAGAAATGTTTTCTTCTGCTTTTGAGACGGAGTGAAGCCCTATACTCTTCAGGTACCCAGAAGCATGATATCAAACCTCACAACGAATCCAACCACAGTTTCCAAGCATCAGCGGCTGATACTGCATCTCCAACCAGATTTTCATAGCTTGTGGCTGGATTTGATACCTGGGAAAATTGCTTCTGTTTCTGTAACGTGCATGTACAGTTAACAAATGTGCAGACAAGAGTGGCATGGTTAGGATTGTATTTTACAGGTTTATAGTTAGAAAGAATATCATGGTGAAAAGAGACAAACAAAAATGAAATGCTCACCTGTATCCTAAGCAAAACTCTAAAAGGAGACATCTACAGAAAGAGATCCTTCCTTAGTGGCAGCCAGCCCTTAAATGGTGTCTAGGAGAGATGCAGCCTGGCTCCACGCCTTCCAGTCACACAGCTGAATTGCCTTCACCTGTGCTCCCATGGCTGGCTCAGTGCTTGCCTCAGGTGATCAATCAGTGATTCAGCAATTCCCATACAGTGCATAATTAATATATCTTGGTGATAACCTGGAAAAGTTGCGGAGCAGACACTGACAATAAACTGGTGGTTATTTATTTATTTATTAGCAGGAATTTAAATATCAAGGGAAAAAGACAAATCTAAACCCACCTGAGATTCACCATCTCCATTGTTTCACAGTTAAATTCCAAGACAAAAAAAATCCCTGAGACTAAAGAAGAGACAACAGATAGAGAATACAGGGAAACATAATGGGGGAGGCAAATGTTAGAGGTGACTGTATCATACAAAAATTAGTTCAACTTCTCTGTTGCTCTAAAGAAACCAGTCATTATCCCTGATTTATATCTGTAGATGATGTGAGTACCTCAGCTACAGAAATATTTCATATGCAGCCCTCTTTATATTCAATACAGAACAAAAATATTAAGGAATGTATCCACACAGACCATATAGAGCTGTACAGTTCAATATCTACCTTGCACTAATCTTTGATTATTAGAATTAATATGCCATAAAGTGCTTCATACATTAAAAAAAAAAAGAGTAGACTTAGATTTTCACTGCCCATTGAGGCTGTGATGTATTTTACACTTTTCATTATTTCTATAAAACTTTGTACTATGCCTACCTATACAAGAAGAGGAAATAATATCTAGTGTCAAAAATACAACTCCTTAATCGTGCCCATTACAAAATGAACAAACAAAATATGATCCTTTCACACACATTGTTTTTCAAGGAGTTGTGCAGTCATTCTCCTGGAACTGGAAATAAGAAAAAAACCAACACTTGAACTTCATATCAACAGCATACAGGTGAACTTTTTTTTTTTTATCTTCCACCCAAAAATAACTTCACCTTCCATAATCAGACACATTGTGCTATAGCCCTTGCCATGTTTCTGCACCACAAAGGCCGCTGTACAGTATTCCAGCTCCATCAACAGCAGGCATGCATGACAGCACGCAGTCTGTTATCTTGCTCAGATAACAAGACTAATGGCTCTAAAACCTTCCAAGTAACTGCCAGTAAGTCAGGTTCTGCTTCTGGCAGGAGACACCTGCCTCTGTCTTTGAGCCTCTGCTACTCTTTTCTTCTCCTGTTCCTCTGCCTTCTTCCGCTCCTCTTTTAACTCCTTGTATCTCCACTTAGGAATCTGCAAGTAGGGATCATCTTTAGCGCTGCTCCTCCTCCTTGCCTTTTCCGGTTGAAAGGTGGGAGGAGGAGCTTTGCTGACACGGACTTTGGGGATGACAAATCCTGGCCTCACACTACTTCTTCTGAGCAGGTGGAGTGGCAGGAGGCTTGTTTTCCTGGTGGCTATGGTGCTCACTTGAGACACTGCAAGGCTGACGGGCTGCAGACTTGCTCGACGGTCCTTCTTTTTGGGGATTACTGTGACTTTGGAGTTCTGAAATAATTTCTCATAGCTGCTAACGTGGTCTTTGTCCTGAGATCGGATCTCCTCGGCTCTCTGCTTCCTAAGGATTTCTTGCACAGCCAGTCTGCGTTTTCCCACAGAAGGTGGGCTTCCTGGACACACAGTCCTACATGACAGAGCAATGAAAGGACTGCCTAAGCTTGTTGTCACCTTCACCATGTGATCAAGGACCCCATCCTCTTCTGGGCCATGGAAAGCCCGGAACGAGACAACTGACCTCACACACTCAGAAATCCTCTGCAAACAGGTTTTTGGTTCTGCAGCCTTGGCAAGGAGTTCCTTCATCTTTGGCCATTCTGGTTCATATTGATCACAAAACTGTTCAGGGCATGGTTTATCCATCAGCTTTTGCATGATGAAAGCAGATTCTGACCTTCCTGTATAACAAGCCCATTCCCATGAAGTCAGTCCACGGCTTGGGTCTGTTGTGTGAACATTTGCCCCTTGAAGAAAAGAAAAACAGTGTTAGTGAAACTGTAACTGTCCACATTTCTGAGCACTTTAATATTCACTTTTGATGCACATGTATCACTGCTCCTGTAGATAATTTCTTAGCTCCTTGAAAAAGTTTTAAGCTGAAATGTGAACAGGCTACAACTTCTGATTTCTTGACGAGCTTCTCTATCAGATGAAGTGCTACTTTCAAACAGCCAACACATTACCGACCTACAGATATCTTGTCAAAAAAGAAAAGGCGTTCTGTCACACTGCTTTGGAAGATGAACATGCACAGAGACTGAGACCTGGCGAAAAGGCCAGAGAAGAATCACGATGAATTATTTTTTCCCAGTTGGATTTATCTCAGTGACAGCATTTCAAACCAATGAGAGAGGAACTAGATATCAGGAAAGGCAACCACAAACTGGTTTCTAATGGCTCCAGTTTAATCTTCCAGTCAATGGGGTGTTCAACTGTTACAGAAAACAGGAAAAAAGAGAGCACAGGGAAAGTGATTGGAAGTTCAGTTTTTAACCCTACTAAGTATCATTTGACTCCAAATTCCCTGAGAAAACCTCTAAAAGAGAAAGTTGGAGACAGAGAAAAATAGCGAATATGAATGGAAGGAGAAAACCAAAACAAAGAAGTCAATCTCGATTTAAGAGGAGTTTAAGTGAAGTTTGCAGAATCATCCAGAGAGAAAGCACAGAAACACTTGAAAGAGTGAAGCATGGAGCCCAAACTTGAAGGAAGCAAAGAAGAGGAAGATTTGATCAAAACAAAGAGTTCATTAGCTGTTGGCTGAAGAAAGGCTCGTGAGAGCTCAAAGGCAAAGAGTTTGAAGCTGTTCATGACAACAGAAGCTACAGACAGACCAGGGAGAGGAGGCTGGAAGAAAGGCACAAAAAGACATTTCCTCCTGCTACACTAGCCTGTTTCCGAAATCCTCCTGCCCGGACTCCTACCCCTGACTCTCTTGTTCTAGACTGTTGTCTGGTCCCCTTCTGAATACTCGCCTGTGTCTGTACTCCTTCCAATTAAACCTGACTGGAAACATGGCGAACTATGTGGAAGTTGTTTGTTTGCTTTTCACATAACAGGCAAAGATTTACTAAGGGAAAAGTAGAAGCTAAGGGAATTGTGTCTAAATTTACCTTTGCTTGGAGGCTGCATTCAAGCTCAGACACTCAAGCTCCGGTCATTGCCTGAGCTGTGCTGCAGCTGTGCCTGGCCACGTGCCTTGCTGACCCTGCCCTGCACTCACTAGTTTCACCTCAGACCTCCCCTGTCCCTGTGGTCTTGCCTCATCACCATGGACTTAGCTGACTGTGGTTACTGTCACCCAACCTGCTCCATTCCTTCAAGAAGTGCCTTTATTGATGAGGCCAGTGCCTCTGTGCCTTGCTGCAGCCCCTGGATCACTCATCTCTGAGGTTAAACCATCCCTCACTGCTCCTGACAGATGCGTACCCAGGTATTTGGGAAACTTTATCTCAGGAAAGAATACTACATGGTATAGAAATCCTGATCTTTCAGAGGAAATCGATGTTGACTTTGTAACTTGTTACACTAGATCTCTTGTTAGGCATGATTTGCTATCATGGTATTGATTTTCTGTACAAATCCAGAGGCATTTTTTAAAAAAACTGTCACTTAACAAAATGTCATACCTGCATGAGACATGAATAGTCATGTCCTTTCAAAAATATTAACTAGACACAGAATTAATGAATTACAAAATCCCAAGGGTTGGAAGGGACCTCAAGAGATCAAGTCCAACCGTCCTGCTAAAGCAGGTGACACAGGTCCAGGTGAGTCTTGAATATCTCCACAGGAGGACTCCACAAGCTCTCTGGGCAACCTGTTCCAGTGCTCTGTCACTTTAAAAAGTGACACTTTAAAAATCACAGATTTATATGGAACTTCCTATGTTCAAGTTTTAGGCCATTACTCCTTGTCCTATCACACCACACCAGAAGAGCCTCATCCATTTGCCTCCCACCTCCCTTTACATGTTTATAGACATTTATCAGATCTACTCTCAGTTTTCTTTTCCCTAGACTGAACAAACCCAGGTCATTCAGCCTTTTCTCATATGGGAGATGCTCCAGGTCCTTAATTATCTTTCTGGCCTTGCGCTGGACTCCTTCTAGGAGATCTGTCTTTTTTGAACATGGGAGCCCAGTACTGGACACAACAGTCTGAATGTGGCCTCACCAGGCCAGAATAGAGGGGAAGGATCACCTCTCCTAACCTGCTGGCCACGCTCTTCATCTCTGAGGTGAAACCTCAGACTGTCCATCAAATCCTAGAGGGTTTCCTGACAGGCAACCATACCCATTTTGCTTGACCTTGCCTTGCTGAAAGGCCTTGAGAGAGAAATTCACAAAGTTCAGCTCTGTGATTCCCTTCAGACAATGCTCTGACTGAGTTTGAGTCCATATGACAGGCAGAGAATGGGGCATGGCCTTGTCAGCACAGAACCATGGAGGCTCACACACGTTACTGCAGAAGATCCACAAGAGGCAGGACTTTGGGTCTGGGAGCTCTTAGCTCAGAAATATTGCTCAGACCCATAAACTTCCAGCACAAGAATTAGTTTAGGAATAAGCATCAGACCAAAAAGAAGAAAGCAAAATCACAGGAGAGATTTCCCAGGAGGGAGCTGATGAAGGTGGCTGAGGGCAACAGAGGGAGCAGGTGAGAGCAGCACGTGCATGGCCAACACATTGGCACTGGGGTACTCTGTGTTTAACAGGAGAGCACAGAGAGACAGGCATCTATTAAGCAGCTGTTTCACACACTGTATTTAAAGCCCAGTCTCTATGACCACTTCCACACCAGTGGCTTTACTGAAGCAGCACTGAGTTTGCACTGGAGATTTCAGCAGGGCTTGAGTGGTGAGCAATGATGCATTCCTGTGTTCCTGCCCAGGCTCACTGGCTGCTGGCACCATTCGGTCCTTGCTGTGCAACTACCCATGACAAACAGCCCATGAGAGGCTCAGCTCCTCTCTTTTTAACTTTGCATTCCCAAATCACAAATCCCCACCTTCCAAAGAATCACTTTGAAAGAGGAAACATTACAGCCAAGTGTCTCAGAGCACCTTCATCTTACAGTGATTGACCTTGGCCACTCTCCAGGAACTCAAGTTTTAGGAAGAACATCCACTTAAAAAAATCCAGCTCCAACCATCTATCACACTCCGCTGATGTCCCTTTCCCATCCAGCAGCCAAATTCTACTCAGGCAGCTAGAAAAGTGAGCTTCCCTTTAGTTCCCTCCTGCATTGCCATAAGAAATTGCCAGAAAACAGAGATCTCACCCAAGTCACTAAGCAGATACTGGATTTAACTCTTTTAGCAGCACACATGCCTGTTTTGTTGCTGCAACAACAGTCAGAGGTTACGCAAAGAGACTCATGGCTGATTACGGGTTCCTCCCCCCCTGTATTTCCATGTGTTCTTACTGTTTAACATAGAATTTAGCTGGAACCTAAGGAACTGTTTTATTTATGAAACTGATTTTTTCCCCAGATCATTCAACAACAATGTATTATGCACTCTTCAGCAAAGCAGTACTTCATAGTCAGCAGCCACTCAGTATCCCTTCACCCCCAAACTATTTCCAAATCCATTCTGAACAAGCTGCTCCGTCTTTCCATTTCACCAGGCTGTGCAGTGCTATACAATAACTGGATATTGAAATGGCCCCTGTTTTTCAGCTGAAAGTGTGCAGACCTGCAAAGTGATCACTAAAACATGTAAATAAACTGCAGTTTAAAAATGTGTGATATATTTTAACTCAATGATTCTTACGGAAACCTTCCAACTCGGGATATTCCATGATTAATCCTACAAGCCTTTAGCCAACAGGTGTTCTCTGCTACCCTCGCTATCTCTAATGCACAACTAGCCCAACGTAACTTCCTGTAGGAAAACATGACAGGAGACTAACAAGGTCATTTTCTGTTTGGTGAAATGTTTGTTCTTCACACTGATCTGTCTGCTTACAGAACAGGAAGAAAAGCAGGTGACTGTTCAGATGCCAGAGGCAGCAACCATATGTTAAATTTGATGTCTATACTGAGTTACCTGCAATGATGGAAAGTTGTGAAACAGCTTGTCATGACTAAAACAGGCAGAACGAGTTTCCATCAGATCCCAAGTGATAATAATAGAAAGCCATGACACTGTCAGGTCAATCTGACAAGTTTTAAGGTATGGGAGTTGAAGTTTCATTTTAATTGATAATTTATAACAGCCACTGGAAAATTCTGTACTGGCATCTGCTTGAAATAGACATTAGTTCAGAAAGTGCACCTGTGTCTAGCAATATACCAGCTCTAACCACTGTTTCATAACTTTGTTTCATAAAAATTTAACGCCAAAATGAATGATCTGACTCCACAAAACCTTGATTCCAGTGTAACAGGCTGGAGAACCTTGCAGAAAATACTGCCAGTTGCCATATCATTCAAGCATTTCTGTGTCACATCAACATCAAGAAACTGGATATTATAAAAATGGATGAAAATAATGTCACTATGTTTGATAAATGCTTTCTACTTAAAACAGTCAAATTTAAGTTCTGCTTAGTATGAGAGTGGTGAAGTGCTGGAACAGGCTGCCCAGAGAGGTTGTGGATGCCTCGTCCCTGGAGGTGCTCAAGGCCAGGTTGGATGGGGCCCTGGGCAGCCTGCTCTAGTATTACATGTGGAGGTTGGTAGCCCTGCATGTGGCAGGGCCTTGGAGATTCATGATCCTTGAGGTCCCTTCCAACCCAGGCCATTCTAAGATTCTACAATTCTATGAAATTATGAAGGATTAAACTTCTGTGGCAGCAAAACAGCGGACATGAACTACCTATTCAACATCTCAGCCTACAGCTAAATGGACTTGTGGGATTTGGGGTCTAAATAACAACGATATTCACATGCTATCTATTATCATTTCCATAAAAACTTGTGTTCAACGTTTGCAACTGCAAAAAAATAAAGTACACTAACATACATATGTACTAATTCTTTAATTGTTAACTAATAATTTATGTATCAATTACTCAACACACTAAAGCACACAACACTATGGCTAAAAGGTGTCATATGGCCCTGCCAAGACTCAGCCTTGCTCCTCTACTAGAGGATGCTGCCCCAATGTTCTCACCATCCCTTGCTGATGTTTATGTGTGATGGACTAGTATTTGCAGTTAGATGATGAAGAAGAGCAGCAAAGCACTTTGCATACCTGCCATCATCAAAGCTTTCACGCATTCTGTTCGTCCCTGCATCGCAGATTTCATCAGTGCTGTAAATCCAAACACATTCCTCTTCTCAATGTCAAGCCCAGGGAAATAGTTCAACAAATAGTTTGTAATGGTTATGTGCCCTTAAAAAGAAGAAGAAGAAGCAGAGAAAATCCATCACAGAATTAACAGCCAGCCTCAAGGTCAAACCAAAAATTGCTCCTGCAGGTTTGATTATTGCAAAAATACGGACGATGAATGGGATCTGTTCTCAAGTAACTTTTCTGCTCATTGCAGTCATTGGCTTCAGCATTAGGTGGCACTGTCCTGTGGCAGAACGCGGGATAGTCCTGGAAAGCTGGACTCCCACCGGCCCTCGGGTTGCCTTCAGTGATGTTTTTTTCCACTCTGAAAATGAATCTAAGGTACAGGAATAATTAAAGATCAGAGGTGGTCACTCTGGGGTTGAAGGGGCCTCAGTTTCTTGCGCAGGAGGTCCTACTGACTGTCCCCTGAAGGAACTCCTAGCAAAGATTCAGCTTTTTCACCCCTCTGATAAATTTGAGCCTTACAGTCACAGTGCTCCATTAAGTAGTAATTACATGTGGTAGTTGCAGCCAATACTACAAGCAAACCATGCTAACCATGGTACTAGGCAAATAAATATTTTGCACTGGCTCCGACATTTTTACTTTACCATCTGACCATGCAAAGCCACTTGTGTCAGCAGGGGTGTGCTTAGTAGCTGAAGCTATCTCTGGCTAGCTGGTGGGAAGACTAATTAAAACATCAAGCCTTTATAATTGGACCTTCAGAACAAGGCAGATATCCAGTGCCATTATGACTCATTCAAAAAACTTTACCCTTTTTTTGCCATTCATTTTATGATGCTTTGATGCTCTATGAAATAATGCAGTCTGCCAGGCAGCTGCGACAATCACAGTTTAATTACGAGGCACTGTAAAAATATTCTCATTTCTCCCTGCAGTCCAGCTGAATATTCTGTGATGCATATCACTCAAATTCATCTAGAAATGTTACTGAAGCAGATTATAATTCACATAGGACACTTTTTAAAGCTTATGCTGTCGCATCTGGTGCAGATTTCATCAGATATGGCTTTGCACCAATGCAGTCCTGGACTCACTTTGGAAAGCAAGTTAAGAAAAGCTTTAGCACTGAACTTAAGATGTTTTCCAGCTGTTACTCTTTGCACCCCAGAATCTGGGAGCTGGACTCTGCTACCTTGCCACATAACTGGATACCCTGCTGAAACCTGAACAAGTGGGGAGAGAGCACAGATCAGCTCAATAATGCCAGAGTAAGGGAAAACCAGGGAAGATGCTCACAGTACCTTGGATGGGCTGATGGAAATGAAATGTAAAGATACAGCAAACTGCAGTAAGCTGAACAGCAAAAGTGAACCATGTTCAAGGCAGGATAGAGTGACCCAGTCCTGCTTACTCAGCACAGAGGCTTCAGCTTCACTGACTTTATGGCGTGAGACCAAATTCTGACAGGGTATCAGTTACTACCAGGAGAAGCTTCATGTCCAAGCTGTTTTGTAGGACATTTTCTGTGTCATCAATGTACAGCGTGCTTCATGATTGGTTTGCAACAGCTGAAATAATGCTTTTTGACAGAGAAATTGGAGACAGGAACCAAACCAAGGAGAAATGATAAAACGGACAATTTCTCAGCACTTATACATTACTAAAGATATTCTTCCCTTTGTCAGGACCATAGCTGCAGTAAGATGTTTTTCTGTGAATTGGAGGAAGCCTAAGAGACAACCCAAGGGACTTTGTGCAAGCAAAACTCTCTGGGGTACTACAGATGGCCCAACAGTGTGCGGGAAATAGAACACAAAATCCAGCGCCTTCATTTCACGGGGATTCCTGAAAATCACTTCAGTTTCAGTTTACAGGAGATTCTGTCCTCTCGGGTTTGTTTCAAATTTCAAGTTCAAACAGACATCAAATTCAAAGTGAAACTCAAATCTGCCAAGTTTGTGTTCAGACCGTGCCATGTGCTTTTGATTTAAGGCCACAATGTTTGCTTCAGTTCTCCTGCATCTGTAGGAACTAGTGGCGCATATCTAAGCCATAAATCAGGTGAGTGAGTCTTTCATGATTTAAAGCCCGCAATGGAGGCTGCATGAAGCTCTGCAATAAATGAGCCTAGCACCAGGCAGGGCAGCAACACAGGATCTAAATCGAGCTGCTGCCCTGCTGTCTGTAAGCCAGCTCTACCTGCTGGAGGACTGGCATGCTGAGGGCACACTCCTTCGCCCTATGAGACACATTTAGTAAACAGCACAGATGTCTGTAACAGCTTAGTTCACTTTATTGCTACCACAGAGAGAATGTGTGTAATGGTTACGATAATTCCTAATAATCTATTTAGTGCAGGCAGAAGGGAACTCTGTGTAATAAGGAGGATGCTCTGTCATATAGTGCCACTGCTTGGACATGACTTGTGTTTCCAGATAGCCTGCATTTGATTTATAGACACTGAATACTTTCTGACAGACAAGTAAAACTGAAGATGCACAGTCGTTATGATCTGTATGTCTGAGGTAGTTGCATTCTAATGTCTCCATTAATGCAAAGAAATAGGCTACTATGTGATTTGTGTTTCAAGAGCCTGCCCCGAACTGACCTGTAATGAATAATATCCATACTTCAAAAGGAAATAATTACAGCTCTAAAGCCCAGCACATGCCACCAATTATCAATTACTATACGCTGCCACTAATGTAACTATGCCGTCATCAACAGCAGACCTGAGAATCAGCAGTTTTTAATTTAATGTAGACTTTCACCCTCTTTCCTTCTTCGTAACCATTTTCATTCCTTCCTTTTTGCTGCATGTTATTTCATTCTCTCATTTGCATCGATCTTACTTTTTTTTCCTGCACTTCCCCTGTTCTGCCAATTAATGACTCTATTTCTCCTTTAGCAGCACCACTGCCTATTTCTGGGCTTCACCCCTTGCTGGCCACTACCAATTTTCAGTTCTGAAAGGGAAAAGCCTCTTGAGAAGGATGCTATGTCTGTAAGAAACGCTGAGAGAGCAAGAAAACAGACCCATTTTCAAACCTGAAATGTACATTTGACATTAAAATGCTTTGTCTGTGGTTGATTTTTCTATATGAATTATTTCTTATTGCCTATTGCTTCCCACTGATCTGATCTCCTCAGACTATTTTCTTCAGGTCAGCCCATGCAGAAAGGCTTCAGTTTAGAACGGGTTCTTTGAAAGATGTGAATCTAAAATTATCAAAATCAGAGGGGGAAAAGGAACTGAATTCAATGCTCATCTGAGACCCTAACTGGTCTGTAAAATAATTCTATTTAATTTTAGATGCTGACTACACTGAAACAATATATCTAGGCAACCATGACACTTCTTAAGCACGTACAGATGTTTATGGGACCATAACAAGAACAGAAGCACTCTCTGAAACCACCTGGATACCACCCTGCAGTTAGCTGAAATAAATAGACTTTCAGTAGGAAATATTGTTGGGTTTGTTTGTTTGGGTGGTTTTTTTTTGTTTGTTTGTTTTTGTTTTTTTTTTTTTGTTTTGTTTTGTTTTGTTTTGTTTTTGGCATAAATGTCAGAGAGCTTCTTGAATAATTTGTTTTGCAAAAATAATATTCAGTAAAACTGAATCAACCCACCACTAAAGGTGAGATAGCACAGGCTTTTCTTTCACTTCTTTGTAACACACCGCTTAGTGTTGCTACTTAAAGTTCAGCAGTAATTAAGCAGCATCTTTCACACTGTAGCTACTCTGGTTGCAGTGTTAACCACATGGTAATCTGTATTAATGCTACAGCTGTGTCTCATGATGATGAATTAAACAACTGGTGTCAGTGTCAGAGCTCAGGATTATTATAGGCAGGGGAAAACTCCCCAGTTGTTAGGGGTTTGTGTATGCTTCTGCTGACTGCAGTCATTTGCAGAGGCACTGGGGATCAATAACAAGTGCTGGCAGACAGAGTCAAGTCAATGTCAGCCCTCCAGATTAATTCTGAGCTCATTAGTGTGAGTTATAACAATCAGGAAGGAGTTGGTGTTAATGTTAAACCTTCTACTGTCCAAATCTGTGTTAGCACAGATAAATAAAAGATGAGAGCTTTGGAGACTTCTCCACTTTAAAAAGCTGCCATGCTTACAACTTAGCTATGAACATAACTGTGGTTGCTATTCCTTCTTTCAGGGTTCTCTATCAGAGCTCACTTTTACGTGCAACACAGGACAAAGTTTGGTTACTCACTAGAAACATTATATGCTTATGTATAGCTTATTCACTGTTAGTCTACAGGATAAACATTGCTTTAGATTAATTAGTTAAAAAAAATAATGACAAGCTTATTTGGGAGCTTGGCCTCTTATAAGGCCTTGAAAAAAATCCTACAAATAGCAATCACAGCATGGATCCCTCCTAAGACCCCACACAGGAGGCAGAGAAGACCCTTACCTGCCTGTGCAGCTGTGATCAGGGCCGTGTTCCCTTCATTGTCCTGCCAGTTCACATCAAGATGAGGACACTGTGATAAGGCTATGACAATATCCACATATCCTTGGTAACAGGCAACGATGAGACCATTCTGTAAGCAAAATACAAAGAGTTAGGCTTTCCAGACTCAGGATAAGTCCACTGAGGAAGCACATCTGCATGCTCTTCATTTGTTGGCTTTTTGTTGTTTTTTTTTTAAGAGTGAAGAACTAAGCAGGTATCAGCATAACTAGTGATTGGCTCCAGGCACAATGTTCAGATCCAAAACACAGCTTTCTCTCTCTCTCTGCCCTTTGGCAAGTAATGCTTCTCATTCCTCAGAAATACCTCAGGCAGTAGGCTTTATATTGTGCTACTTGGAAAGTAACTGTTTATAACCATCTTAAACTTACACAGCTATATACTCTGTATTCAAATGAGAATAAATCAAGTTTTATTGTACAATAAAAGGAACCAGACAGATAGGATGAATTGTACCTAATGTGAATATGAATTCTGTGAACAACGGGCTTGTTCTCTGAAGGGACAGCAATGGGGAAGAGCTATGCTCTTGCTGCCTGTTGCTATCTTTTAATGCTTGATCTTTGCCATTAGAATCTAGCATTTCTGATAAGCATAAATATAATCACTGTCAGAGTTCCTGTCTAATGTGCTTTATGACAGCTGGAAGCTGTACAGTTTCCAGGAGGAAACCAAACCAGGAAGTGAACCTCAAAACTTGGCTTGGCATTGAGACAGCCTATCATTCAGCAGCAACAAACTGGGAGCTTCTCTAAAATGCATCAAAATACACTTGTCATTAATTACATGGAACTACAATGCTTAACTCTGACTACTTGCTTGACCACGACAATTAATTCCATTATCTCTAGCTGTCAGGGTGTCTCAGCAGTCCTGTGTCAACATGTGCAGAGCAGACGTGTGCCAAGTGAAGTCACTTGTGGACACACCAAAGCTTCCTGCAGCTGCCCCATATGGCCAGCACCACTGCCCTGAGATCAGCATCAGCTACCAGAAGTATATGGTGAGAGACACACCTCAGCCTCCTTGGTGTCCCTGCATGCCCAGATGCACTGCCTGCTCACCACCACAAATAGCAGCAGGAAATAAAGCCTAGTTACGAAAAGAAGTAAGAGGGGAAAAAAAACACCCTATACTCCCCCCCCCCCCCCATAGACACATATGAGGCAGAGCCATTCACCAAATGACCACAGCTGTGGCTTCTGATATACTGTCATCCTAACCAGGTATACATATTTCAGTGTCCTGGCTCACTCTCATTCTGGATAGCTCCTTTGGTTTAGGCAGTAACCAGCTTTATTAAAGTGTGGAGGCAAGGGCAACTCTTTAGGATGCTCACAGGTTATCTACAATATTTTTCAAATACATCATTAGATAGTTACTCTGATTTATTTTATTCTCAGCTCACCACTGTCCTCAGTATAAAACAAAACCCAAAACTCCTTTATAAAGAGCATCTCATTTTCCCCGTGAAGAACCTTTAATAATTCAAAGCATTTTATTGAAACTGACACAGGAGTCTGTTTAAAGATATGGAGATACATATACACATAGTTATGACCTCAGATAATGGTCATTAAGAAAATACGTATTCTTCTGATGGATTGTCCAGATGCACTCAAATTTTACTAAAATATAATCAGTCTTAGCTTCAAAAAAAAAAAAAAAAAAAAAATTGATGTCCACATGGCAAGGATTTCAAACTTATTCTAGTTCTTTAAAAAACAATCTTTCATGTAACGTTTGGGATGTAGGTCTTTACCACACCAAAAGCTCTGCAGATTTAAAACATCAGCCAGCCATTCAGAAAAACATCAATTACTACGATATCAGAAAACTCAGCATAAAACAATTTGGAGACCTAAAATTCCTGACAATAAGGAGCTGGATTCAATCTCTTGAGGTCACTTCCAACCCATAAAGTTCTGCAATTCAGTAAAGAAGTGGAATCCTAATCTTCTTGAAAATACTGACAATTCTTGAGGAGAGTGGTATTTAACAAGTCGTACAAATTATTTGGACTAGTTATCTTCTCTAATGGAAGAATGTTTCGCTCAGTACTGAGACATGCTCTCACAGAAGATTTCCACAGGAGATACATTTCAGCAAGCCTGTGATTCTGAGATACCATGTCATATCTTCTAAAGAGTGAAAAGAAAAACATTTTAAAACAAAAAGACAAAAAACAACAAACATTAGCTCTTCTTTTTTGCAAGAAAGCTTTGGCATTGAAGTATATAGGGTGTACTTCCCTACGTTACATACCAACATTCTGATTTTAGCAGAAATTTTCTCCGAATAAATCAATCACTATTCTGTATTTTTAAACTGGAATCAGAGTGACGTGCTTCTTATCAGTGCCCAGGACCTCAGAGCCACCAGCAGGCCCTCCCACAGTACCCGAAGTTGGTGCTTCACAGCATTACAGAGCAGCAGTGGGAAAGGCAGCAGTCCTTGGTGCCACATTTATGGATGCTTCAGAATAAACATTATAATAAGCCCTTGGATTTGTCTGGACCAAACCTGGATCAATGACACCATAATAGTTTGTAGTTTTAGGCTGTTTTTTTTCCCCGCCTTTTTCTCCTCTTTCCATTCATTTCTGGTACTGCCTGTCCTCTGCTTGCTGAAAGTTACTATGTAAAGGTTGACCAGCAAACACCCAACCCACCACAATATGAGTTAGCAGTCAGGAATTTTTAATTTCTTGTAGCAACTATGCACAGTTATTATAGGTTTTGAGATCTTTCTAAAATCTCAATTAATAATCATAAAAAAACAACATTTCTTTCAGTAAAGTGTTTCTTGAAGCAATTGGTACAGCAATTGATACAGTATAATACAGCTGTGCATCTTATGTTTCTCAGAAGATAAAAAGAAAGCATCATATTTAATTTTACCTAGGAAATTCTGAATCCGAACAATCTGATTATCCTCACACAAGACAACATTTTATCTCATTTGTACAATTTACAAATGTACAGTTAGAAGAGTAGCATGGTTAGGATAGCATTTTACAGGTTTATAGCTAGAAAGATTATCATGGTAGAAAGAGTCAATCAATGAAATGCTCACTCATGTCCTCGGCTCACAGTAAAGAACTCCAAACGGAGGAAACTCCAGAAGAGATCCTCCCCCAGGGGCAGCCAGCCCTTAAATGGGGTCTAGGAGAGGCACAGCCCTCCAGGAGAGCCTCTAGGCCTCTAGGAGAGGCTCCATCCCTTCCAGGCACACAGCTGAATTGCCTTCACCTGTGCTTCCGTGGCTGACTCAGTGCTTGCCTCAGGTGATCAATCAGGGGTTCAGGCCGTGACTCAACAGTTCCCATACACTCATTACAATTCTACTAAGGCATCAGTTATTCTGCTTCTCATACAAATAATTTTAGGGCACTTGTGAAATGGTCAGCATGGTCAGAAATGGTCAGAAAATAACAACTTTTTTTAAAAATTGATTTTTTTTTTTTTTTGGTCAAAAAGATAAATTCCCAGACATATTCCTCCCTTTAAAACTTCAACCTTTCTCCATCTATGTTTTCCCTCCCCTCCCTTTCACATATCCCCAACCACACTTTTTTGAAATGATATAGTAATGGCTCAAACTGTTCTCAAATGCATGCCACAACAATTAGTGACCAGGAGAAATAGCTCTTGGTGTATCAACCACAGCATTCCTGATTCTGAAGGGCTGGTTTGTTAGCTGACACCCGTCCTCTCCTGCTTGGCAGCCGAGGTTCTGCCAGTCATCTACCAAGACCAACAAGATACAACAAACAAAAAACCTGCTTTGTCCTCTGCACAGAAGGATAGCTGAGGAAACCATCAACGTAAAATGGCAATGATGCTTCTGGACTATAAGAAAAGTGATTTCTTCACCATAAGAGTCTTGGCCTGTCGGCTTCCCTGAGTTGCACAAGAGATCCTTTTCATTTTTCAAAACAGTTTCTATGTGACAGACAAGAAAGTATGTCATCCATTGTTTCTACATTAAAATTTACTGCAGACTGTGTCACATAACAGGAGAGATGTTGAAACTGATCTCAGCAACAGGTTTTGTGTTTTTTTTCTTCAACTAGAAGCCACAATACTGCCAGGTGTTGAGGTAATATTTAGCATTTCACAGAGCCGCCCCGCAGTTTTTCTGGACAGTATGACATTTTTTATGTTTATGTAACTAGCATTTGTGAAAGAACCTCCTTTGTTTTAAAGTGACAAGGCGTAATTAGCTGTATTTTATTTAGATTATCTGGCAAAGCAGACAGTACCCATTTTCCATGTATTATATATAAAATATACTTGGCTGATTGTCAAATGGACAATTTCAGGCATGGGACTACCTGAGTTAACCACGCGTTGCTGCATCTTCCTCAAGCAGTGCTTAAGAACTCCAAGAGATTTACACCATTCTTCTGTGACTGGAATAACGGTATTTATTAAAAATTCCCACAGAGGCATTATTTTGAAATGTGCATGTTTGTAATATAATAAAATAGCTGGAGATTAATTGTCATTTATTTTAAACTGAAATGTCTTCATGTGCCTTTGATTCCATTTAAGACTTGAATAATGCTGCCACTACAAAAACAGACTCTGACTTGCTCAGCTCTGCTGGCTAATGACATAACAAATCTGATTAAGTGAGACAATGGATATCTCAGGAGACAATTTTATAGATCAGATTTTACAACAAAAATACAGATGTCATGCTATTTGTAAACTAGATCATTGTGGATAATAGAGATCAGAAAAATACCAGAGGATCAATAAGGAACCCAAACTGAACAGCAGAGCAAATCACGTACAGCACACAATTAGTTTAGCTTTAAAAAAAATTTCTTCAGGCAACTTATTTTCTACCAAGATGCTGAAAATAAAAACAGATTATTATAGCTTTTTGCTTATTATCCCAGAAAAAAAAAAAAAAAAAAAAGTGTTTCTAGCAGAAGGCTGAACTGACATTACCCACTTTGTTTTATAAACATCGGGATAAAGAACTGTCCAGTTTGTTTTGTGAGCAGTCTGTATAGTATTAGTGACAATTAGCAACAATTCTGCAAGGTTGGCTTAACAGATTAAACCAGCATGTAATTGAATTAAATGATAATGATTCATTACAATCCATAATCATAAGCAGAGAGAACTACAAAAATTATGCCTAAGTTAAAAGCATATTGCACAAACAATATTACGAGTAATAGAAATGGAAGAAAAATAGCATACAGAGTAACAGGAAGTTTTAAACTGTCTTCCATTCATTTACCAAAATAAAAAATAATTCAGAAAATTAATATTTTGTGTTATACATAACATGAAAATGTAGCTCCTTTTAATTACATAATGCCAAACAATCAGAGCAAGTACTGCAAAAGAAATCCCCTAGCGTTATATGAGGGAAAAGCAGTTCTCCATTACTCTGCCACTCCATGGAACTTAGGTTAATAATGAAGCTCCTCATCTGTGTCCTGGTAAAAGAGAGTAACATTTAGTGCTGAACATCCCTATCAGCTTTGTACTAATTTGTGTACAATGCATAAAATCTTCCAGTCCATATAAAGCAATCTGAGAAACTTTTGTAAGTGGCTTGAGCTTACATTGTAATTGGTTTAGTTGATGAGATCAGCGGTGACTGAGATGAGGTAATTATTTGGGTCATCAGTCCCATGAGAAGTGGTGGTTATGTGCCACAGAAATCCATCAGGCGCATAAGCTTTAACATTATCTGCAGAAAATAATTCAGGCTGACCTTTGAGAGATAGAGCTGTAACAGCTTAGCCATGTGCAAATTTATATCGGGGAAAAAAAAGGCAGGAATTTAAATGAATTTTGTTCAACCCCTGTTAGGACAAAACCCAGCACCTGGCCTGGGGAGATGCTGATTTTGCAGTGGCAAGTAACGAGACAGGTGCAGAAAGGTGTTCTGTTGAGGAGGGATGCAGCAGCATGCAATTCCCAATGATCTGCAGAGGAGCACAGCGCCTAAAGCAGAATCTGGCAACAAAAGCAAGCCTGACTGACACTACATGTTCCAGCAGCTGAACATGCAAAGCACAAAAATGCCACCTTTGCTTCTCAGCATTACAAACCAATTCATGTTACAGGGTGAATCCCACTCCAGGAGGAACAAACACGAGGCAGTCTTCAGACACACAAATGAAGAGCCACAGTTTTCCCCCTCCGTTTTGTGGGATATGCTCAACTCACACATTTCGTAATCCCCTTTCTATCAGTCAGGCTGCATGTCTTTAAGTAAAGGTATAGCTGAGCAGATGTATCATCTCTGCAAAAGCCCTTACTTAATCTAGTCTAATCTAAATCTTGGTAATCACCTCTAAAAATAGTCTCAGGAAAGTTCATTTTTGAATGAGCTCACAAAATCTTGCCTTACACAACAAATAAAACCACTGCTACTTGTGTAACAAACCAAGTAACAAGAATGAGCACTAACATCACAGTGACTTCTCTTTACCAGCATGCACAGCCTGCATTGGTTTCAGTGTTACTAGTGGTACCAACAGCTGGCAGAAGCCCTCAGAAGCTGCTGCTCAGGACTGTGAGGGAAACACAAAGGGTAAAGCAAACACACAGTGTGGTCAGAGATGTTCCAGTGGGAAGGGTGCATATGAAGATATGGTGATCACCTCTCTGCACTCAGCAGTGGTGAGGTCACACCTTGAGCACTGTGTGCAGTTTTGAGCCCCTCACTGCAAGAAAGACATTGAGGCCCTGGAGCGTGTCCAGAGAAGGGTAACAAAACTGGTGATCTGGAGCACAAGTCTTATAAGGAGAGGCTGAGAGAACTATAATTTTTTAGTTTGAAGAACAGGAGGCACAGGGGAGACACTAATTGCTCTCTATAGCTCCCTGAAAGGAGGTTGTGGAGAAGTGGAGATCAGCCTCTTCTCCTAGATCACCAGTGACAGGACAAGAAGTAACTGCCTTAAGAAGTGCCAGAGGAGGTTCAGGTTGGAAATCAGGAAAAATTTCTTCTCAGAAAGAGTACTGGAACAGACTGCCAGGAAGGTGGTGGAGTCACCGTCCCTGGAGGTCTTCTAAAAAGATGTGGCACTGAGGGGCATGGTTTAGTGGGCATGGTGGAGATGGGATGACATTTGGACTAGATGATCTTAAAGGTCTTTTCTAATCTTAATGATTCTATGATGGCGCCAAACCTGAATATCATGTTTTATCATGATTAACCCTTCCACTCCTGAGAAGTTTGATGAGAAGAGAATGGGACTGTTACACAGAAAGTAGCAGTCCTCTCTCCTTATCACTCCTGCAGGAAGTTCTCCTGGTCTTCCTATGAGGCAACCTGATACTCAAGAGCACTTCCCACAGCTCATCTTCTAAAAGAAACTCCTTTATCTGTGTTATCTTCTGCATGCACTGTCCCCAGATCACGTTGGTTGCAAAGAGCTGGGGGGCTGCTGAAGTACAAAAAACATTTTTATTTTTATTTTTTTTTAGATCTAGCAGCAGAAACAGCCATGCAAAAATAAAATGAGCTGATGGGCACTGAGTTGAGTTGCAGGAAGATAGGACTGCATTGCTAGCTGAACTCACAATGTGCGTTCAGATGTCACTTGGTGATTCTTCTTAAACCAGTAGAAATGGAATCATGTTGTCACATGAAAAAAAAATGTTATTTTGTTCTTTCATTTCTAGACACAGCTTGAAACAGAGAACTGAAGACTTGAGCACATAGAGAAGAGCAAGTTGTGGATACAGCTAATGCAGGAATACCTTAACCTGGGGGCACCTGAGTTAGGAATTTAATGTGATTCTGTTAAAATATACACATGCTTATAAATACATAGGTTTAACTAATTTATTTGATCAGTATGTTGGCAGGTATACACATTCATGCTATAGACCAATTTTATAAAAATAATATATTATTTTACAGTGACAGCTGGTGAGACTATATTAGGAATGTACTGATCAGCCTTAAGTTCCATCAGGTGGGAGAAATGCCATTGCTAGTGACAGCAGGCTTGTGCAACAAAACCAATAAACAGCATGAAGAAACGTGTATGGAGAGGGAGGGAACGGGATCATTCTTTCACAGAACAGAAGAGAGAACAGAATCAGAAAAGCTACATTTGAGATATTCCAACAGTACACAGTTAAGCATGAAGTGCATGAGACACCATAGGTCACAGCAGAAGGTAAACAAGGTACAATCTTAGGAAACGAGTATGCAAGGAAACTGTAATGAAAGAGTGTGTAATAAAAATAGCACATATTTAAAATGAACTGACAATTCATCCAGTAGAGATGCAAAAGGCTACTGTACTTTCATTAGCCACACACAAAGAGGAAATTATCACTGGATTCAGTGACATGGAAAACAGAGCAGGATTTTGTTTCTGGGGAAAAATTCTACATTCTGGCTTAGGGAGGCCTGGCTGTAAAGGACCGATGGTAGGGGAAGTAATACTATTTTTATCAGGTTACATTTCACATTTTCCATTTATTTAGACCATCGTGTCAGGTACAACTACTAAGCAGTGATGTTCTCTGACAAATAATGCAGCCTTACTAATCCTAGCTTTACTGTTTGTATAGCACATACTAATCAGTATTAATACTGTCAAATGTTAGCACAAAGTTTTGATAGTGTTGACAGTAATAATACATGATACACAGCAGCCAAATTTATACATTCCTCCTCTCTATGCCTGTCTTTCAGTACGTGTGCAACATATGGGTCACTCTTCTCTGGCTTCAAAGAGGGAAGATATTTGTGAAACAGAAGCAAGAGGTCTGGCTTCAAAAAACAGTATAAATGGCAAACTTCATTTTAATGAGGGAATGCTGATTTGGATTTTCTGAACCTATCACAGACCCCATGTCAGCAGCTCAGGGCGTACCATCCCTAGCAAACCAACCCACCAGCTGCAGAGGGCTGCAGTAGGTGGTGCAGCAGCCTCCCACTGACACCAGGATCCTGCTCCAGTAATGGTGAGCTCATCTCAATCTCAAATTTCATGTCATAGCACTGGCTTGCCATGCAACATTTATCAAGGCTTCCAAGGGCTATAAACAACCCTGTCAACAAGGATAATGTATTTCTTATTACTGAAGCAGACTGCACATTATTCAGCATTGCTATGAACAGGCATTTTCAACAAGCAGTGGATTTAAGACATTGTGGGGTGGAACACTTCCTCAGGAGCACAAGGCCACAAACTGGCTGCTCCTGCCAGTGCCAGAGCCTCAGGGAGCCAGGGGACTGCAGGAGAGAAATGAGGTTGTAATAAGGATCAAACTACACCTTCTGTGGAAATAAGTGCATGAAAATCATTTTGAAAGATCTCTCAATTTCCAGAGTACTTCAGAATCTAAGGTTATAATAATTATCTACCGATCAATTTAATTATTGAAGTATACATACATACATACTTTTTTTTTTTTTTTCTTTTTTTTTTCTTTCTTCTCAGAAAGGCAGTGATCTCCACTGGTGCAGATTTTTATGAGTACAGCATGCAGGCTCTTGTTCATTCCTGGTGAAAATGCAGAGCTAATGGTGGTGACCATGTTGAAAAATATTGCTTTATAGCTGAGAATTTGTTCCATCAAATAGTGTTATTGTGTTATTTTGCAGCAGTTGTCATTCCATGGAAATAAAAAGGAGGCATTACTTTCAGAGCAACCTACACACATCTGTTCATACACATTTAATATTAAAAAGAAGAGGCAGCACCATTTTATGAACTTATTTTGTAGCATCTTCAGAAGCAATATGAAATCCATTTTGTGCACTAACCTATCAAAAAATATATCCCTCGATTTTAAGGCCTATCATTAAACTCTTTGGCCATGTGTTTAATAGATGCATTTTCCTTGCTCTTTCCTCTGTTCTTTCAGGCACAGACTGCCTGTAGCTCAGGTCTGTTGCAAGAGGCTAAGAAACATTTGAATGCATCGTGTTGGTTTGTGTTTTTTTTTTCCCTCAGAAGACCTCTCCAAAAATATTAATTCACAAAGTCTTTGTAAACAATAAATTTAAACTTGACACTGGCTGAGAAATAAATACATAATGTTCTACCCCCTCTGTTCCTAATATCTCTCTTCCATAAACAACATTTATTTATAAAGGCCATAGTGTGGTGCATTCTCACTGTGGAACTCTTTGAAGAGACGCATCCAGAGATGAGTTTGCAAGCACCCTCTTGTGGCAGTGAGCTCCTGTAAGTGATATCAGTAAAGACAAAGCAACCCAGAAGTTCCAGTGCCTTTTTTAAAACTTCTGTAAACATATTTAGCTGGTATTTCTCTGACCCTTCTCATTGTGGAATCACATCAGACTCAAAATTTGTTAAAGAGCTCAAGAAGAGATCTGGCCACTGTGGTTAATCAGCCACTGAAAGCAAAGGTTTCAATACTACAGAGATCACCTTGATGATGAAAACTCATGTGGATGAAAACTCTTCCTTGCAGAGGCCCTATACTCAACAAAAAGAGCAACTGCATTCCCTTCCTGGGATACTGGAGGTGAAGGACTGCCTACACACAGAAGTATCACTCTACTTCTTCACCTTGTGATCTAAAGAAGCTGCAAGAGCAATAAGACCAATCTCTTAATTCACTGTTTGATATTAAGTTTAATAACATCAATGGATAAGTAACACACTCGTATCTTCATTCCCGTCCTCTGAACCTCACTGTTTCTTTTTTTCTATGACACTTCTAATAGTAACCCTCCTCACTGATGTTGGATCTTCTAATAATAAGCTGTATTGATCTTGGAACTGACTGAGTGGACTAGGAAGTTGCAGTAAACATTCCCTCCCAGTGGGAACAAAAAGAAGAGAGAAGGTCAGCTGCCCTACCACAGAACAAGGGGCAGAACAAGGTTAGTATTTAATCCTGTATGTACATAAAACTCTGGATTCACCCCATATACTTCACTATGGATGAGTTATCATATAGCAACAACCATCATCCTCTTTTCAATCAAGAGGATGACTTGGTAACAACAATCAGTAGGAGCAATTCACAAAACATAGAAGCTACTTACTGATATTCTGATGAAAAAGCGTGTTGAAATATTAGTGGTAGAGATGAAACAAGCTTTCCAGATGGAGCAGGTTTTTGGTTTTTTTTCACTACTACCAACCAAAGAACCCACTGTTGTGAAAATAATGTTCTTCCCATTAGCTTGTCTCTTCAGATTATCATCAGTTAGGGCAAGTGACAATGTTCTTCTGATCTCTTGAACAGCATTCAGGTCCTTGAAAGCCCTTATCATTATGCATTCAACAGTGAAAGAGTTTCCTTTATCTAGGATGTGCATCTAATTTCACCGATACTGGATTTTGTCTCATTTATGCCCCATCCTGCTTTCTTCCAACAAGGCAAAATGGATATATATGTACGTATATATATAATTCTCTAAGCAATAGAAGCATCCGTTGTGATTTGATGAGAAGTGTCTGTTTTTCACTCAGGGATCTACCACCTAAGGTGGATTTTGGATGTATGGATTAGTTTCAGGTCCTGTGATACGAAAGGTTTGCAATCCTGTAATCCTACAGCTCTGTGTAACAGTTACTGTGGGATATTACAGATGACCATGCAGGAGGCCAACAGCTGGATTTTTATTGATATAAAATTTATCCGATAAAACTCACAGCCTTGGATTTAAGCTTGTGAAACTTGGAGGAATGAATTACGATTCTCACATTTCTAAGAACTCTTTCACTTCTCCCCACATATTATACTGCTCCACAAATGGCACTGAGAGCTGGCTCTCCACAAGGACAGAGGCTTAAATTCAGCCTCAGGAAAGCCATGCTATCTGAATACTGGAGATTTTCCATTCTGGCTGAGAACAGTACTTTTGAACCAAGTACGCAATTTTCAAGTAATGTACAAAGAACTATCTTTGCTAATACTAAAGAGTATAAAATTTAGGCCCAGGTCTTTCCTCTTTTGTAGCTGTTAGAAACATTTCTTTACTGATCTTATTAAATCTTACAACAATACCATGTGAAGGTTTTCAAAGTTTGCCAAACATCACAGTAATTACAGGTCTAATATTTTCACATAACTGCACATTTAGCTGCAGCCATCTTGGAAAAAAAAAAAAAAAAAGAGATTAGCAAATAGGTCTGTAAATCCCTTAACTCTGTGTGTTGCTTCCCAGAATGTTTTGTTTTTCTGTTACAGGAGGACACTTCCATCAGCACAGCACTGTGTAAGGTCACAGAAGCTGTCAGGGCCGATCTGTTGCATCCAAGCAAAAAGGTTGGCAAGCTTGGGGAACTGGACAAGTTTTTCTGCTGAAGATATAACAAAGATCTACCAACAACAACAGCGATTCCTGAATGGTAAAAGAAGACTTTTGGTAGAAACTGACTTGGTTGCTTGGAGACAAGCCCATGGAGCCACCACAGAGAAGGCCTGTCAACACAATTTTCCCCTTTTTTTCATTCCCAACTCCACAGCACTGGACTTAGCTAAGAAAAGGAAACAAAGGATCAGATTACCTTGAAGAAACATCGTAAAGGTGATTCCGTGAAACTGTGGGCATTTTTTTCAATTTTATATAAATGAAGACCATAATAAAGAAACTCTCCAACAACTGGACAAGTGCAGGATGGTTAGCAGTAAACAGGAATAATGAGCATAAAAAAGAGTATTTATGCATCTAGAAGGGAGACAGCATGTGTTTGTGTAACTAAATATTCTATTATAAATTTGGCATTTAGTTATTAGTGATGTACGATATCTTAAATGAAAAATTTCAGCCATGTAGCCTAATTATATATGTTACTCTAAACGAACAAAAAAAGACATTTCCACTCTAGTAACAAGAGTCATTTTTATGAAGTTAGAGCTTGTTCCTTTAGCAATTAATTACTCAACCCTTCACACTTGTGGACAAAGCAAATTGTTTTGCAGGAGTCTGAGGCAAAAGCCAGATTGATATTTGACTGATGTTTACATATGCCACAACGAAGACATGGAAAACGTTTCATTCTGTAGATTTTTTGGCACTTGGCATCTTGTCATGGTGCCATATCTGAGCACATGGAGTATAAGCCATCCTCCTTCAGCAGCAGACTACTCTGACCAGCAGCCCTTGGAGTTGTCTAGCCTTCCTGTGCTTCCTGTGGAGCTGAGCTGGGGTGCAACAGCAAGACCCTTCACTACCACCACCTTTATACATATGCTGTTTCTTCAGCTATAATCTATGAAAGGGAAGAGGGGTCAAGTTGGATATCAAGAAAAGGCTCTTCACCAGAGGGTGGTCAGGCCTTGGAACAGATCCCAAGATGGCAGAACCCAAAAAACATCTGGACAGTGCTCTCAGATATGGAGTTTGAATTTTGGGTGGTGCTGTTTGTAGCCAAGAGTTGGACTTGGTGATCCTCAAGGGTCCATTCCAACTGTGGATAGTTTGTGATTCTACGAAAGCAAATGCATTGAAGTCTGTATTTTCTGTTTTGCTTTTAATCTTGAATAGGTGTGAAGTGATGTGCCTACTATGTAGCCTTCAAAGCCTCTGGATGCTCCATTTGATAGAACTTCATGAGTCTTGTGCCCAGCACTACAGAATGACACCCTGAGTCTCTTTCCTTGCCTCAGAAAGGACACGCAGGTCTGGTGAAGTGGTATCAAGCCACACAGTAAGAGTGATTCATACAGGAGCAATAAACAAAATGAGATGAGTGCCATAATGATTTCAAAGAAAACAGTTTTCAGGTGATGATCCTTTCTATTTCTGAGTCAGAGTTGTTGCATTTTTTCTATCAAAAATTGTGTGCTAACTCATAAAACTCAAATGGATATTAGAAAGCACACTGAGGAAATATCGAAGTCTTGTTTCTGTCAAACACCTGACAATTTGCAATTTCCTTCTCTTTTTGAAACTCGTGAACAAGGAAAATAGATTTTACAGCCAGAATTGAAAATTATTGATTTAGTAGCATCTTGCCTTCTGTGTATCTTCATTGATTCACATTAAATCATTTGTGGTGTGAAGAACTTCATCAGCATGCGGCTTTCTGCATCAGAAGTCTCTGGTCTAAACATTTTCTTAATTGTCAGTAGCCTTATGGAGATTTAAAATATTTTCAGATAATTTATAATCAAATTTTGAAGTCATTTCTACTTTCCCTATCAAGGGTAGTACAATTTTCACTACTCTTCAAAAATAGTTTGATATGGAAACAGGCTGCGAAGCTCTTTCCATTAGCTTTTATTTAAAATTCAACCAGGTGATTTAGGTCTGTGCAGCAAATGTGCACTGTAGTAAAACAAAAGGAAGGCTTGTTCAGATCTCCCTTCACTTGCACGAATGAGAAGGGCAAAATTTTAAAGAAACGAAATGGAAAACAAAAAATATGGTCAAGCATAGTCACCTAGTCACCCTTCACCTGCAATTCATCAGGCAAAACATCTTTCTCATGACTTTTACAATTACTAACCAAATTTTGCAGCTTCTTATTGCAGACCTCATTTAAGTTCAGGTACTACAATTCCAAAGAAAGGTAGCAGTATTTCTTGCTGTCACATGATAGCTAGTTAGTGGATTTGATAGCTTTAGGGACAGCAGACAGTGCTAGATCTGATGTACAAAAAGTACTGTAGAGCAGCATCACCTTGCTAGAAACCTCCAGGCCCTTTTTTTCTTTCTTATCTGAATTCACATTCCTAGAGAAAGAGCTGTTCACGGTATGCGTGTTGTCCACTAAATGATTACCCCGTGGTATCTGCTTTATTTTTAAAATTCAAAAGCAACTTTTCAGAGTCCCCAGGCAACCATACTTCTTGTAACAGGTGTGACTTGGTGAGGCAGCTCTGGTCTGCTGCATCAAATTATCTTGCTTTTGCAGCAAGTTTTCCACACTTGTGTCATGGATTCAGTGCACTCCGTGGGAAATTGTATGAAGATAGGTATTGTAAATGCACCAAGACATCTGTGTTCAGCAACCCACATATAAGCTATTTTAATTCAGGTAAGGCACTAGCAAGGTGATGATCTAGTACTGTGCTAAGGCTCCTACTTCACAAGCAATTATGTTCAGGAATACATGGACATGTTGCACTCTCACGAGGAAGAATTTTCAAGCTGGGAAATGTCCACTGCCAGTATAGCAGCAGGAACACCAGTTCCCAAAGCAGCAAAATGAAGCAAAGCAAAAATAGCGTCAGCATCCTTCCCATAGAGGACACGCAAAGGGCAAGGAAGAGTCAGCTCTCCACTCAGTCAGCAGTCAGAGGACTGTGTGTTGGTGAGGGCTGATACAGCTTGTTCTTTGCTTTTCCTTCATCCATGCCTAAAGACATTTTTATTAATACACAGCTAGTCTTCACATGTTCCCCAATCAAATGGCAGCCCAAGCTTTTTTTCATAGGAGCAAAACATAACAAGATACTAGACTTTCTAAAAAATAAATGCCAAAGACTTCTGCTTTTTGCGAATGTACTGAGTACATTCTGTTATTTGCCGCCATCCCTCTTCCAAAAGTCCATAACAGTGGCTCATGTAGCAGTCTGGCCATGCAGCAGCAACACAGACAGGACTTCCCACCAGGTACTAATCTGGGACAGCAGCAGTGGTTGGTGGGGCCTCAGCGCCAGCATACCTGACTCACAGGCTGCTTTGCATACAAAGAGCCAAAAGACAAAAACGAACAAATGCTACACAAAAATGTAACACTCGTGTGTGAGAGTTTTAACATATCACTAGATTGGCTGACTAAGTATTATAGGGTCAGGCTCAAAACATTATACATCCGAAATGTGTGAAGCAACAAAAGCCTGATCATGCGTCATTTCCATTTCGAATCAGCTTGCTTTCAAATTACTCCCTGTGGAATTTAACAGACGTGACAGAAAATAATAGAACTGAAAAAAAAGGGGAACTATTTCCACACTGTGGGTTTTTCCCACAGAGCACATGATTTGAATTGCTAATTCTCTGCCAGATGTGCAACTACAAACTCTGTGACAACTACCCCCTTCACATGGTACTTCATTATTTCTCAGTGTAACTTACTGGGCATGCTAAAAATGTATACTTAGCAAAGATGGGAGGGTTTTTGGTTCTGTTTTTAATGAAAGAACCCTCAGAGATGGGTAAATCCAAATCTATGTGATATAACATCTTAAATAACAGCATAACCTTCTGAGGGTAACTTTATTTATAAAATCATTAAAGGTGAAATCCTGTTCTCAATAAAGCCATTGGGAGTTCCTTGTGGCTGTCATACAGTCCACAGATTTCATTTTCTATTTAAAAACACTACCAGAAGTTTTTAGTGTCTTCTGTGCAATTCTACCTCAGTGACAAAAGTTAAGCCCAACTCCTCAGTGCAAGCACAGACAACACAGGAAGGACGCATGGAAAAATAATGAGCAATTTGTTGGAAAACTAGAAAAAAATGAATGGATTTTAGAGAAGCACTTGTGGTCAGAGCCAGCCCACTTGAACTTGGCTGCACAGAGCTCCAGTGTCAAAGATACTTTGCCATGCACAAGCAGCTTGGGCTTGTCCACTGTGACCCTCGGCTGATGCTTTCCAAATTGAACTGTATTTCAAAATTAGCAGTGAATTTTAGTTAGTAATCAAGTATCTCTTTTCTATAGAGGAAGAAAATTGTGTTTTAATGAAATGCAATGTAAAATAAACCTGGTGCACATTAGGTTCATCTGACACTAAGCAACTAACATCTGTAAAGTAATGTAAGAGTCTCATTATTATTCTTCTCTGTGAAGATTAAGTACTCTTCAGACATAATAATATTGTGATAAATCACCCAGTTTTTGCTGGTCTCTGTTACACAGTAATCATCACAAAAATATAGATGTAACAAGGCTTTATTTTTTTTATATTTCAGTGTACCACTTCTTGAGCAGTTGAACAGATTTTGGAATGGTTTTAAACTAAGTCAGGGGAGGTTTAGGTTAGATATTAGGAGGAAGGTTTTCACACAGAGGGTGGTGACACACTGGAACAGGTTGCCCAAGGAGGCTGTGGATGCCCCATCCCTGAAAGCATTCAGGGCCAGGCTGGATGTGGCTCTGGGCAGCCCGGTCTGGTGGTTGGTGACCCTGCACATAGCAGGGGGTTGAAACTAGATGATCATTGTGGTCTTTTTCAACCCAGGCCATTCTATGATTCTGTGATTTCAGATGTACCTGCTGAATAGCCTAGATAGATCAAATAATCTAGTTTGCTTACTTGCATTCTTTGTTCAACATGTATCAGTATTTATTTTCATAGTTTGTTATTTCCAAGCACAAACACAAAGCCATGTGACTAAAATTAATACAAGTGAATCCTGTGCCAGAAAAGCCTTTTTTAAAATGTCCTCCGAAACCAGGAAAGAGGTAAGCCACACTGAGCAGAAAACCAACAAATCTCACATCTCTGCAAACTGTAACAGCAGAAGGAAAAGTGGTAAAAGTCTCCTGCTGGGGGGGATGCCCAGCCCTCCCTTCAGTCTGGCAGTGGTGACAGAGGTCCTTCAGAAGGCAAAACTCAAATTATCGCCTCCAGCACTACTAGGAGCAAAAGACATGAAGGGACTCAAAGTTAAGCTCTTGAAAACTCTGAAAGATATGGAATGAGGAACTGTTGCTGTACCCAAACCCATCACTCGATGCTTCCATGTTCCTATCTCAGAAGTTGGACTGAGAGAATTTATTTTTCTTCTTCATACAGCCTGCCTTGAGATCAAAAGCCTTAATATGCAAAGTAACCAGACAACAATCCCCTGGTACTCATCTCAGAATGAATTTTTGGACTTTTGGACCCACGTCCTTTCCTAGCATGGTAGCTCCTACAGCCTACTGATACTCAACGGGAAAATGTTTCCAAAACTACCGAGCGCTAGTGCCATCTTGTTCAACTTCCACTTTCTTTCCAAAAAATTACATTGGCATGTGCTTTGTTTCAGGTCAGGCATGAGGCCTGAAAATTTATGTCTACACAAGATAGTATCTTAACTGAAGGAAAACACTCGTTGCTCACAGATTTGAAACACCCTTATGACTGGACATTTGGGTTATCTTTGATTCACAAAGAAGTGCTACTGGAATCTAAAATAAATTCTAATCTTCATCAGACATCTTAAACCTTGAGGAGGGGAAAGCAGAAGAACGCCAGTGCTTGGAGATGAATCACTTCCACCAGTACGCGTGTTAGTAACAGCAAAAATGCTGGGATCAAAACAATACAGGGATTCCCCATAACAGTCACACGTTCTTTGGATCTGTCAGTGCTCACTGAAAATGACTGAATAACTGAAAAATGAATGCCTTCATGCCACCACAAAGCAGCAAAGAACTCTAGCTTCATTTAATTTTGGATTATCTTGTCCTCTTTTAAAAATAAAAGACAAGATCTGTTAATGAAAATATGTATGCCATCAAATCCTTTGAGGATTCTCAGTCCAAAGGTGGGCTCCTTTTAAGGCACCTTTGACAGTACTAATGCTCTGTACAAAGTAACTTTCTATGCAGTTGAACAAGTAGAACTGAAATGCATAAATTGAAGTGAGGCAAAGCAGAATAAAGAAGAAATCATGAAAAATTGCTTATTTCCTGTTCCAAGAAGATATATGACTGCTGGGATTGATAGCAAAAAGGAAAAATAACCTTCCTTTTCATATCCCAAAGTTTTCAAAGCCTATACTAGGCTTCAGATAAAAACCTAACTCTTCTGCACGGGAGTCTTTATTTTCAACATAGGCAAGGAGAGAAATATCACAGTCTTTTTTTCATCTCTTTTATTACAGAGTTTAAAACTGAATTTCTAAAGACAACTGTTCTTCATGGATTTTTCTGAGCTTCTTTTTTCCTTTGTCTCTTTCTTTCCTCCTGTTCTTTTAGACTGCATTTCGCAGCTTCAGCATCAAAAGGAACTTCTGTCTGAAGTTACATAGAAAGCTACAGTGCCTACACTGTATTACTTCCAAATAACCCTTTTATCAAACGACAAGAACTCAAAACTTATCTAAGTCCTGATTTTGAAGAGAATTGTATACCACAACAAGACTTCAGGAAAAGGAACGTGGGAACATTTAAGTGAGAAAATTAGTGCTGGTGCTCCCTTTTGAGCAATTCCTTTACAGTTCTCCGCCAACAATATGAACATGCATTTCATAATGAGGTGAGCGAATTAGCAGTGGCACATTGTGCACTGTAAAACAAACCTGAAAGACTCCACTGGAAAAATGCAGTAAGGCATATAAGGCATACTGGGGTTACATTTCTTTTCTGTGTTACAGACACGTTTTACTGAAGACATCATTATACATCTGTCATTATAACTGACGATAAATATCTCGGGAACCACACTTGTTAGAATACCTCTTGTATGGTTTTATGATTTATCGGTATTCCACATCATGGATGCTTGAAGCAGTTGCATTTCATTACATCTGGGGGCAACCTGTACTCCATGGGTAACCAGGATCATCACCACATCACTGAGGAGCTCTGCAAGTCCAAATAGGTGACTTAAGATACTGATGTGAAACACTGCTTAAATTGGAACAGAAGATTTTTATGACCGTTACTTCTGGGCTATAGTCGGGTCAGGCTGAAAACTTCTCTTCAATACATTTTGCAAGAAGCAATTTGTCAAAATTCTTAAAAGAAATCGCTCTTCATCTGACTTCTTTAAAAGCTGCATCACTTGAAATTAGATTAAACTTGTACAACTTTCTCAGGTTGATGAGGTCTTCAAATCTGTATCTATCAATTTCAGAAAGAGCTACATCTGTTAGATAATGCAGCTTTTGACACTAAGTACAAATTATGTCTTACTGCCTGCCTATTTCTTGGAGGATGCAGCACATCTCATTATGCATTTCCAGTGGTCTGATAAAGATTTGCATTCCCATTTACTTCTAAGCACCCTTATAATCCATATTAACCATTGCCTTTACTCCAAAGAAATCATGTTCCATGCAAATATTTCTTCTAGAGATCAGTCGTTTCAAAGGATTTGCTTCTGTGCCAGACATAGGAAGGCATTCCTTCCAAAGAGAGGATGAACAAAGACAAGGACAGGCATTCACCTACTCTGCATGTACTCTTCTGACAATGCCTCCATGTGCCCATCTGTATCATAGAATCATATCATAGAATCATAGAATGGCTCGGGTTGGAAGGGTCCCCAGAGATCATCAAGTTCCAACCCCTCTGCTGCAGGCAGGGCCACCAATCTCCAGATCCAGTACGAGACCAGGCTGCCCAGGGCCCCATCCAACCTGGCCTTGAATGCCTCCAGGGACAGAGCATCCACAACCTCTCTGGGCAGCCTGTTCCAGCACCTCACCACCCTCTCTGTGAAGAACTTCGCCCTGACATCCAATCTAAACCTTCACTTCTCGAGCTTAAAACCATTCTCTCTTGTCCTATCACTATCTATCTACCCTCCGACTATTTTACCAAATTCCTCCACAGACAATTAACTTCATATTCTCCATAGTCTATCTTTTCCTTTCTTATGGCTTCCCTTGAGTTGCAATTACAGTATTTGAAAAGTTCCCAATCTGGTTTGAGCAGTGTCTGTATCTTGCCAACTATTATTCCTTGCTTTTTTTACTCACTCACTTCCTTTTTATAAATATATACTCGTAAATATATCCAGGAATTGGTTTTTTTGTGTGTGCATTTAGGGATTTTTTTTTACTATTCTGAGGGATTTAAATTAGATTACTTTTGCCTTTAGGGTCTTTTTAAAACTAATTCCACCCTAAAAAATTCCCTTTTATGATTTAGCATCATGACATGAATGCTCACATACCTTGTATGAGAGAACACTAGGGAACTGAAACAGCCTATGAATATAAGAAAAAAATTTGCCACCAGTGTAGCTGATGACATTTGTCAAGTCCTTTTTCCGACAGGGAATGATTTATACTGTGTGCCACTAAAACCAAAAAGTAATATGTGGCAAGATCTTTATGGATCTTCATCTTATCTTCCTCCACAAAATACTACAGACTCTGTTTTTCCTTTTTGCAGGTTAACATCATGCAGATAAAACAAAAACAACAATAACAACCACGCTACCCAAGCTCTGACACTTCTTGTGATGCATGATTTCTGCAGAAGTCTTATCAAACCCAGTAATTCCTTACCCAGGAAATGGGAACCACTGGCTCTGTGTCCTCCTCCGTCAGTCACAATTTTAGGAATATATGCCTTTAGCAAAGGCAAATTCAGGTGCCATCTCCACTGAGTACTCGCTGTGCATATCCATGAAGGGTGACAGTACCTAACCTGGCAGAGTTCAAGCGTAGCAGAGACCCCTGAAACACGCTCTGGAGAAACCCACTGTTCTATGCCAAGCAAAGAAGGAGAAAGTGGAAATCTTCTTCCACTTCACCCCACAGAAAATCTCTCCAGCTCCATCCTCTGCAGACTGACTTCCAGCCCTACATTCTCACCAGTTTTTCAAGTAAGTGCCTGGAAGCACACTGCTACCTGTTTTTTGCTTACTGAGTAGTAGCAACTTCAGAGTTCTCAAGCAGAGTCCTTGTCCCTCCCCAGGTATTTCTTCATTTGTTTTTCTACTGAGCATCAGCCACTAATGAGAGAAGAAATGAAAAGAAATTTAGATCGTGAAGAATAGCCCCAGATCAGTTCTCTTCCTTTAACAGAAAAAGGAGAGAAGAACAAAGACACAAATCCAGGTCTGTTTGATGAGAGAGCTGTGGATCTACCACGGCCCAAGGGAAAACCAGCTACTGAGCAGCACTGATTAACAGCATCCTGAATGAAGAATTTATGTGAAAAATCAACTGTGCTCAAATATGGATTTAGGAATATTTTCTGAAAGGAGTTCACAAGCTGAGCCACATAGATTATTTTGTCTTCACATCTTTTAAGAGGAATGAAGTAAGAACACAAATGCACAAGCTCCACTATATAATGGTATGCTTACACAATAATCTGTTTAATTCCAAGAATTCTTCTAGCAGTGGTTCCTGAGTATGCCTGAAACTGGGTGAAAGACTCACTGAATAGTGACTTAACATATGAAAAGCCAAAGACTACAACAGAATGTTTTGGTACATATATCAACCCTAAAATATATACCTTCAGCATAGTTAGTAAAACAGACTATACAAGTTATGTAGCCAACACAAAACCAATCTGAGGATAAGCTACAGTGATTATTTTAATTCTGGTGGAGGGGGGGGGGGATGTTCTTTGCCTTCTTTTCATCTTTTTCTCTCATTCCTCATTGCCTGACATGGCAAATTTCATTTTGTGGTTAGGTAACACCAAAATTTGAATCTCTGTTTTTCTGAGTATACATAATCCTGATCTTCAGACAGGATTTAATATTATGTCAAACTTATGAAATGTAAGTAACTAAAATTCTTGAAATACAGCTAGCAAGGAGGAAAGAAAAGCAGTTCCCCCATCACATGGTGAAAAGCAGTGTCTGGCACTTTGGTCCCAGTCAGGTCAGGAATTTTCACTGAAGCCAAGATTTCATCTTCTACATATTTGCAGAACCCTCTTTACTGCCAGAGTGAGGCAGGTAAATACTGCAGCATGAGACAGGTAAATATTTTAAGGTAAGAGAGGCAATCCTGCTTGATCTGCAACTATTTCATTATACGCTGTCATAGTTGTTTTCCAAATATTTTGTTATCAGATCTGCCAAGGAGAGGAAACAAGCAACATCAAGCTGGCTTTTCTGGAATCCATACTTAGCCAGTAGGGCTGCAGAGGATGCAGGGGTGAACCTTTTTGGGAATCTGCATGTACACATCGTGGCATATAAACTGCTGTTTCCTTTACGACAATGAAAATGAGACACAGGGAGACATCAGTCCTGAGGCTGTGGTGACTAGTAGGTTGGACATTGTGAAGGATGGTGAATTTAATGTTTACTGCAGGAAGGTGGGTTTAATGGAAGTTTGTGCCTGACAGGTGGCTCCTGAATGGGAGATCCTGCAGCTCATAAACAGAGCACAGGAAAAGTCAGCTCCTGCAGAAATCTTGCGAAAAGTCACCGTGGAGGCCTGGAAAACAGTCTCAAATGAGAGAAATGGTGTCTTTCTATGAAAAGGATCAAGAAAAATATGAAAACTTTTTTCTAGATTTTGGCATTTTTGGAAATAATCTCTTCCAAATCATAATTTGCTCACAGAATAGATTGCTCTAGGGCTGGGGTCAAAATATAAAAGCAGAAGAGCGCCAAAACTCCAGCTGTTCACTCCCAAATTCATTTTAAGGATTTAACCATTTGGAAGTTTCTTCCTCATGTTGTGTTTGGAGATTTGCATTTAATCACTTTGAGAATCACGATGTGATCTTATCTTTCTGCCATAACATATTGCACTTTCTAACAAAAGTACTGTTTAGGAAAACAAATTGTGGAAATGCAGGTGCATAGTACATACATAACAGAAGTTATCAGATCAGAGCTGTGAACACAGTCAGTTTATTTAATCGGATAGCCCTTCCTTCACCACTGCGCTTCTCCAAAGCAAGTGATCCTTCTCTCTACTGCCTGATAGAAAAGAAAGAAAATTTGAGAAGCAACAAAAGTTCTTCTTATCTGTTCAGTGTGAAAAAAAAAAAGAAGCATCCAACTTTTCAATAACAGCATGCAATAATGGATTGTAAACAAATAGTATCATGGACTTTGAAAGCTATTAGTACAAATTTGAGGAATTTAAAATAGCTTTCTTAGTATAAGTGGAAAATGTAACTCCTTTAGTTGTTTTTAGGCAATACAAATACATTTTGCTTATGTGCCATTTATAGTGATTTTATATAGCAGGCAAATTCAAGAGCTGAAAAAATTCCACAGGGAAAAGAAAGAGCTGAGGGATTCCTTTTTGTCAGGTAAAGTTGTCAGAAACATGGCTGTTCTATTGCAAAATAATGTGAATTTGCTGACTTTGTGAACACCAGTGTCTGGGAAAGAATAAAAGCCAACTGGGAATAGACGCACAATATTAGAAGAGGAATCAGCGATTTTTTTGGGCACTTTACTTAAAGCCAATGGAGATTGTGCTGTGGTTTAGCCAGGCTGCTCATTTGTGTACTGGTCCCATGCTGTGCCTGAACCTGCTGTGGGACACCTGGAGATGCAGCAGAAACGTTTCTCCTGTCCCATTCACATCTGTTTGAAAAAGCCAGACTGCCTTGCTCTGCATCGCTGCCATCAGGGCACTTCCGTGCAGGGTCATATCCCCTCAGGCAGAGAGAAAGACTGCATTCATTCTCCTCGCACCACCAATGAGGCTTCCAGAAGCTGCTGAATTCCAGAATTTCTTTTACTTCGTTTTCTCCCCAAAATGAACAAAACAGAATTTGGTGTCAAATCTTAATTTCACATCAAACTGCATATTTGCGTAAGTAGAGCAGAACTATCTTTATACAGTATGAACAAGTAACTTCAAAATTTGAATCCAAGCTAAAGGTCTGATTCTTTTCTGGGATAGTGGAAAGATGACAAGCAGCTAGCTTTGTGAAGCAGGACGGGGAAGGGAGGGCAGTCAGCTGTGCTCAGCCCTGAGCCCCAGCCTACAAGAGGAGGCTGCTTTGCTGCGACAGCCTCCTGTCCAGAAAGGGAGGCCTTTGTACCACATGCACCAAGGACCCAAGCTTGCCTCACAGCCAAGCACTTTGGGAGCACTGAACCTTCAACCCTTGATGGAGGCCACGGCCATGCAATGCTGCTACAGGCTGGAGCCCAAGCTCAGTCCTACCCTCAGATGCAGACAGGTGCACCAACACGCCCTGCCAGGCCTGCTCTAGTGCAGCCCTGCAACTTGTGTTACCAGCCAACACGAGTTGGCTTTGGCAGAAAGTTGATTTAAAGTATTTCTAGGCTCTATGGCTCGCTCCTACTCCCATGGCATTGCTGGCTGCCCCCTCAGCTGCATTCATACAACTTGTTGCATTCATCTCTTTCATAGAAGTTTGCTGCGAGTCAGGTCACTGAAATACACGTATTACAATAATCTTTTGTTGATGGAAGGAAATACATTTTGCAGGAAAAAATCTTGAAAGTACACATAATAAAGACAACTTTGAACAGCATCCAAACCAAATTATTGCCCAATTTTCCATGCAGAGATTTCTTATGTTTTGAGAACATGCAAGCTACTTGCCCAGATAAAATCACTCTGGCTTTATTTCAAAACATTCCTGTCATATATGTCACATGTGGTGGAAGCCCCATCCCTAGAAACACTCAAGGTCAGGCTGGGGGGGGGGGGGGGGGGGGCTCTGAGCACCTGATCGAGCTGCAGGTGCCCCTCTTTGTTTCAGGGGATGTGGGCTAGATGACATTTTAGAGTCCCTTGCAACTCAAACCATTCTATGATTCCATTCTATGAACATAACAGCCAGAAAAACTTGGAGTTTTTTTTTTGGAAACTCCATGTAAAAATTATAATTTTTTTTATATGAATTGTAGAAATAGAAGTGAGTGGAGTTGCTACTGCTAAACTTAGATGTTACTCAAACACCTCAGTAACCCCTAGGAAAAGATTTCTCCTTCTGCTTTAGTGAAATGCACATCTTGCCCTGCAGTTAGCCAAGTGACAGTCAAAAACCAAATCACAAACACTGTACTGACACAGAATCCCAACAACACAAATACAGTGAAAATTCAGAACAGCCTGATTTCAGCACAGGAATTCTGCAAGTTCTGCCTGGCAACGTAGGGGCTGAGAGCAAGCTGAAAGTTTTTAGAGAGCAAAAGACGGAAAGATAGAAAGGCAGAAAGAAGGGGAGGGGAGGGACAGTAGCACTGCCTAAAGAGAAGCTCTCTGAAACTCGCAGCTGATGGCCGGAAAGTGAGACTGCAGCCCCCTGCTCCCCAAGGAGCACATTCACATCGCCGCCCGGCGGAGCCCCGTCCCGTCCCGCCTGGTCCCAGCGCCTTTGGGGCCGAAACCCACGGCGCAACCCGCGCGTCCCCCCGTGCCGCTCACCCTGCGGTTGCGGTCGGTCTCCCGCACCTCCTCCTCCTCGGGGCCCTGCCGGATGAGCGCCCGCAGCACCACGGCGTTGTTGGTGCAGCACGCTCGGAAGAGGCTCAGCCCCTCGGGGCTGTCGCGGTCCTCCTGCTCCAGGGACCAGCTGTCCTCCGTCTCGTCCCCCAGCCCCCCCGGCGGGTAGAAGGAGTCGTCCGAGGCGATGCTGCAGGTGTCGGGCAGCTCGGAGAAGTCTTCATACTCCTCGCAGTCTTCCTCCTCCTCCTCCTGCTCCTCATCGCCGTGCCCCTCGGCGGCAGACCCGTCCGCCCCCTGTTCGGAGCCGCTCTCCGCCTCGGGCAGTTCCTTGCCGGCTCCCGGCGCGGGGCAGACCCGCTCCCCGGCCAGCTGCTCCCCGGCCCCCGACAGCAGCACCATGCCGCCTGCCGCCGCCGCTCTCTAGGCGTCCCGACGGCCGAGCGAGGACGTCCCGCCGCCTGCCCCCCGGCCGTCCCCGGGCCGGGACATGCCGCTGCCGGCACCCCGCTCGCTGGCCCGGCGAGGAGAGGCCGGTCTGGGGCGCGGGCAGGGCGGCGGGCAAACTCCTGGCCCGTAAGCCGATCAGCATCCCCGGGAGCAGATTGGGGCTCGAGCTTAGCGCGCTGACATCAGGGCGCATCTGACAATGCGATTTGCTCGGGCGGCGCGGCGCACAGCCGGGCTGCGGGCGGCGGTGCGGAGAGGGGCTGCCGGCACGGAGCGGGGACACTCCGCATCTGGGAGGTGCAGCGGGCACGGGGCCCGCGAGTGGAGCAACTGCGGCTTGACAGAGACCTGCCAAGCACGTATCTCTCATGGAAGACATCTAGACATTAGGCTAGGAGGAGTGACACGTGCACACTGAGTTTCTGCGTTGCCATAGTTGTTCTGCAACTCTTTTGCAAATGCTATGGATTAGCACAGAGATCCAGGGAGGGAAGACCTACCAGTCAGCCCAGTGGTATACTCCATTTCTGCACTTAGCACTTGTAAGGCCACAACTAGAGCACTGTGCACAGTACTCTATTTGGGCCCATCACAACAACAAAGACACTGAGGCTCTGGAGTGTGTCTAGAGAAGGGCAGTAAAACTGGTGAGAGGGGTCTGGGGCACGAGGAGTGGCTGAGAGGGCTGGGATTGTTTAGTCTGGAGGAGGGTCAGGGGAGACCTCATCACTCTCTACAACTCCCTGAAGGAAGGTTGTGGCCAAGTGGGGGTCAGCTTTTTCTTAAGGTAACAAGTGATAGGATGAGAGGGAATGGCTTTAAGTCACATCAGTTCAGGTTAGATATGAGGAAAAATTTCTTCTCCAAAAGAGTGGTGAGATGTTGGAACAGGCTGCCCAGGGAGGTGGTGGAGTCACTGTTCCTGGAGTTTTGCAAGATGTAGATGTCACACTGAGGGACGTGAGTTAGTGGGCATGGTGGTGGTGAGCAGACAATTGGTCAGCATGGTCTTAGTGGTCTTTTCCAACCTTCTGTGATTCCATGACTCAATGTTTCAACAGCATCTTGAAGTGAACCTGATGTACATGAGGAGCTTCAGCAGTTGTCTAGGGTCCATGTCTGCAGAGAAGGAAACGAGCATTCTGCAGTGAGTCGAGGCAGTGTGTGAGGCATTTTTTTAATTAGAAGAAAGTGTCAATTTAGAGTCACGCAGAAGTATGAGTAACAGGGTCTGTGTAGTGGATGCTCACAGCCTTGCAAGCGTACACCATACAAACCAGACCTCAGCATTGCCACCAATGCAGAGCTGCAGGGGGGGAGTGCGGTGTCTAGCAGACAGATATCTGTAACCAGAATTAGCAACAGATTGCGCCCTGATTGGCTGCC
The DNA here is from genome assembly GCF_019238085.1 of Lagopus leucura. Taxonomy (NCBI): domain Eukaryota; kingdom Metazoa; phylum Chordata; class Aves; order Galliformes; family Phasianidae; genus Lagopus; species Lagopus leucura. The sequence continues at coordinate 22,102,363 of NW_024962263.1, forward strand.
TCTGCAAAGAGGCTAACCCGGGAAGGAATGGGATTAAACTGCTCCCTCACCTCCAGGCATCCTGGGGATCGTTGCTTCGTGTTCATAGCAGTGCTTGGACTGATGCTGTCCATCTCCAGTCAAGTCTTCATGTAAAGAAAGGCTCCCTGCCGCTGTCGCTCCTATCTGTCTGCTTCCAAATCACACGCTTCAGACTTGGTGTAAATTACAGCACTGTTAAATTTCAGGGCTCCATTCAGAGAACTTTCCATTTCCCACTCAGCTGGTGTGGCCGTCTGTCCAGCCGACACAATGCTATCTCCTAGCACTTGTATTTTGGAAGAACTTCAGTTTTCCTGATACTGACAGGGAGCATTTGCACTGCTGTCAGGCAGAACTTACCATACGAGCTCGATGCCCAGAAGGGCTCTTGCATGTGGTAACTCTGAGCAGGAGTAAAAGTAAAAGAGTGCATTCTAACAAAATAGGATCAAGTGTTTTCTTGTTGAAAATTCAGCTCACCTATAGGAACCAACTCATCAAATATATTTGCTTTGTGTCTTATAAAATGATTGCATGAGAATAAAGGTTTATTTCATTTACTACATTGTTTTTAAAAATTTATATTAAATATGTTAACAAAGATGCAGGCAGTGGTAGCTTTGAATAGTGATAAACAAATTTCAGAGCACCCTAATTCTAATCAGAGAGATATAGAATTTATTTCAATTTAGGAAAAAAAAAAAAAGTTTGGTTAGGGAAATTTGTGAATTTTTTCCTATGTTCAGTACATAGGTTACCAGCTTATTGCTGGAGGAGAGACAGATCAGCCCACTCCCATTGGTGGTGGTGATTCTTCAGGACCTCACAGATGGTAGAAACTTTTCTCTCATTGGAGCTCAACGCTTCCATCTTTTCTTCTCCAGGAACAGTACTGCATTCCTCGATCTCTCAAAGCAAAGCGTCAGACTGGTACAGAGCATGCACTGTGTTTTCCATTTCATTTTTCACTTTCACAACTGCTGCTGAGGCTGTTGGTTAGTCTCTGTGCAATGTGAAAATGAGCAGCAAGACACCACTGAAGGGTGCAGCCTGTTGCACACAGACCCTTCCTTGGCCACCCGAGACGATGCTGCAGATCTTGGTCCTGCCGGCATGATGCTGATCTGCTGTAGTACAGCCATATAGGTAAACCAGATTATGCTCAGTTCTAAAAGCCTTCACTGGCATGGCAAACAGGGTTTCTTGTCATTTGTGCTTCAGTGTGCAATTTGAGAGAAAGCAATGTGAAGAAATTGAACAGAAAGAAACTGTTTCCATGGCTTCTGTAAGAGGACAGCCTCAAACCTTTCTTCTAGAATAGATACCAGTTAATGTCACTGGAGTTAAGTGTTAGTATTTAGAAATTTTGCAATAAAAACAAAGAAATCAAGATTGCCATCTGAAGGCAAATAGCCTAGTATTATAACTATTTATCACCATCTCATCAAAATTTATTTCTGGAAATTAACAAGGCAGGAAATTCTGATATCCAGAGCAGATCCTACCTGTCCTCATGCAGACAAAACTTCCTTTGAAAAAGAAATATTTTTTTGGAATGACGATAGCATTGGGCCCCCATCATTTGCCTCATTAAGGTTTACAAGCCATTTCCTTTATAAACAGCTCTGAGGCTGAGATTTAATGAGGTTCACGTCTAATAGTAAAATTAGAAGGAAGATTCAGTGAGCATTGAGTGTCCCTCCCACATTCAATGATTTACCCTAAGGAAAAAAATCATGTACTGAAAGAGTTTGTTACAAATAAAATCTAGTCAGGACAAAAGAGTAGGTTTCTAGAAGAAAAAGTAAATAAACCCATTTAGTTGCTTGGATTTTTTTAGGTATTTGGAATTCCTGATCACCAGGAATGTTGATGATGTCTCATTTTTACTTGCAGGATGCCTATGTACCTTTTTTGAAATTTGAGGGCATTTCCCTCCTCCTCAGATGAGCTGTTTGCAAAAATCCTCCAAACAAGAGAAGTCGAGGCTGGTGAGATACAGGTGGAGAAGATATTTCAAGGTAAAGATGAAGAATTAATTTGAAGAGATCACTGAGGAATTATTTCCTGCTGATAAAAAGAGCCAAAGAGAGAACATTCGTTTCTGTACTTACCTGACTGGAGGAAGAGCATGGGGAAGAGCATTTGCAAACATGAACCTGGCAGCATTTGCTAAGCCACCCAGTCCACTTACAAAGTCCACTCCATTTAGGCGTAGTTTTGGAGCCTCAGTTTTCCTAAGCTCTAGCTAATATTTGATGTGAAATCCTGCTTGATCTGAGAAGTAATGTCTGCTACAGCTGGAAATTACATGATGTTTCCTAGAAACCAAAGACTTGGGCTCAGTGGTGACAGCGGAGGCAGAGAATAAGGAATATTAGCAATCATCTTGCTAAATGTGTTTTCTCAGTTGCTGTTAGTTTGGGGAGTCCCACGTGAAAAGGACATAAAACTCTTAAAGAGTGTCCAAAGGAAGCTATGAAGGCTGTGGAGGGCAAGACTCATGAGAAGCGCTGAGACCCCTGTGTTTGCTCATTGCAGGGCAGAGGAGCTGAGGGGAGGCCCGATGGCGGCTGCAGCTCCTCACAGGGAGCGCAGGGGCAGCGCTGAGCTCTGCTGTGTGTGACAGCGACAGGAACGGCATGGAGCTGCGTCAGGGGAGGGGTAGCTGGGGGTGAGGGACAGGGTCTGCACCAGAGGGCGGTGGGCATGGAACGGGCTGCGCAGGGCAGTGGGCACCGCACCCATGTTTTGGACAGCACTTTCAGTCATATGGTCTGATTTTTGGGTGGTCCTGTGTGGATCCAGGAGTAGTACTCAGTCCCTTCCAACTTGGAACTGCCCCACTGCAGGAAGCCACATGTTTAAGTCTTTTTGGACAATTTTCTCAGAACTGGGAAAAACTACTGTTGCAGCATGCTCCTGGTAAGGCACTGAATGTGTTATGTGCTGTTTTGATGCTTTGGGAGGTGGTAAATAGAAGGCTGACAGTGAAGGAGCAAACAAAGTGAAAGGGGAAGCGAGATGGATGGAGTTCCCCATAGCTGCTCTTTTCAAGTTTACTGTAGACTATGTAAATGATGAAGGTCCTTGAGGCTTCCAGTAATTCCCTGGTGTGGAACTTCTGTGTTTGCATTTCTCTTGATTTCTATCTGAGGGAATTCCTTGGGAGAAAACTGATGAAAACTTATTTTTAGTGTTCATATGTTGTTTCATTAAAATACTGAGGAAAACAGAAGTTTGCACAACATCTCTGGCCAGGCCTCAGACTCGTCTGAAGAGTGGATTCAAAAAATCCCCGCTTCATTTTTTTTTATTTTTTCAGTTTGCATATTCTTTCTTAAAATACTTCACACGTGCACTTGATACTGAAATATTCTTTGTTTGAAATGCCAGTTTCTGTCTTTTTTGTTGGGTGAAAGCTAAGGAACATAGAGAGAGGGAGAGCAAAATATTTCTCCCATTAAAAGTTTAATTTTCTTTTCCTGGTTTTAATATCTTTGATAATATAATACTTTGCTAGAAGTGAATAAATTACAAAAATGACTAGGGAAATATCCCCTAGATTTACTTTCTAAACTATAAATACTGAATCATCTGCTTTTCTCAGCTGTATTAGCATGCATGGGAAGCTATTTGCAAACTGTTGTTTTGCTTCTAGCGTAGCAGAACACTTACCTGTGAAAAGATGTCACTCAAGTGGGTATCTAAAAGAAAAAAAGCAATGTAATCTTTACACTAAAATCTTTCATTTCTCCCTCACAGAATTTCTTTCTACATGCAAAGGGTAAGCCATGTATTTGCTTCACATTTTCTTAAAATAGTTCCTTTATTGTCAGGTGAAGCAACCAATAACAGGTTGCCTTGATGCTAGTACGAATAAGCCTGATGATGCTGTTTCATACGTCTGTGTAATGTGTAGCACATCTACTCTTGCACTTCTGAAATTTAAGATCCATTCACTCCTCTTCTGCAGATTTTCCATGTATCTGTGGGTGCTTTCAGCCTTTCCAGCCCTAAATGTTGGCTCTGGGATGTTCAGGACATAGCATTGCAGTTTGGAAGAGGTTCAGGTGGTATTTAACATCAAGCCATGGGTATATCAAGTGCTAGCCAAGTACCACAGATATGTGCCAGGTACGTACCCTGCTGTAGTCCTGCATCAGTAAACTGTAAGGAAGTCAGTACTGAATTCATTCTAATTCAGTATTTTCTGGTAAACCCTGAGAAAGCCTTAATATGTGACCCACTTTCTATTTCTGAAATACAATGTTTTTAATCCTCTTTCTATTTCAGCTCTGTCTAATACAAACTGGGAGTTGGTCCCTGCTATCTAATGCGATCCACCAGTGGAAAAACATCATCATAAAGAACAGAAACAGAAAGTAGTTAAAATTTTTTCAAAGTAAAGAAGTTAAGGACAAAGTTTAAAAGTTCTGCTGCCAAATGTATTCATTTCAAATGTGTTCATCTCATGAACGCTCCCGTTAGAATGTGGAGCACTTTAGAATAGAACTTGAACCATGGCATGCTGCAGCACAGTATCTGAGTTCCTGTTGTAAAGGTGAATGTCTTTCTCATTTTATAGCTGCTGAAATTGAATTAGAGGGTGCTTAGACGCAGCAGAGCAATGCATAATGTAACTTTAAGCATACAAATGTTTTATTTTGGCACTACTCAAATGCTTTGAACAAGTAATGGTTTAAATGGCTCATCCAAAACTATATAGGCAGGAAGATGGGAGAGAGGGTCTGACTCCTTGCTGAGATCTTTAAAGAAAGTATCCTATATACAAATAGTGCATCTCCATTGAGGCTACAAGTGTTCATGTTGAAGCTATTTCTCTTTTTGGAATGTAATGAATGCTGGCCAGCAAATATTGTAAAAGGCACTTTGTGACATCTAAGTCAACACTGTAATTATATTCAATATCCTGCAGGCTGTTTCTTCTAGACAATTGAATATAAAGTAGAGCACTGATAAACAAAGTATACTCCAGCAAGGATACAAGACTATTTTATTGCTTCAGATAATTTTTTTTTTTCAGTTTGCACTTACGTGGTATCAAAATAATATCACATTGTATTTGGAAACGTGACTGTATCTGCAAGGAGTCATGCCTCAGAGGAGGATTTCTCTTCTCTGCCTCTTCCAGATAGCTGGTCTTTCCGGCATTAACTGGTGTTTCACCAGAGCATACAGTATTGTGATTAATAAGGGGCTTCAACTGAAAGACAAATGCACTTCAATATTCTGGAAAAGCTTGATGCATGTATTTTAACAATTTAATGAATTAGAGCCCTGATAAGGATATGTGTGCTTTGAAAATGTGTTAGAAACTTGTAGAATGACTGTGGGGCTATTGTTATTTTCATATTGTGCCCTGCTAGCTTTCACTGCCTCTAACAGGATCATACTGTTTCTCATCTTTGCAAAAATGTGATGTTCTTCAAGGAAATCTCCTTAACTTTTTTTCTGGAAAAGTTAAATACTGTTTTTAAAGTTAAATACTGTATTTAAGTTGCCAGGTTAAAATAAAGAGACTCTTGTCTCATCAAAAAGTTTCCTTGCTTATTGGTGCTTCTGTAATGCAATTTCCAAAGTTGCACACATCATGGGACTTGTTCCAAGAGATGCTCAAGCAAAAACTGAATGTTATACGTGTAGCATACCCCCTTACAAACCATATCTCCAATTTGATTATCATTTGTGCAGTTCAAAATGTTTTGCACTGTTATACCTCCTTTCTCAGCACCTTTTGGCAAGAGAATACCTTTCCTTTTATTTTCTATGGAAGAAATCATAGAATCAAGGAATCATGGAATGGCCCGGGTTGAAAAGGACCACAATGATCATCTAGTTTCAACCCCCCTGCAGACCAGGCTGCCCAGGGCCCCATCCAGCCTGGCCTTGAATGCCTCCAGGGATGGGGCATCCACAGCCTCCTTGGGCAACCTGTTCCAGTGCATCACCACCCTCTGTGTGAAAAGCTTCCTCCTAATATCTAACCTAAACCTCTCTGTGGTAAACTGCATGGTTTTACTGATTTACTCTCTGTTGCCGTGTAGAGCTGTCTTCTGTATGGGTATAGTCTATGAAAATGAGGAGCTGTCACTGTTCAGAAACATATTATGTATCTTTTTTGCCCTCTGCACTGAGCTAGTTGACAAGTAATACCAAGCTGAGAGTACAATATCTTCTTTCTGTGTTCTTCTCATAAAATGTATTTTCTTTACAGATCCAAAAAGGTCTGCTACTGATTCAGTAAAGGATGTATAAGAATCGTGTGGTTCTCTTTTCTCTTGATGCATTCTGTGAATCTAGTGTGACTTCTGTTTATTGCATCTTGCGTATCAAGCGACAAGAAAGTCTTTAGCTTTCTGTGTAAGAAGGCAGCATTGAGGGATGAAATTTTCACAGTTGAACTACTTCACAAACAGCAATTAATAATCAGAAGACACTCATAGGTAAATATTGTTATCTCTGCTTTTCAGTTGGTGAAGCTGAAATAAAGAGGCCAAGGTCAACGTCTTCTAATTTAAAACCTATGGTTGTACTTCAACAACTAAATGAGTAAAATGAGCTGCAAATTTTTAAAACCTCTGAAGTCAAAAGGACTGCACATTCTTGGGAATCCTGAAAATCCGAACACTTATTTATATGCCAGACATGGTGTAACTAAGTTAAACATTCTTGTTTTAATGATTAGGGCAGTGTTAGGTCACGGTCAAAGATATTCTGAGTCTCTCCAGTTTTTGGAGTTCAGCAGTAGATATTCCAGTTTAAATTACTTCCTTTATTCATTTTTACTTGTGTAATATTAAGATAGAATCATAGAATCATTTGAATTTGAAGGACCTTTAAAGGTCATCTGGTCCAACTTCTCTCCAATGAACAGGGTACCCACAGCTAGATGAGGGTGCTCAGAGCCCCATCCAGCCTGGTCTTTGATCTCTCCAAGGATGGGGCTTCCACCACTTCTCTGCTGCCAGTGCTTCACTGCCCTTACTGTAAGAAACTTTTTTCTTATATCCGGTCTAAGTCTTCCCTCTTAGTTTGAAACCACTTCCCCTTGTCCTGTCACAGCAGACCCTGCTAAAGAGTCTGTCCCCTTCATTCTTACAGTCCAACTTTAGATACTGAAAGGCCGTTCTGAGGTCTCCCAGCAGGCTTTTCTTCTCCAAATTGAACAGCCTCAACTTTCTCAGCCTGTCCTCATAAGAGAGATGTTCCATCCCTTGGATCATTTTTATGGCCCTCTTTTGGGCATGCTCCAACAGGTCCATGTCTCTCCTGTACTGAGGACTCCACATCTGCATGCAGTACTCCAGGTGTGGTCTCACCAGCGCAGAGCAGAGGGGCAGGATCACCTCCCTCACCCTGCTGGCCATCTTTTAATGCAGCCCAAGATACGGCTGGCTTTCTGGGCTGTGAGGGCACACTGCTGACTCATATCCAGTTTCCCATCCACCAATGCCCCCAGTCCTTTTTGGCAAGGCTGTGTTCCATCTTTACATTCCCCAGCTTGTACTGATAGCAGGGTCACCACAACCCAGGTGCAAGACAGTTCACTTGGCTGTGTTGAACCTCACGAGGTTCACCTGAGCCCACTGCTTGAGCTTGTCTAGGTCTCTTTGAATGGCATCCCATCTCTCAGGTGGGGTGTGTTGGCTGCACTACACAACTTGGTATCTTAGACAAACTTGCTGAGGGTGCACTTGATCCCACAGTCAGTGTAATTGATGGAGGTGTTAAATAGTGTTGACCCAGCACTGACCCCTGAGGAACACCACTTGTCACCAATCTCCATCTGGACATTTGAGCCAGTGACCACCACTGGGGACAGTCTTGCAACCAGTTCCTCATCCATTGAACAGTCTACCTGTCAAGTTCATATCTTTCCAATTTGGGGAGAAAGATGTTGTGACAAAGGGTTACAAACCTGATCTTTGCTTACAGCAAGAGGGACTTTGCTTACCCAGTTTTCACCTTCCAATCCATCCACTCAAGATTGTAGGAAGAAATCTTATTTGCTTTTGAAGTTAAGTTTCACTTAGCTTTCCCATGGCTTCCTTTATTATAGCCAGTCTTATGCTGGTGAAGGAGCTTGTATACTTGAAGGGAAAAGGCGTTGTCCGCCCTATGGGTATTTGTGCAGAAGATTAAAAATATGCACTTCCCTTATGACAAGAGGGAAGAGGGAGTATGGCAGTCAAGGCATCTCTTCAGGACAAGCTGGCAGTTGATTCCCAAACAGTTCTGTTTGAAAGGGTGCCCAGAGTGGTGAGCAGAGGTGCAGGCCTGCAGCAATACGGCTGGTGTGTTCAGTCACTTATGAGCAATTTGTTAATAAAGTGGCACTCAAAATGCATGTCAAGAATGTGTGGATTTTGTAGGACTCTTGAAGATGTGATTTTTTTAACTGTGAAACTCAAATGTTTTGAACCCATTGACCCTTTTAGCCCACCATTAAGGCATGGGGAGAAAGCAGGTTTTCCCATTTTCAGCAGACATGACAGAAAAATATTAGTACAGAAGGTACAGTTTTGCTGCCTAACTTTGTAATCAGTGGTGGAAGAAGAGATGCCTTTGCTCTTCATTTACATGTGCTCCATCATTCTTGTGATGTGCTTTTCTGTCTCCCTAGAGGAGAGGTCACATCAGCTCTCCCTTTTCTCCCTATTGCCCAGAGGTGGCATGTCCTGCCTGCAGAAAGTGTCCTGAGCACACTCTGCCCCACGAGTGGGCAGGCAATAAAGGGGACACAAGCCAGAGGCTCTTGCAGAGATGTATGATAATTCTTGCAGCAGAAACCTGGAGACAGTATTTAGGCATTCCTTGGAAAGGTACAGGTTTTGTCTTAACTGTGCACACTGTTGCATAAATCACATGAGCTTCATTACACCAGTAAGTTTATTAGTGTTACAGAAGCATAATGAAGCATAATTGGTAGTAGGGCTCAGTGTGAACTAATTGACCTGCAGAAAAATGCCATTTCAGAATGCAGACAGGACACATAAATCTTGACATTTCCTAGAAATTTCCAGTAGGGAATTTATTAACAAAATAATGAGAATTTAGAACTTGCTAGCAAGCTGATTAGGTTATTTTTTGTTGTTGATTGGTTTATAAAAAATGGTACCTTGTTTATCACAAAGCAATGTGGTGTACCAACAGGGACTTCTATACTGAGCTGTGTTTGATTGCAAACACTGCTGAAGATGTTGTTTTGGGAGCAATGGGTTACAGCATAATTAAGAAAAGAAAGACTGTTGCTTTTGTTACGAAGGCAAAAATCTAATAATATTACTGAGATAGGGAGACACAATCTCACTGTAACAAACCTGTCAGTACCATTACAAGATTTTGCATTGTGATATGCTGCATTGCATACTTTGAAGTTAAGCCACAAGCGATAAGTTTTTAACAGGTTACTGTGGGATTTTGAGACATTTAATCAGATCAGCTGACAGGGACAGGTTGCCAATTAAAAACGGTGTAGTGGCCTTTAATTTAAAAAATCCATAAACAAAAACTTTGCCTCCTGCTGTACCTGTCTTTTGTTCTTGATTAAATTAGAAATACATTATTCAATTATTAAAAAAAGCAAAACACAAAAGCAACAACAACAGAGATCTAACATTTTATTTTACAAGTTTGCCTTCCATTTATCCATATTAAACCTATCTGGAATTGTGCTGCTGGGATTTAGGGTTCATTCTAGTGGCATCTGCCACGCTTTTCACTGAGCTTTTATTTACCTCCGAGTAACAAATCCCTTGGCAGCTAAGAAAAATGCATTAGTAACACTCTAAAACACTACAGAATTGCAAGAGATGCGGATCTGAGTGCTGTGAGAGACAGGTTCAATTTACTCCCGATTTCCCTACTTTAATGTTTTGGAGTGAGTCATTTTGCAGTGTGTGTGCCAAGGCAGCAGCCCAAGCACTGCAGTAGGTGGAGTTCCTCCCTTTGCTCAGCACAGGTAGTGCCACCCCTGGCATTAACTTTCTCACCTTTGTGCCACAGGTGGGCTCCCATCTTCTAGCTGTGGAAGAAGAGTGGGTGGCATGGGCTGGGTGAATAGAACCTCCCCCAGTCCAGCACCATGGTTTCAGCTGGGTAATACCTGACCTGTCAGCAGAAATCTGAGAAAAAATGAACTATTTTAACCTTTTTTTTTGAAGATAATGTGGCTATTTATGCTGCTAAGTACAGGATCTTTGAAAGATTCTAAGTGGCAGTCCTTGAAATCTGTTACTTACTCTGATACATATACTACAAAACAGTGCACAAGTCATGAGCAGCCCCCAAATCTGTGGTTTCTCTCAGCTCATTCTGCTGCAATCTGAGATGGAGTTTCCACCCTCTGAATACTTGCTGATATGAGGCACGACTACACAAGTTAGTTATTAATTAGTAAAAACTGCATAACTTAAAATTCAGTTGTTAGGAATCAGTGATTTAGAAGGATACCTTGCTGAGCCAAGTTCCCAAGTTCTTGGCTACTTCTTTGTGTCTGCCCTCAACCTTTATTCCTGCACTTCAGACTTTTCACGTGGGGCCCAAGGACATCGCAGTGATTTCATGTGACCAACCTTCATGCGTGGGGAGCAAGTTAGTTTATTAACTAAAGTTCTGTGCTGGACCTTTGAAGAAAAGTCTATGAAGCTCCTGATTGATATCAAGGATTCCACAACAGAGATTTTGCCTCTTGGTCCTTCTGTGATTAAGGCAGCTTAACATTTTCCCATTGCAAAGAACCCTTAAAACTTCACCAAGTTTCCAAATCTCCAGCAACGCTCAAGCAATAAATCCTTATTTTTTAGGAGGGTTGTTTTTATGACTTTATTCTTTTACTTTAATTTTCTTTGCTGCTTTCAAGCTATATGTATGTGTGTGTGTGTGTGTTGTTCTGGCATGATAAAAAAAGCAAGCAACCAGCCAAAACAAAAGAGAACACACTCTGATGTCTTCTTTGAATACTGACTTTCCATAAATATTCTGATGAATTCTTTTCCCCAGAGATGCCTTCCTGCAGCCCTTTGAGCCTTGCTGGCTACTGGTCACCGGATGTATGGTCCTTGTTCCCCAAGGGTCTCTATTCCTTCTTTTCAAAGTCCTTGATTTATTTTTCAAAAGTTTTATTCTGTCACTGAACTGCAGTGCAGCTGCAACTGAAACGTATCCATGTCATTGGGGAAAAAAGACATAGAAGCTGTAAAAATAGTAAGGGAAAGGTAAAGGCACGTGTGTCAGGTAGCTAAATATGTTTGCTTACTGTAGATACACTGACCAAATCCATGTCCTTAGCACCTCCAGCAGCGTGCTGTAAATTAGTGCATGCTTATGAACACTGTGTATTCTTAAAACTCCTTTGAAAAAGCTTTTTCTGTGTGTGCCAAATTTTGTTTCACGGCAAACTGTTCTCTTCTGAAATTATCTTTGCTTTGCTTCTACCATTCCTTTCTCTTTCTCCTTTTTCTTTTTTAACCAGGAGGTATAAAAGATAAGGAGATCCCCTACATTGCCATGACCCTGGGGCCGGCAGGACGCACTGCCAAGCCCTTATATTGCCAAGCAGACCCCACAGTCCTCGCCCTGCTGCTGTTACACAAGCCTGGGGCAGACGCCTGTGGATTAGTGTGTGTGGATGCTGGGTTTGTGTAACAGCACCCAGCAGCTCTCATTGGAAGGATGTGCAAGCAGAAGGAGATTGGCACAGCCATCCTCAACGTGCCTGTGCTTCTCCTGGCTGTTAGAAAAGAGCCTTTCTCCTAGTTAGAGCAGTGGTGTGCTGCCAGCACAAAGGTTTGCAACGGTTCAGTGTGCCTGAGTGAATGAGACTTTTCTGTTTAGTACTCAAGGTCTGTGTCCTAACCTGAAACAAGCTTGAGATTCCTTCTTCGGCAGCCTTTCCAGCATAAAATTAAATGCTATCAAATACCTGCCTGTCTAACCTCTTCTATTTTAGACTGCAGAGATGCCCTGCCTGCAACTTCCTTTGTTAAAGACTCTCCATAGCACGATCTTCCCTTTAGTTGCCTGCAGTTTGTGTGGGTGCACACAAGTGCAGGCCAGAGGGTCAGTGACATTAACAGCCTGTTAGAAAAGGTGCTCCTGAAAAAAAAAAAAAAAAGAAAAGACAAAAATTCTGGTTAGGGGAAAATATGCATATCACAGTGGAGGGGCTTCAGCCTCACCCTGTCACCCTCACCCTGCTGGGTGCAGGCTGTGAGGCACATCACATCTCTACACACACCTAGGGCCCACTTCCCACCAGGCCTCTGCTTTTATAATATAACGATGCTTTGTTTTTATAAGTCTTCCTCTGCTTTGTCTTTTTGCCTGTAAGCTCTTTAGACCAGGGTCTCTGTCATATATGAGCTGTCTGGACCCCAGTGTTACTCTAGAATCTGCTGCACCTTTACTGCCAAACGTGAATAACACGGCATTACAATCATCTCCTTGATCAGCATTTCCCCATAGAGCAGCATGTGGAGAGAAAAACACATTTAGGAAGAGGAGCATATCTCCTAGGAATGATCATTTATTTGACCTTAATCTGTTACTGGCAGAGCTTCCAGGCTGCACTGTATTAGCAGATGGATAATCGGCTCCAGCTGAAATTACTTGCACAGTTAAGTAGTTTATTTTCTCATTTTCCTACAGCGAGAGTCTCCAAGAACAGGGCTGGTGTATCAACACCTACCTGTGTTTCTGTATAAAAGCAGTGGGCCTGTGTGGTTATGGAGCTGAGGTGTTACCTGCTAATTTCTGCCACTGTGCAAGAAACAAACTGTGTGAGGGGGAAGTCTGCTCTGCCTTCTGGATCCCCTTCCAGAGGATGTGGGGAGGGAGAATTTTCACAGCCCTCCTTCCCTAGAAGACTATCTTCTGTTCTTTTCTTTGTTGGAATAGCTCACAAGGCTTCCTTGTGCTGGGATTCTCTAAAACGTCTTTGTGCTGTGTGGTGAGGAAGTAATAAAAAGAATAATATTACCATAGAAGTAAAGTGATTAGAAAATCATAAGATTCAGAGCAAATAAGACTCAGCTGACAAAATCACAGATTTTGAATACATAAAAACATATTGTCTATTGCTTGTGCTAGTGGGTTAAGGACAGATCTTAATAGGAGTTAACAGAAGTGTAAGTAACCTCCTCCCCTCCCCCCCCCCCCAAAAAAAAAAACCCACAAAAAATTAACAGTGGTGCTAATTGCACCTGAACAACTCAAATACTGTTAGAGCAGAATGAAGTGCTGTGCAGTTGCTGTGCTCCCAGTGTCTCACTTGAATACAAAGATGCAGAGGGATATTTACTATAAATTAAAGCAACGTCAGTCAGTTGTGCATAGGCTTAGTGGCACACCCAAGAGCTGCATAAGGAAAGAACTCACTCAGGAGTTACACACAGAAATTTGCATTTGAGGAATAGCAGCATGGATGCTCAATAATGTAGTTACAGAACTATCATGGTTTTGGTTTGGTGGAAAATTGTCATTTGAAGCTGAGTTCGCTCCTTGACTCGTAAACCTGACATAACTGTTACCAATGACATGGGGTAATTTTAATGAAACATAATTGAAAGAAATTGGAAGGCAGGTTGGGTTTGAAACTCCCATCTCAATTGCATTAATTCTGCTTTTATTAACTGCAGACAAAAGAAATTCATTTAGCTGTGCTTTATTCCTAACAGAATCATGGGTAAATGACATTCAAAGGAAATTGAAAAAGGAAAGATGTCCCTCTGCTGATAGTTTCAGGAGCTGAATTAAGGGCAGTATGGTCAAATATCCAGGAGTCCATTTAGAGGTAAGTAAAGAAATCTGACGAGAATTGAATCATCTGGATATACAGTAGAAAGGAGTAAGCTGTGACACGAAGCCGCAGGAAAATTCCACAAACATTCAGTATTTGTTAATGCTAAGGCATTGCACTGTGAAAGCAGCAGGTCCGTAATCTAAGTGCTGTTGAGGGCCCTGCACCTGTGCCACGTGAAGGCTGAGTCTCTTACATCAGCTGGTTCCATCCCCTGATCCAAGTGCCCTCACCACACACGTGCCCCAGAGCTCCACCAAGAACCGGTGCACAGTGGCACAGCAGATACCTACAGCCTTCCACTGACAGCATGGAGTGGGTCCTGCCCGTGGCTCAGGTACAGCTACTGACTGTGGCCACTCAAATTTAAGGAATAAAAATCGTACCAAGCAGTTAGCTTGAGTTAGCCAGTGCTGCAGACCCAAGCACAATAATAAGAGAGGGAGAACTGCAGACTTCCTGTACGGATTGTTTGGAGATCACTGTTGGCCTGCAGTGTTCAGGATTTATCTAAGGGCAGAGTGATACAGTGTGTGCACATGAACTGCGAGTGAATGCAGTAAGATTGGTGTAATCAGATATCCTCCATAGAGGTACAAGGAATTAGTAAAATAAATAACATTTTAATCTTCTAGCAACCTTGTAGTGCAAAGTCCATTATTCCAGTGTAAGTAATTACATTTTTAGTTCAGTGTCTGAATCAAGTAAGAAGTTGTGATCTTTTATTGCTGTTTTTTTAGGGTAAAAAGTGGGAATGACAAAAATACTTGCAACAGCCATATGAAACGGCATCTTTGCTGGACTTAAAATTCACAGGCAGCATTCTCCCTAGTTCTGAAGAGTCCCTGGACTTTGCATAAATCAGCAAGCAGTGGCATTTTCCTAATGTCACTAACGACATTTTGGCCAATAGGACCTCAGCTGACTTTGTTCACTGCAGAATTGTGCATGGCATGTCCTGAAGGGAATTACTGCATCTCTGTGTTTGCTTGCGTTATTCTTCAGCTGCCATGCCTAACAAGTGCAATTAGCTGTCCAGTGAAACAAGATCTTTCATTACCATCTTGTCTAATGCTTAATCAAGGAATAATTCTCTGGGATATTTGTTACATGTGGTGTAAATAAATAGTTTCCTTCTCAGTGTAGTGAATCAAGTTACTGTTGTCAAATGGCGAATAATGTAAGACACAGTCTACCCAGAGGCACCGTTTTGTGGGGATAAATCAGGGAAACTGGACACTGATCTGATGCAATGCTGTAGAGGTTATTATACGACGAACACAAGAAGGTATTATTCCAGGCTCATACAGATTTATATCAGCTGAGGAGCCAGGAAAGGTTGCAAAAATCTCTTACCAGGAAGCAGAAGAACACACCAAATGTTTGGTAATTGCTGTGCTGCTGTTACTTGAGTGTCAGTGATGGATCAAGGCAATGTTGATGTAACTTGTAGGAACTTACCAATGCCAAGTTACACAGAGGGGAGGCCTGCTGTGTTGCTGTCCATCCTCTGCATTCCAGGATTACACACTATGTGGTGTTTTTCAGTGTACCATACCTCTAGGGTCCTGCCATCTCATTTCTTTACTGTGCTAGGGCAAGACTGTGTTAGTGCTGATATCCCATTGGTCACAGAACAGGCCTAGCTGAGAGTTCAGCACATAAAGTGCTCTAAGAGATGTGAAAAAAAAAAAGCATCTTACATCTGAGAAAGGATTCAGTGACCAGGGCCCATGATGTTCAGATGTATAATGTCTCTGAGTGGCATGCTCCTCGGGAGGTTGCAATGTGCTCCCATTTAGTTGGGTTACTGATTCCCTTACTATTGAGATATACTGCACTCCTTTTAGTTGGAAAAAAAGGCAGTAAAAGAGGTGCTGGAACTGCTCATTAGTTTGGGGATTGTGACCCACAGCTCGCCTTCCCTGGGCACAGGAGGTAGAGATGGAAGATGGGGCGGGAGGAATGGGAAGGCCTTGCTGGCACTTCTTTCCAGATTAAGGCAGCAAACCAAGTCGTCTTCTATACTAGTTTGATTCGTGAAAGACACATCCTTGCTGATATTTTGAGGCAAACAAACAAGTTTTTTGTTTGATCAAAAAGAATGCTATCCAAGACCAAATGAGCAAAGTGTGAACTTCAACAAGCTGACGGCAATGCAATGAGAGGGTAAGTTTGTATTAGATGCTGTTGTGAGCTGTTGGACCAGTGAGGGAGGCAGATACAGCCCTCATGGCACCTGCAAACTGCTGTTCTCTTCCTGTTTAAGCCTAGCTGCCTGGTTTTCTGTTGAATTACAATGTCAAACAGCTCTGCTGCTGACTTGTATGGTCGAAAAATCGAAGTATATGGTTTTTATTTATTATGAATTAAGTTGTACAATAATAATTCAGAGATGAAAATGTTCCTGTTGCAGAACAGGAATCTGTTTCTCAAGCTTAGTAACAGGTCATTGTAGTCTGTGAAGATCATGGCTTGGGCTTTCACCTGCAGGTGGAAGGTGTCTGGGCTGGCCAGGAATGAGTGGGAATGCTCCAGAGTCTGATTAATATCTCAGCTTGGGATGTAGGAGATGATGACTGCCATGATGGGCAGAATTCCTGTGTGACTGTGGAGGAGTTGCTTACTCTCTCTGGGCCTCATTTCTCTAGCCATAGACATTAGAAAAATACAATTCACAGCCATATTAAGGGAGAAATGCATTGATGACGTTGAAGCATTATTCCATGTACACATTGATTGGGTGGAAAGGAAGAACTTGTGGACAAATGACTGAATTGCAAGACAAGTGGAACACCAATAATGGCACTTCTACCAACATCAGTTTAGAATGTGAGCATTTCTTAAAAATTAAATTATTATCATTATTTTTAAGACCACATTGGATTCCTGTCCTTTACTATTTCTTTATTATGTAAACAGGAGACCTGAAAAGTTTTCTAGCTGTTATTTAAAAGCAGTCATGTTTACTTTTTTTTAGATTCAAAAAATATCTGGAAACTTCAGTCTGCAGCATTTTTCTTTTTTCTACAGACTTCAAAACAAGAGAAACTTAAGAGATTTTCACCATGTTTTCCATTCACACGTGTTTATTGAAAGGGCAGAGATACTAAATCCTAACAATGATGGACTTTCTCCATGTGGTTTGTTATATGTTTAAGTAGGTAAGCATAGCAAAAATCAAATAAATTCTGATGTGTATAAACAGCTGAGTGAGGTTTTTTGGACTGTTTTCAAGAAAGTAATTGAGAACTCAGCATTAACGTCGACATCACAGCCTTCCATGATAAACAAGAGTTTAATGTCAACTTTAATGGAGAACCAAAAAGTGTCATTTGTCAAACACTTGTCAAATCATTTGAAATACTCTAAAGATGAAACAAAAAGCCACATACCCAGCTATGGTCCTTCCTTTCTTGCCAGAATACCTGGAATGTGAATGGAAATTACTTTTATAATAGAAGAACGTGCCATGGGATAAGTCTTTCCCAAGTAATTACCTTCTTTCACAGTAATGCTTTCATGAGAAATAATCTGATGAAATTATTTTGGTCAGGAGCCTATTTTTAATTAAATACCCTAAGGACAGCTCTGCAAGATAAAACATTTAGCTCACTTGCTTTTAATGGTTGTCAGTAAGCTCTGAATGATTCATGTGGTCGAAGAAGCTGAAGCTGTGCATGCATCCTAACTCATCGCAGCCTGAATCTGAAACACCTACACCTGCCCCTAAGCTCCCCCGTTGGCTTTTGGTGTTTGGCACTTTCAGGTGGAACACAGATGGATGAAGTGCAGTTAATCTTACTTTGCCTTTTTGGAACTCCCTGGAACTTGATCTTTCCAATACTTCTGCGGCTAAAGTAGTCTCCTGTGTCCCAAACATGAGAGTTCAAGCATACTCTCAGAAGTGCTTGCTCTGGCCATTAGCAGTTGGCCTAATAATGGAGAGACCAACTAACAATTGAGGCCGCTGATGTCTCAGATAGAAAGAGGGCCTGAGAATTTGTGCTACATATATATTACTTAGACACAGATGTAATTCCTCTTACATGTATTTATGTATGAAGGTTACTCACACAGGCTGAATGCACACTTGAGATTTAAGACACACAGAGCACACTGAGGACTCTAGAAATAAGTGTCTGGGGATTTTTACAAGATATTCTTCCTATTACTGCCAGGCAGGAACAGAAATGTATGAAATCAGACTGTGCTATTTTACATTTTGATTTCATTTCAAATTTTTGGCCGCATCAGAAACATAAATTTGCCAAGTGTTCCTCACCTTGAAACAAAACTCTAATGAGAATACGCTAATTACAGATGGAAGTGTTTGAGCCCATTAGTTGTACAGGGAGGAGAGCATCTAAAAACAGTCAGAGCATTTGAAAGCCTTTATATGATTATGACTCTGGCTGATAGGCTCACACAGAGGTGTAACCTGCTACGTGTTGTGCCACGTTCAGACAAACAGCTTCCAACACACAGCCAACTTGGCAGCCTTACTGGCTTGGCCACTTGATGGGCTCCATCTTACAGTGTTACACATGAATTTTAAGGAGCTGTGCAGCTGAAAGAGGGGTTTACATGATGTTGGCTAACTTAGCTTGCTGGCTGCGTGCACTGATACTAAACACGGAGATGGCTGTATTGCTGGTGGTGCAGTGAATTTACTTCAATTTGGGGCTGACACATGGGCTCAGGATCAGCAAACAGAGACAAGTCAGGAAAATGTACTTCATCTAGAAGCAATGTTACAGCATTTATTTTGTTTCAAATTTAATCTCATAACATCATGCTCCAAAGCGTTTCAAAAGAGAAAACAAATTGTACATGTATCTTACCTCACACTGACAACCTCTGTAGCTTACAAATACTGATGGAATAATTCTCGTAGTGCATAGGAGTAAAGTAAGTGTTGAGTTTCTTTGGGGAAAGTAAAGGAACCAAGAGAATAATTGAGCTCCCCCAGGTCACACAGCACGCTTACGTTCCATTTAGAAATACAGATCAGACCTTTCCACCAGCTGCAAATCCCCTTTTCCTGAAAAAGAATAATATCTGGATTAGGAGCACAGAAATTCTGTGCTGTACAGTAGCGCAGTGTGCAGGGCAGAAGAGGACAAACTGTGATGCTAATAAGCAATCAGCGAATCTCCATCTCTCCTGATCTTTGATATATTAAAACAATTGATATGAAGTTTCTGATTAGATTGAGCATTCCAGCAAGGTACTTATTAATCAAGCCATTTGTCTCGTCTTTTACTAAGCTGGAGCAAACGCCTTGATCATTTGCAGTTAGCATGCTTTTATTTAAAATTGCACACAAGCCTTAACTCAAGCTTCAAATGAAAATATAAATTCAAATAAGTGTCTGTCTTAAAAACCTCATGAGGAGCTTATTTTGTTATTCAGGTATGATATTTCTTTACTGGTCACAGATATTTGGAGTGATCGGGACATGCCCTACACGTTATCACAGCCAGCGGTGTGCTGGAAGCAGTCAGTGCCAGGAGGACAGCCATCAGTGCGGCTGTGCCGGGCTGAGCACACAGCCATGTTGCTAATGACCGATTGTCACAGCAGTCAGCGCTCTGCTGGTGCTGCTAATTTTTCCCCTGCTTCTTTCATGGGACTCTGGTTGTCTGTTAGGCGTAATATCGTCGTGCTAAAGTATGCTTAACAGAGTGTAATTGCCACTTAAAGCATTCTTTTTTCCTCTCCATAATTTTTACAATGTGTATAGCAGTAGAATACAGAGCATAGGCTTAGAAAATATGTTTGTGTCCCACTTAGAAATTAATTGCTCCTGGAGGTCTTGGCACCGGCCTGTTTCAGACCACAGGTTTCCTCTGAAAGGGAGAGGCAGTGCCTTGTCCCATCAGCCCCATCACCACTCTCTATGGGACAGGAGCAGCAGCTCATAGTGCAGGCTCTTCTCTGCAGGACTTCTGCCCTACATAAGGGTCTTTTCCAGCAAAATCTCACAATGGGGATCTGTTGAGGCTGACCAGGGAAGGCCTATGAAAGCAGTGTCTGTGAAAGTCAAAGATGCGGCTGGATGATCTTCAAGCATTTTAAAATGAGAGCAGGTGCCAGAGGGTTGGGATGGGGCAGAGCTGAGCACATGGGATGCAGAGCTGCACTTCCACAGAAGCACACCCTACAGACATGTGCGGGCTATTGCTGCTTGCTGCTCTCTATTTAGCTGGTTCTGCCACCTGTGTGGATGTGGCACACCACTGCTCCAGGGGCAGCCCAGGCTTAGGTACTCGCTGAAAGGTTTCTGGTAAACACAACTGTATTTTCTTGAGTTATTTTGGAAAGTCAGAATGTATGCAGCCCCAAATTATCTGTATGGGAGTCTCTGCATCTTTTTGTGACTGCAAGATCATATTAGCCATCCTAGAAGGTGTAGCTTTCATCCTCTTAACAAACCCATTCCTGTTAAGGGCCCTGCAGCCGTTCTGCATGCAAGTCTTGGCTGCGTGCCCTTGCAGCAGGAGCTGCTGCAGTAGGGCAGGGGCAGAGATTTGCAGCTGCCCCAGCCTCCATCCCCCCATGTTGTAGAGAGGAGCTCGCCTCAGCAGTCCTGGGCAGGTGCTTGAGCATCCCTCTTGCCTTTGGGGACAGCACAGCATCCTCACAGCACAGGGAGCACCAGGACAGCCAAGCTAAGTGAGCTAAGGAGGTGAATCAGATAGCTCGTTAAATAATTAACCTCCTCCTAAGAAAATGCCTTTTAATGAGAGAAGGAAGGATGTCTCGGTTTTGTCTTTTTACAGGGATTTAGCATCCCCTATTCATGCCACCAGGTAGGTTAGCAGAGGGAAACTTTTTAGTGCCTTCTGCCATCCAGCTGCTTTCTGGAGAAGCAAACTGTTGGTAATACTGCAACATGATCATCAGTGCTAATGAGTAGACGTGGTAGGCCATCATTATGCTAGACACAGGGCTATTATTATGCACTGTATATAACCCCAGCTAAAAGAGGTTTCCATCCTAAAGGATCTGAAGTCCCAGGTTCCAGCCCTGCAATTTGCAGTAAATGAGTGCGCTTCGTGACGTGTGTGCCATGCCAGCGCAGTCAGTCACAGGGGAGCAGTCGCTCACAGCACTGTGGCCTTCCTGGAGCTGAACTGGAAATTGCCTTGGAGAACCCAGTGCTCGTGTGTGGGATTTAGCTAATATGTTTGATCTTTTCCTGGAACCGAGGCAGCTTTTGCTTGAGGAATGGCGTGGGACAATTCCAATAGCTCACTGTGAATACTGTTGCGGTCAATCTCTGTTGGTCCCAGAGGGTCTCCTGGGAATTCTGTGCCCTTCCCATACGTTGGAGGCAGTTATGTGCAGCCAGCAGCAGCTCTCC
Source organism: Lagopus leucura (assembly GCF_019238085.1). NCBI lineage: Eukaryota > Metazoa > Chordata > Aves > Galliformes > Phasianidae > Lagopus > Lagopus leucura. Next base: position 22,123,575 of record NW_024962263.1, read on the forward strand.
GACCACAGAAAAAGGAACAATTCACCTCAAGTGCTGTCATTGCTGCCCTCCAACTGGATGGACAGAAGCCCCTAACTCAGCTGCTGGTACAAACATTGTCATTTGCAAATAATTACCATAACTTGGTTGTGCCATCTTTACCATGGGGGAAGTGTCTTGGAAAAGTCATGTATTTTGTTCTTTGCAGCACACTGTGCAAATGAAGGCACGTTAATTTGCATTTGTTTATGCTAACAGGTACATGGCACAGGAAGGGGAATTTTGCAGTGCCACTTTGGCCACAACTCCCCGGATTGTCACCATGGTTTGATAGCAGTCAAACAAGGGCTCACTTAGAGGGGATGAGAGGAGTCCCAGTGAGGGACTAAAGCCCTGGTGCAGCAGCAGTGTGTTTACGGCCCGGCAGCCCGTTCCCATGCTTTGCTGCCTGCAAAACGATCGCACAGCCAAGTCCCATATGCACCATAAGCATTTTGTTATGTATTTTGGGATACAGAGCACATGTTGAAGAAACTCATCTGCTTTCCCAGATGTACAGTCAAACTGTGAGAGACCAGAACCAATGCTATTCATTGCCATTGCTGTAGTGAAGATAGCCCCCAGGGACCCCCGTGTTCTGAACTCAGAACTTTTCTTTTCTCAGACATCTAAATAAGTGTGCTTGGATGGACTTCCTTTCTTCATCCCTCAAAACACTAGACTGGAGTAATTGGCATTGCCTCTCTATCTGGGAGCTGATGAATTCATCAGTCCAAAACCAAAGGGAAAATCAGTGGTGTGAGTTTTCCAATTAGTTCTGTTCATAGCTTAAGACATAGGAAGAAATGGAAGCGTGAGGAGGGAATAAAGTCTTCATTTGCAATAGATTTTTCTTTTGTGTATCATGTATTGAGAGGGGGCTATTGCTGTACAGAGGGGTGAGATGTAGAAATACATCTCAGAACTCTTTGCTGCATTTCTTCTAGCATTGGGTATCATGAGACTCCTTCAGAAATGAATAGCTGCCAACTAACCTGAATTGGGGCTGTGCTGTGAGGAAAGCAATTCCCCAGCAAGTGTGGGTGAGGCCTGCTGGGGATGGCAGCTCTTCCTCCCTGTCCATCTGCCAGCTGCCTCGGTCCACAGTCTGCTCTATTCCCAGCTGGGAAATAATGAGCTGCAGAACAAGATAGCAAAACAGTCAAATATATTTAGGAATAGCAAAACTATTAAAACTGCATTTTAGAAAAAGTCATCATGTTGGCTATCACAGCTTAACAAGAGAACGCTTTGCGTCAGTCTTTGTGCTGCTTACAGGTGAGGCAATTCGTTTTTGTAAGGCAGTGCAAACAGTGTGCATACAGCAGTGCATACTGCATTTTCAAACCACTCCTTAAAAGAAAAGGAATGAAATAATTAAGAGGAGTATGATAAGCAGTTGAAAAGCTTGCCCTCCACAGTCTTTTCAATACAAGTGTAGGTATCCTAAAACTAATCCCTGTTTCCTCTAGAAATACACACATCAACAGTAATTTACTTTGTACCACATGGCGATACACTGTTTTTCAAATTCTTTCTATGCATGTCTATCTATGTATATAGACACAGGTGAGAGAATGTTTCCTCACGCCAGCCCTTAGCAGCTCTTGACACCGCTACGGGTACAGGAGATCTCAGAGTGCTGCTCACACTGAGCAATATCACACTTTCCCCTCTGCCCACCTATCTCTGTGCCCCCAGCTCAGCCAGGTGAGCACAATGGCACCAGAGTCTCATTTTTCCAGTAAAATATTTCCTTTTCAGTGGGAGACAGCTGGAGAGCTGCTCAGTGCGTGGCTCTCACAGCAGTGTAACACAATAAATGATGTTGAATCTGACTCATCCGTGACAGTGGTAAGAATATTTATTGACTGTGCTGGTAAAGATAAAGTAGAGGAAGAATTGAGAACACAAAAAGCCACCAGCATGCTGACTTTAAGGGCAGTTGGGGTGTTCTGTTCCCAGCTGCAAGGGGAGGTAGTCTGTGCACCTGAGGCAATGCCTGGCAGGGTTGGGCTGAGCTCGTGACCTGGCTCTGCTGCTCCACCACATCGCTGCCTTCAGCGAGCCCTTCTGCCTTTCTGGCTCACTTCTCTATTTGTCAAGTAAGATTAATTGCAATCAGATTTTCCTTCCTGCTAGCAAGATTAGAAGAGTAAAGCCAGGCATGTCTGTAAGGGACTTGAGTATCATGCTGTTAAGAAATTGGTTAGTTGGTTTTTTGGACGTCTCTTTAGCGATGTGAAGTTTGGGACTTCTCCAGTCTCCCTGAGCACAGTCAGCCAGGATCTCTGTTAGGGAAGCCAAGAGCAAAATCTCATTAGGTGATCTGTGCTGCTCACCTCTGCATTTTTTTCTGCATTATATTTTTTGGAGGAACACTGAAACCTTTGTAAGACAAAATACCACTGCCATCAATGCCTTTGTAGAGCAGCACAGTTATCTTCCTTGTCATCTGCAAATGATGAAGTATGAAAGAGAGAAAGGAGAACTGACAGGAGCTGGCCAAAGTTGCCTTTTTCTGTTTGAAGTCTCTCAGTGTATTAAAACTGAAAACAAAACAAACACAGCACACGTCTACGTTATTCCAGTAATTGCTTTCTTTTTCCACATGACTCTTGCATGACTCTGCTCTCATATTTCTATAGGAAGACAGGAAATCTTTGGTGGCTATGCCTTTTTCTCTCTCTCTCAGCGTTATTCTCTGCTCCCTCTAAAACAGGCACAGTGATGCAAACTACATAGATAGTCTTGCCTGTATAGTCTGCACACAGACTACACAGATAGCCCTGCCTTCTGAAGGTCTAACACATGGGTACTTGCTGAAAGCAAGGGCTTCCATGCACAGCTGGAGTGTGTGAAGCCTTTTTATTCCATCAGCATGTTTTATGTCACCACACGATGACCTGAACCCCAGGAGATATCTTCCCAAGCATAGGAGTAAACGTTACTGATCTGTCAGTTTAGCATCTCACCATTGCACACTTACAAGCTTCCAACACTGGACCTTCCACAGCCCCTCTGACATCAGTTATTCCAAATCTTGCATTTATGAATGACAATGCAGGTAACTCCAGCAGAAGCCTTACCATTGGCTAACATACAGGAGAAACACCTGCAGGACAGCTTATAGGTCTTGCTGGCCATCCTGATGCTTACACAGCCCTGCACAGTGTTCATTTACTTCACACCAGTCTGTCACAGGTTTGTTCCGTCTATGACCCACCGCAATCTCCAGAACCAATTCTCCTCTACTTCCTAGCTAGTTGGTCCCAATTTGTATTCATGAAATTGATTACTCTTAAACAAGTTGAGCGCTTCGCACTTGTCTTTACAGATTTTCATCCTAATATTTTGCAGTCTGCTTCTCCAAGTTGTCAACTTCACATTTAAATCCTGCTTCTGGCATTCTTGGAGGAGGAAGGTACAGCAGCAATGTGCAGAATATGGTCACATTAACCTTACATCCTTAGGAAATTGGTTTTAAAAAAAAAAAAAAAAAGCAACAAGAGAATTCAAGACTCCACCATGTTGTGCTGACAATGTTCTGCGTTTGCAGTGGGAAGGAAAAGCAGTCACTATGAACTTCATTCCAAACCTGGAAGCTGAGCCTCCTGAACCAAGTCCTGCTCCTACCCCAATGCTCTCCAGAGGGAGACCAACACAGAGGCCAGAAAGCAGAGAACTGTGCAGGCTGTACCCAGAAGCACTCAAGCCAAGCACCACATTGGCAGCATATGCCTGTTCCCATTGATGTGGAATCACTGGAACTACAAAACAAGGCCGCTTGAAGCTAAGCATGTGTTTGAGTGTTCTGCTTGATCAGGGCCTTTATCAGTCTTCTGAAGAGGTGTGAATATAGAAACACACGTAAGATCAACTGCAGTCAGATTTTCCTACCTCCCAGTAAGACTGGCAGGATGAAATCACACGTGTATTGCATTCACACCTGTATTGGACTGACAAGAGAGAGAGAAGCATCTGGTGAAAGCTCATTATTGGCACTTGAACAGCAACACACACCTTTAATAAAGTCACTTCTGGTAAATATGCAGAATAAGGAGGCTGTACTTTTTACAGTCTTCCTTTCAGTACAAACACTGTCTTGTTTGCAGACAGATCTGTGTATTTGATAATGACTCCAGTATTTAGCAGGGGCTATTTTGGCCTATTTGTTGGGAGCCTCTCACAGCTTAGTCTGGTTGAGCTCATTTTAGAGAGCTTTCCTCAGTTCTAGGACCATCTGTTACCCACCTTTTTTTTTTTTTTTTTCCTTATTGCTTTCACACAGGCCCTTTAGTTCATTTTAAATTAGGATTGTTTGGGGAAAATTGTACTGCAATCTTCAGTTGCCTTCTCCCTCCAGTAATTAGATGGAAAGTACCCCATGATAAAGAGTGCTGTTGAATTTAGCAGGCTGAGAGAGAAAAGGTTGCATTGGGGATTTTCTCTGAAGGTAAGCCTATAAAACCTGCAGAACATGGTGATGACTACCAGCCTTTATGGCCATCCTAGGTGACCTACAGTGTTTTAAAATAAAATAGAACAGCTAGAAATACTGAGACTCGCTTTCCTTACCACACTATTGACCTTTTACATATAAATGTGTATGCATTCATACATGCATATATATATATATATAAATAGACATACATACCATTAACCTTTTAAATATGCACATAAAATACATGTACATAAATAAACATACATTTTATACATGTATATAATATGAAAAACATCTGCTTTATTTCCTTGGGGATTTTCTCCTTCATCTAAAAATCTCCAGCTTCCAAGTTATAGAGGTCACGAATGGGCCTGAGAAGTACAGGGGAAGCAAAGCAATATTAGAAAATTTCTAGGAGCCTCTTGAGAAACACCTCCAGACAGATGACAAGTCTGTTTTGTTTCTGGAAACTGTTTTTGTTGTTTTTAATTTTGCACTCTGAGCAAGAACCACAGAATGCTGGAATGAAGAACTGCTACTGTGGGGAAGATGCAGAAGTGGTGGTGCAGGAACAGATGAGCAGTGTTGGGCTGCAGGAACCTTGCCTCAATTCCATCGTGCTCTTGTCATAACACAGCTCTCTGTAATCCTCAAAGCTTAAGCCACTGGCATATTACACTGAAGAAAAAAATAAAGATGAAGAAATAGACAACACCAGGGCAGCCTGATGTAGTGGGTGGCAACCCTGCTGTGGCAAGGGATTTGGAACTCAATTTTTGAGGTTCCTTTCAACCTAAGTCATTGTATGATTCTGTGATTGACAAGCACAGAAGTGCTCTTCCTTTGAGCTGTTCATTTTCGGAGCAAAAAAAGCTCCCTCCCTGGCTGCAGGGAACGGGGAGCACAGCAACCCTGTGAATTCCAAGGTGGCTGTGGCCTGAGTCTGCCCACATGCTCATGGCTTACCCTGGGAGTGAGATGCAAGGCTGTCCTGGTGATGCGAAGATGGCAGTGCTCCATAAACGGAGAAGAGAGTTAGAGTGTAACTGCTTCGTGACTACATGCGTGCAGCTATGCACCGGGAGCCAGGCGTAAGCTCTTCTACCACGACCTGCAAGAGAGAGGAACGTGAAGAAATAAAGCTAGACAAGGCAGGGGACATTTTGTCTGAGGAAAGGGAGCGTCGCACTGAGAGCGCTGGGGCCTGTCGTTCGTTTTGTGCAGCTCCATCTGGCGTCAGCCCGCACAACGAGCACGTCTGCCTGCCACTGCGCGCCGCAGAGCCGCCCGTTTCTTCCTAAGCTTCATCTCCTCGGCTGGGCCTGAGGAGACACGCGTCCTGCTGCCCTGCACAGCCCGGCGGCGAAGGGACCTCTTGCCCCTGGCCAGGGTGGCACGCTGTGTCGCTGTGCAGCTGACACAAAGCTGCTGCGTGCAGCTGGCTTCTTCTAAGAGGGGACGCATTGGCGTTGACTGTCACACCAACTATCGCTTCTGGAACTCCCTGATTGCATCCCCGCCCACACAAGAGATGAGAATATCACCTTCTGCAGCGGGAGGGGTCCATGCCATGTGTGGGGAGGGACGCCGGGCTGCGGGAGCAGCTCCACCTCCCCCACAGGCAGCCACAGGCACGTTCGGAGAGAGGCTTTCCAGCCACTGGCCCTGCTTATCCTGTCTGTAATCACGGCCAGATCCATGAATACTCTGTTGCCAGCACCAGGAATAGAGCAGAGTAATACCGGCGCTTAGCAACCCTATGGGAGGTTTGGCAACTTGCAGCCGTTCCCGCAGGAGATGCCGCCCGCCTGCCCGGACAGCGGTGTCGTACAGACACGAGGGGCTGCGTTGGTCACAGGCACAAGTGAGGCTTTTTCTGTTAAGTCTCCAGCTCAAATAAGATGGTTGTGAGGCAGCTTACAAGTGTGGACCCCGGATTACTTACTGACACACTCGTGCCTTGCTAACAGCTTCTGCTGATGTGAATGGAGATGTTCTCTTAGGATAGATTAGTGCTTCTGTATTGTGTCTGCTTTGGTGGGTGGCAGATAGAACCAAAGTGAGACACTTGGCTGCACAGAGCATTGACAGACACAAAGAGCAATACACGGGGGGTTCTGCCAGAATGTCAGGGAAGAGGAATAAACAAGCACTGAAAGCAAACAGCCTCATTCTTCATGCACATTTGAGGGGCAGAGCATGCCGGCTGCCAGAGCAGAAGCTGCATCAGTGCAACAGGTGAGCATGGCTGCTCTCCTTTTTTGCTACAGCCAGGTCACAGCTTGCTTGGCAAAGGTAGGAGACACAAGGTGTCTGCCAGGGGACACGCAGCACGGTGTCAGGAGGGTTGAGAACTGCAAAAATAATGATATGCTGAGCAGAATGGGGGTTTTGCTTGGCTGGGGTACATCACTTGCATGGAAGTGGCATTGTAACACCACAGTGGAACAGTTCTGGCTTTACAGTGAAGGTTTGAATATTTGAACAGAACTGGAAAGAGCTGGGAGCTCACAGATCCTCGTATGTTGGGTGGCACAAAGAAGAGGTGGGAATGATCACAAAACCATAGCCTTGAGTGGGGAGGAGACGGGAGAGTGTACAAAGCAGTAACAGAGGTAGGAGAAACTGGGCATGGAGCTTGATGCTGCAGTCCAGGCACTGCCCAAGGATTGTGTTGGATCACGGCCAAGCCATTGTGCTTTCTGTCTCGGCTGAGAAGTCGCTCTTCCAAACATGATGCCACCAGTGGCCTCCAGTGCAACTTTGTGCTGAGCTCAATGAAATGTCGTCATGGATGAACTCAGTGGATACAGTGATCTTGAATTGTGAGCCTCTGCGAGAGCTAAAGCCTTACTGGTAATTCTTTGAAAGGCTCTCAGCTCTGCTGCTGTGCTCACTGTTTCCTTCTTCAGCCCTCACGTGCTCAGGAAACCTGTCATGGTGCGACTATCTGAGTGTACATCAGCCTCTTTGGAGGGCATCTGTAATCCACCAAGTTAATCCTCCTGCAAAAAGGGGACTGGTAGGCAGCGCTTGCAAATCCACACCCCAAATACAAAGCTCATTATAAAACTGCCCTGCCGTTGTGCCTGCTGGCTCCTGTTCCCAAGGAACTCCTGTGGATGAGTAAGTTTCTCCTTCCTGAGCACTTCCTTGGAAATATTGCTTCAGCTTCAAATAATATTGCTTGTTCTGCACACCCTTATGAAAAGAAATAGCAACACCTAGGGACAGCTATCATTGTTCACTGTACCAACAATGCTGAACAAGAGAAACCACATTTTCAGGGCAACCCTTAAGGCCGCACAAGCCAGCAGCTGCGGCAGAAGCGTGCAGCTCTACCTGCAGGTGCCCAGCCACTGCCTGCCGGCCCTGCACAGCTTGCAGGAGGGTGGCAGGGCTCCAGCTGGCTGTGGGCTCCAGCTGGCTCAGCCCATGGCACGAGGTGCTGTGCAGGTCATGGGTGGTGCAAAGGGAGGGCAGTGTTACTGCACAGCATGCAGTGACCGGGGCACAAAGGGCTGGCATAAAGCTGTGACAGCAACGCATAGAGCAGCAGCTATCTGTTGCTGTAGGCTTAGATACATGCACAGAGGGAGGGAAATGGACTGCACTCTTCATTTGGGTAAAACCTTTCAGCCAAATAACAAATTAACAAATACGTTATCCATTAGCCTTTGTTGCTGTTACTGTGGAAAATGAAGCAGGGCGGCAGTAAGGCACGTATTTTCAGAGGTGGCTGCATATTACTGGTACTTCTGCTGTTCCCTGCCCATCTGGACTGCTGCTCAGAGGCAGTGCAGGACCTCACGCTCGTGCTCACTTGTGGGGAGATGCCTCCAGGAAGAACACTGTTGCAGAGCCTCCCCTCCAGCTCTGAGCTGGAAGGCTTCCCCAGGAGCACTGACACAGACCTAGCGAGTGGTTGAGCAAATTGCTGGCTCCCCATTTCCATGGGAGCAGACATAGCTGGATCTGTTGCACAGTCTTTCCCACCCTGCCCAGCACAGAGGACAAGTAGCTCCATGCCACAAGGGCCTTCACATCAAAAGTGCTCAGGGCAAGATGCTTAATCACCATGGGCAGTAAAGAAAGGTGTGTACTGCAGGCAGATGCCAGGCTCTGCTGGCCAGGCCATGAGGAGAAGGCAGGTGAGCAATCTCAGCACTGAGCAGCCAGCAGGCATTGCCTGACACAGAGCTCATCGGAAAGGGAGGACAGCAGGAGCAGGCAAAGGATCATAGATTGCAGTGCAGCAACTGCCAGGGTGCAAGGGCTTAAATGGCAAAATCCATGTGAGCTCAAAATCACCGATATTAAAAGTTCAGCACACAAGAGGACATTGGATTTGCTTCCAACTGTGTAACGGTGAATTTCCAAGCTTATAACAGGATGCTTTCTGTCTGACATGGGGGGGCAACAACAAGTTTTTGATTTATCTTTAAAGATCAGGATCATAACAATCTGATACACTGACTTAAATCTGATGCCTCCACAACAGATCACAAGGTGGTACAGAAGAAGGAATTGATAAGGCATTAACAGATGCTAGAGTTGCCACCTGTAAATCTGTTCAGAAGTGTTCAGTGTAGTGCAGTTTATAAAATATACCTTAGGCTTTAATTTTCAACCAGACTAAGCTAGAAAAATGGTAAGTCAAGGAGCTGTAGCAGGCTCTGACCAATACACAGCTGAATGAATAAGCCATCGGCATTTCCTTGGCAGAGGAACTAATGAGGCCTGAGAGCAATCTCTGACTAATTTGGCTCCCGTTAGCACCTATACTGCCCCACACCAGGGATTGGGATGACCTGGAACTCACACAGCAAATGACAGAAGTTAAATTCTGGTAAAGGTCCTGACCAGGGGAATTTGGAAATGTCTGCTTATGCCATGAAGAATATTTCTATTATTTGATTCACATGCCCTGGAGAAATTCACCTCGTGTCCCTGTAGATAACAAGGCTGATTCAACTGAGCCTGTCCTACAGATCTCGAGTGTGGCATCTTAGCTGAAGTTTAGGATAGCAGGGAGTAATAGAAACAGTAACAAAAAATGGAATTTCAAGTCCCTGTGTGCTTTATCTTTACAAAATCTGTTTGGTTCAGTAGCTTTTGCTGGATGAAGCCCGTGCTATCAACCTGAGTACATCTTCTTCTCTGGAGAAGATGAGTTTGACACATGGGCTCTAGGGGCAAGGCAGAAGAGAAAGTGTCACTGTGTAGGCAAGCTAGCAGAGCTGCCCTGAGGTGGATACAGTCAATTGTACCAGTGAGGTGCTGGGTGCTTCTGCTGCTCAACCCAGCCTCCCATTTCCATAGCGCAGTAGGTGAGTGCATTGGATGCTAAAAAGAAGGGAATCTTGGGATGAGGTGGGCTTTGTACTGCTTATGCCCCACTGGAGCCATCCTTGGCTTCAGGACAGGTTGGTGCCTGCCAGGCAGAGGCTGCTCGCTCCTCAACCTGTGCTAGCTCCCAGCTTGCCAGGTATCTTGGGGTGAGGGCCAGCAGAAATTCCTGCCATTGGGTAGCCCCAAAAAGTTTCTTTTCATCTTTTAACTTGCTTTTCCCTTCTCTCTAACCCTTTTTTTGGTCCAGAAATGTGCATGTCCACTACAGGAAAGCCCAAGAAAGCTGTTAAAATGATTATTTAATTTCTCTTTATCTGAAGCATGTTAAAGCAAAGGAACAATATGAAGTTTCATAGTAAGTCCCCCCCTCCCCCCTTATTTCCAGGAGGAATTACTGATACCGTGCATCTCCAGGTAATGCTTTGTATCTGGGGAAAAGAAGAAATACATATTTAGTATTAGAAAACTGTCTTCTCTGCCATGTTAGAAAAAAAAGATTTTCTTCAAGCAGTCATTATGCTTCTAAATACAGAAAGCCTGCAAGGTTTTGTTATCAGTGAAGAAACAGAAGTGCAAGCCATGGGTGAAGAATGCTCCTTCCTGTGTGATCTGTTATAGGAAGACTTTTATCTCAGAATGAGCGTACCCACCAGAAAGTTTTGGCCTGTTAGAACAGTGAGATTTCACCATGATTTTAGCCTGTTGCTTTAGGGGAGGTAGAGTGGTTCTGTTACATCAACACTTCTGACCCTGCACTGAGGTTCCTACCTCCAGGTATGGAGGTTAGAGGGCATACAACATGCGATCAGCTGGGTTTTCTGCAGTACAGATTCATTCTGGAGGACACACGATGGAGTTCCCCAGGAGTGCTGTATGGTCTTTATGTTGACATAATGTACGCACTATTTCACTCTTGTGCTTTCTGCTTATCCCCCAGTTTCAGATTGTTCTGCTGTGCTGTGAGGATTTTTGGGGCTGGTTACCACAGAGACTTCCTCAGGAGTTCCGTTATTGCCCAGAAAAAGCTCCTGGAGAAGCACCAGATTACTAGCACACTCAGCACTTTGCACTGCAAGGGGGGCAGACTGAAATTCATGCTCCCCCCTTCTGGGAGGCTGTTTCACACTGGGAAATGCAGCTGTGTTATTTCCCCTCTCCTCCTCAGAAAGGACCATAAGGGTTGAAATGTGTTAAGCTTGATGGTGCTTTATGAACCATGCTGTTCAGTGTTAGAGCCACAAAGCCATTGGCCTGCAGCCTGCACTGTGTGAGAATAGAGATGCCACTGCCTGGAATCAGCCAGGAGAGACAACACAACCAGATAGGTGATCTCACCTATCTTATTTGATAGGAAACTCATATAAATGTGGGAAAAAGATACTGTGATTTTTTGTGAGATGATAGTCTCTGCTTTGGCCAGTCAGTTTGCTCCTGGAAAGTCTGTAGCCACAACACATGGCAGGAATGTGGCTCACCTTTCCTCGACAAGGACCTTACCTCCCAACCATAACAAAAAGCAACAGCCTCAGAAGCTTTCACAGCTGCCCTGAGGGCATTCCTGAAAGGCACTACAATTGTGGCTGTTTCCCAAGGCATCACTGAGCCTAAAATGATCCCTCCTGGTTCCCTCCTCTCACAGAGCATTGCTGTCACTTCAGCTGGCAGAGGGGTGGGCAGCACAAGGATCCCTGTTGAGCTGCATACTTGACTCCCTAGATAATGGAGCTGCTTCAGAAGACCCTGCTGCACTGTTACAAAGACCTTGGTTCACCTGTTGTCCTTGATTGTCTTGTAAACCTATTTCAGGGGTTTCACCTTAGTCCTGTGTTGTTCCAGGCCCCCACTGTGTTTGTGCACCACATAACTGGATTTACTGTAGCTCAGGAAATGAGGCTTGACTCAATTTTTTCTCCCTGAACTCTGGAAAGAAGAACCACCCCAGCAAGTTTCTATCTCAGGGATTTCCCTAAATCCATAAAGACCGGAAACTGAACAAATAAATACACAAGGGAACACCACAGAGATGATCTCAGGAACTGATACTTTTAGGAAAACAAAGAAATATTTTGAATCATTCAAAATGTCCTAATTTAGTAGAGCAAAAGAAGTATTTTGATTTTTCAATATCAACTTGATAGGTTAAAATAATAATAATAGAAAGAGTCACTTGATTCTATCAAGCTACCATAAAAAATACTTTGATATTCTGTTGAACTTTTGTAGAAACGGTGTTTTCCAGTGGAGATGGCCAGAGCAGCTCTGCCCAGCTGTTCTCATCACTCCTCCGATAAAACGCGCTAATGGGAGCCAGCACACTCCACTACAGCACAAATGAAATTGCAAGGGCAGATGGGGAGCCTTCAGCTCTCAGTATTCTTTATCGTGTGAAGTCTGAGATCTCAGGCAAACACGGCGAGAACCAGCAAATCTCTCAGCGGACTAAAATCCCAGCTGAGTCTCAAATTCTCTGTGCAGGAGAGAAATGGCTGTAATCTGCTAATAAAAACAGATGTACGGGGGCCATTCTGACAGCTACATCTGCCGTGCTTCCTCCAGCCCGCCCCGCCTTGTTAGACAGCCTCGTTCCACTCCTCACGAGTGGTGCCAACAATAGGCACGCATGAACACCAGTCACATTATATTTTCTTTAGGATGGTTGCTTTCTCCTCGACCCGCGCTGAGCCCTGCTGCAACCTCGCTGTCTGAGGGAAGGCGTCTGTCCTCGTGGCTGTGCTTGCGCGGGAACGGCGCTGGGAACAAAGGCAACCCTGGCTCTACACCACCTCAGCCCACTGCCGACGTCGGGGAAAGGATCAGACCTGCGGGGCAGATTTACACCCGCGGATGCTCTTATTACGCTCCTAAGCCAGGGAAGGGCATCGAAGCGCAGCAGCTCTTCCCACAAGCGTCCTTTCCAGAGCTGTCTGATGCCTTTCAGAAGCAGCCACATTCCGTCAGAGCATCTTGAGGACAGCCAGCTGCTGTAGTTCCCACCCCTCCTCCTTCCCTACCGCCCCTCAGAGCCGGCCTGAAGGCGCCCCACAAGATGGCGCCTCACCGCTTTATGGCGCGCCCGGAGTAAAGATGGCGGCGGCACCTTCTCCTGCTTCCGTGGTGCCGGCGGCTGTCCCGCCATCAGTAACGATGGCGACTTCCTGCGCGGTGTGGCTGGAGGATCAGGTAATGGCGCCACCCGCCGATCCCCAGCCCCTGTGCTGCCCGGCAAGGGTCGGCGGGCAGCCCGGGGGTCGCGGTGCGCTCTGATGCGTGTCCCGCTGCAGGTGGACCGGGTGCCCTGTCCCTACGACGCCCATCACCGTGTGCCTCGGGCGTCGTTGGAGAGGCATGCGGCGTCCTGCCGCCTCCGCAAGATGGGCTATTCCGCCGAGGAGCAGGTGGGCTGGGAGGGACACCGGGCTGGGGCGTTGGGGCGGGGGGCTGCAACTCAGAAGGTCTTACGACTGGGCTGCCGTGTCCCACAGGCCGAGATGTATGACTCCCGCTTCTTCTATGAGAACCTGAAGGTGCCCACCGTTGCAATGGGTAAGTACACAGTGGGCGGCAGAGCGCTGGGGGGCTGCATGGAGGTGGAATCACAGCGTGGCTGAGGAAGTTGCGGGTTCACCCAGAGCCCGTGCCCAGCTCCAGACACCTCCAAGCCTCTGGGCAGCCTGTTAACACCACCCTTGCCCCTGCAAAGTGCAATCGTGGGCCTGTTTGGAGCACCCTTCGCGTGGCAGAACCTGAGTCCTCGCCACAGCATGCCATGCTGCCCTGCAGTCAGTAATCATCGTCATTAAAAACCCTCCCTTGAGTTTGGAGGTACACTAACAACACTGTTAATGGCACTGGTGAGGATTTCAGTATACATATGTATCTTTCCTTATCTCTGTAACCCAAAAATCCTTCCTTTTTTTTTTTTTTTTTTTTTTCCCTTCCCTCCCCTCAATTCAAATATGGAATAGATAAGAATATTTTTCAACTGTCTCTTGTGCACAAATAAAACTACAATGTTCTATGAAATATCTTAAGTCTCGTAATAGAGGTTGGGAAATAAAGACTAAGCCTACTAAGTACTTGATTTTAAAAGTTCTGTGTGATACTTTCTCTTCTCTGTCTGCAGATAAAGATCTACAGTTTCACATAGTTCAGCAAGCTAGAGCTCAGAGTGCCAAAGAAGGCATAGGCTACACTGAAGGTAAGTGGCATCCAGATGGGGAAACAGCTTTTCAGCTGTCCTGTGGAGAGCTGCTCGATTTCCCCTTTTGAACTGCTGTGAGAAATTTTCATTTATCTATTTGTTTTTTAAAATTCCTTCTATATTTGGGAGTAAAACTGCTTTCTTTATGAAGGGCAGCCAGGTAAAGAACTTGAGATAGTATCGGTAGTGCAGAACTTGGGAGTTCCCTGAAGTACCAGTCTGTCACTTCCCGTCCCACTCCATACAGCTTACTGTCCGCCTGCATTTTCTGATACTCTCTTCTGCCTGTTATGGCCCAAATTCTTCACAAGCTGCCTCCCACCTTGTTCTTCATGGCATGAGTGAGGAAGAAGGGGAAAAAAGAGAACTGTGCTTTGAATTCAGTTTAAGGATTGTCAGTTATAAGCTGTGCACGCTCATTTATTGCTTCTTAGATCAAAAGCTGAACAGTGCATGCATTGGTGTTATGTTGAATTGTTTCTAGACTCTTTTAAGTAGTTACATAATAAATATGTTCAAGTTCTTTACCGCTGGTCTCACCACATTTCTTTGTCACATTTTATAGCAGGTCTAGTGACAGAGTAGTTAAGACCAATTTGCACTTCTTGTAGAGAGTTGAGATAGAGTAGAAAAGTAGGGCCACCTACAGGAACTTTGTTGTACTTTCCTGACCTGATGTTCAGATACAGCAGCACTTGCTCAGGCAAGTATTTCATGTCCAAGAATTTTCATGTTCTTGCTTCTTTCACAGACCAAAGCCTTTGTGTGATTGGCACTGGGCTTTTATAGCATGTCAGGTGCATTTTGCTCTGGAAACAAGCAATAATTCACGAATTTGATACAATTATAGCCGAGTAGAGAAAAAACAGTTAAGCCTATAAAGAGGTGTATCGCATAGATATGTCAGTGAGCCACCAGATGCCAGTGTTTGCCATCCAGTTTTCACTGTGATTTTGCATTTCTACGAAGATAACATTAAAACTGTATGGAGTAGTTTTTATTATGGTGCCTTGGCCTCTTCTAAGATGTGCTGACTTGAAATTACTTGTTTAACTTGAAGTCTTTGGCAGTAGAGATGGGGGGGGGGGGGCGGGGAAATGTAGCTGTTGCTCGTGTAATAGGGCTGGAAGGCTGGTCTTGATCATAAGCTGTGAGACCATTGTAAAATCACAAGCACGTAACTGTTAGGGCATGTTTCTGGGTTTCTGTGACCTTGTAGGAATAGTATATTCTAAAAATAAAATTCTTGTATTATCCTTTCAATTTAAGGACTTCTTACAGATGTGTAAGAGAAGGGTGAACGCAGCACAGGTGTTTACTGCATTGCTGAGCTCTTCAGTGTTTCCCTGTGTAATTATGCCATTTTACTAATAACACTGCTGTTCAAATTCCAGGATCTTATTCATCACTGCCTGTAGAAGTTCCTCAAAATCACAAACGTTTCACCTGTGACCTGACTCAAGCTGACCGACTTGCTCTTTATGACTATGTTGTTGAGGAAACAAAGAAACAGAGGTCTAGGTCACAAATCACAGAAAATGACAGTGACCTCTTTGTGGATTTAGCAGCCAAGATTACTCAAGGTTTGAAAAATAATTTACTGTTGATTTTATTGCTCAGAGCTTTAACTTTGCATCAATAGATGAGTTTTTGGTGAAAGCCAGCCTGAACTGTTGTTTGTTGTTGGTTTTTGTTGTGGGAACACTGCAGTTTTTTTTTAAATTGTATGACAAGTCTGGCACCAGGAAACAGCAGACTGGCATTCTTTGTGCTGACAGTTCTGAGAAAGCCTTGGTGCTCTTTTGTTGGCATAGGTATTGCATTTATCTTAATGGATGGATCTGCTGTCATTTGCAACTGACTTCAGGTTACTTAATGCTGACAAGTTACTGCAAAGCCTGCAACAGCATTTACTACAAGAAATGATGAGATTAAAGATCATTTAAAATTAAAAGCCTGGGGAGTGGTTGGTGGTCGCTGGGTTGAAATCTTGATCTATATAGGAATGGATACAACAGACAAAGCCTCCTATTGCTATTGAGACATGCCGGTGTCTCCAAGCAAAACTTCCCTTTGTTATTCTGTGGACCCTGTGTGTAGGAGAGATGGTGTTTGTCATCTACATGGATACACATTCCTCAGAACTTGGCTGTCTCAACTGCTGTGTCTTACACTTATAGTGGCTTTGAAGATGCAGCCTGTGTTTTGAAGAGGTCTCACCAACCTGCAAGCCTGTACATTGATTTGGATTACTGTTGGGACATTAGGATCACATAATAATGTTTGAATGTTGTCTTTTCAGTCTTGTATTGATAACAAGGCTGAAGAGGAAGCTTGTGTTAATTCATAATAGCTATTCAACACTGGAGAACTTGAGGAACAACACAATGTATATATATATATTTTTTTTCAGACACTTCAGTAATAAAGCAGCAGATTTATATACCTGCAGGTGCTAATGCTGTGCTAATACCCATTTGTTTTACTTCAAATTCTTTGTTAGATGACAGTCAGAAAGGTCCAAAGTCCCATCTTGAGATTCTGGCTGAAATGCGAGACTACAAAAGGCGCCGGCAGTCATACAGGGCTAAGAACGTTCATATAACGAAGAAGTCTTACACTGAGGTAAGCAGCTCAAGGGAAAGCTGTGACTTTATTGTATGCTTAGTTCATATCAGCATAAACAATGGCATGCCTGTTCAGACGAGGAAAAATGTCTTCTGCTTATTGTGCCCTTCCTGGTTAGAGTTGCAGACTTGCTAATAAGAGAATTTCTTTAGTTTAGTTTGCTGCAGGAAATTACAAGTAACAGAAGTATTTCTGGCAGCAGTGAATTTTTCATGTGAAAATGGCAGCAAGATACACTTTGTTGTAAAATGGTACTATTACATTTATGCTGAAATGCTCTTCTTTAAGAAGTATATCGTGATGCACTGCTTTGTTGTTTTTTGTTTTTTAATATCTTTCTTTACTCTTGAGGTGATTCGGGATGTGATTGGTGTACATATGGAGGAACTCAGCAACCACTGGCAGGAAGAGAATAGGTTGGATAATGCAGAGATGTGTGAAGGGGGAAAGTCAAAATCTTCAGGAAGGTACATCACAGTTGACATTCAAACATTCATGAAGGATTTGCTATTTCTGTGTGGACAGCAGCAGCCTGGGGGCCTGTAATGGTTTTTTTTGTTGTTGTCGTTTGGTCCTCTTTTTTTTTTTTTAAGAGGAAGTGGCTTAATAGGATGTTGTCTTTCTTACACTGTTAGTAGGTCATTTTGTTACAGAACTGATACTGAAAAACTAGTGACTGTGAAACTGTGCTTACTGAACAAAATCAGTAATGTTTTTGGTTTTTGTTCTCTCAGAAAGGAAGACAGGCGGTCAGCTTCGGTGGACTCGAGGCAGTCTGGAGGAAGCTCAAAGGACACTGAACGCACCAGACATAGGAGAGAGAGCAGCAGGAGTCCAAGTAAAAGAAAAAGGAGTCGTGACAGAGGGAAAGACAGAGATTCTCGGAGGAAAAGAGAAAGGTGAGATGAAATAGCATCAGCTACATTCTTGCCTCTGAATCAGGCCACCGTGCAGAAGAACTTATTACAGGGAATAGAATGTCTCATTTAATGAAAAATCTAGTATAATCTCACATGCAGTACAACAAGCCAGTGCCTAAACAAAAGTTGCTGTGATCTAGAGTTCAGAACTTTCCACAGCTGAAAGGTCGATGCTTCCAACAGTGTTACAGATCTGAGGCTGCTTATCTTGACATATCCCATGGGGATAGTTGGCACTGGGCAGCAATTGCATTGTTAATTTCACCAATATAAGGCCTACTTTCTTTCCTTAGAAAAGGATATGATTACATTTAATGAGAGCTTTCTCTTTTCAGGTACTTTTATTCCTTCAGATTACATTAACAACATACACGGTGTTTGCTTTCTTGTTTCAGGGACGAAGACAAGTATCACAGCCATAAAAGAAGAAAGTAGAAACAAGAACATAATGAGTTTTTGTTCAAAGAATTACTTGCACAGGATGTACTGTTGTTACTGCTGTTATAACAGAGACTGTAATGCTGTGAACATAATGCTGGTGTTGCCTTACAGCTGTGTTCAGAGAGAAAATCAGATAATGTTCAGGGGTTGGCAGGATGGAAGCAGTGTATGTCCTAAAATGTACAAATGTATAAGACTTATGTATCTATTAATAAATTATAGTAATTTCTTAGCCCTTTCAGTTTAATTTAACAAAGGCTAATGGAATCTGAGAGAGGCTGCACTAATTTAGTGTCCTGGCCCACTGATAGTATCTAAAGGTGAATGTGGTTAAGCAAGCCCTGGAGCAGCAGAATTAATTACAAATGGAAAGGGATGAAAGTAGCTCCCTTTCTCTCTACCACCTGACATTGTCACCTCTGAGAACAGCATTCCAGAAAGACAGCACTTACTGTCACATTATGGCACGCATGGAAGGTGACAGAGCAGATTTCAGAGTTCTCCAAAAGGCTGTTACCTTCATCTGCAGCTTTCAGTAATGAAAAAGTGGTGAAAGTATGGTAACAGGCATGCTGCTGTTCCCAAGCTTGTGCTTAAAGAAATTTAGGATCAATGTCAAGCTGGTGATGGTGGTGACAAGCATCTCTATGACCTCTACTAAGGTAGAGATGTCCCTTTCTATAATTTTATCGACTGTAATTTCCAAACGTGAGATTGATAGATCGTGGTATTTATGCAAAGAACCCAGTAAGTTTTCATCCTGTATACTAACATGAAAGTATTAATGACAGAAATTATAAAAACACTAAGACGTCAACCATCCAAATACAGCTTATGGGTGTAAAGGAGAATTCCACTTAACTGCCGTGGGAATATACCAATTTCTAGTTTTGTTAATTTCTTACACAATCTACTACAGTCAGCTTGTTCCTTCTATGAAGAAAGCCAACAGCACCATCTTACAGATCAGTCTTTTCTACACTTCCTTATTTTCAATCAAGCTGCCAGCAGAGGACACCCCTTAGCACTGTCATTTTGGCCTCCTCCATGGCTGTGTTAGGCGATATGCTCTGCACAGTGCCTGTGGGCTGCAGGCAGGCAGGAGACTGATCTTTATTAATTAAAAGTCCATCTGGCAATGAGAAAAATATTTAAATTCTGAAGAGAGTTGGAGAAGAAAAGGCTCCAGGGAGTCTTCATTGTGGCCTTCCAGTACTTGAAGGGAGCGTATAAACAGAAGGAGGAATGGCTGTTTAGAAGGCTGGACAGTGATAGGACAAGGGGGAATTGCTTTAAACTGAGACAGGGGAGGTTTAGGTTAGATATTAGGAGGAAGTTTTTCACATGGAGGGTAGTGACACACTGGAACAGGTTGCCCAAGGAGGCTGTGGACGCCCCATCCCTGGAGGCATTCAAGGCCAGGCTGGATGCGGCTCTGGGCAGCCTGGTCTGGTGGTTGGTGACCCTGCACATAGCAGGGGGTTGAAACTCTATGATCACTGTGGTCCTTTTCAACCCAGGTTGTTCTATGATGATGAGTCCAAATTAGGGATCAAACTAGATGGAACTATTGCCATTAGTCTAGTTGATATTTTTTTCACCATCTTGGCTACGGTGTTCTTCATGGTCTTTGAGCAGCACTTGGTGAAACCATATGTTTGACTACAGTTTGTTCATGCAGACAGGGTAGTCAAAAGACAAGCTATGCTTTTGTAGGAGTTAAAAACAGATAAGAAGAAAATTGTTACTTAAGAAATGAACCAGTCTTATATCTGCCCAGTCTTCTCTAAATTTAATTTTCTATTCAGAAAGTCTAGGTAGAAAGATTAACAAAATCCATTTGATTAAATATAAACAAATTAGTGAAAGTACCACTCCCAAGCTGCGAGCAGCAGTATTTCAGAAGTGAAAAAACAATATGACAATATGTTCAATTCACTCTGATAAAAGGCAATTTCAAGAATGAAATAAAGAAAAAGGAGTGCTGGAGAAGAGGTTCTTTGTGTATTGTATTTACTTCATTTTTTCCAGCCTCATCTGGTGCTGAAGAGTCAACTTGATGAAAGCTGTGTTGAGGGCTGGCTCTGAAAATTTCTGAGCAGTACCATGCCACTTTGTTTGTCACTGGAAAGGAATAGGAACCAAATGTCTTAGAACACTTCAAGGTGATAAACTGTAGTACGTAAGGCAAGATACAGTTGAGGATTACATTAACTGACAGTGCCATTGTTAAAAAATAGTTCTAATTAGGAATCATTCTGGTAATTAACAACAAAGAAAATTAAGTTGATTTCTTAATTTCTTAATTTTAATGCTTGTGCAGTTTTGGATTTCCATATGCATGGAATTGGCTGCAACCTAAAATAAAAGGACCAGCAGATGATGAGAAAAGTCAGTATGTGAATCTAAGCATGCCAAATTTGCAGTGCCCAGAGGACAAGGCTGTTACATATCTTTTAAAACTGGTGAAAAATGGAGTGCATTTCCTGTGACCTGTGTGTGACTATGGGCAAAACAAGTAGGAATTTATTACTGACATGTGAATAGAAGTCTGCCGTTTCCATACATCCCTAATGACAATTCCAGCTAGTTCTAGAAGGGATAAATGTAGTGTATTGATACATCCTTGCCTCCAGTTTTTTCTAAAGTTAGAGGCATCACACTGAGTTTTGTGGCACAGGCTTCATAGAACCAATGTATGTGTATTAGAGATGGTCACCATTAAGGTGATTTATTGTCTGTCCCACTGATCACACCTGTATTCTCTAGCAATGAAACTTTTGATACCATGCTAATAAGGTGCTACAAATAATTACCTTGTCATGATATGAGAGATGAATCATTCAAACAGCTTCATCATTTGTTAACAGATTGCACTTAATTATTAAGTCAAGAGATCTGGTTTGCCCATTTATTACAAAGTAAGCCAAAACTTACTTAACAGCACATAAAAGTTTTTGAGCAAAGCTGCCACTGATGGGATAGTCAAACTGTGAGCTTTTTGCTTAGCTTTCAATCTACACATCTCCTGCTGTGATGAACTGCATCAGTTTGTGGCTTATTGACAAAATTAAAGCTAAGCTCAGAGGAATTAAAAAGAGGAACATAACAGACTAGAAAGATAGCCAGCCTTCCTACTGCGATATGAAAACCAAAACAGGATGAGTTCAGGTGGGATGAGTAGTCTTTTTGTCTTTTATATCCACTGGAGGCTACCAACACCAAGACCATTCCAAGAATGACAGTTTACCGTATCTCATACAACAAAAACTGGAGAGCTGAACTATTTAAGAACAAGCTATATATTCCCCCACATAATTTCCAGGCAGAGGTAATCTGGGGAGAAACACATTAGAAAGTTCACAGACTTCAGGTGGGAACTCCCAGTTTCTCTCTGATTCATGATCCCTGTCACAAGAGCAGCCCATAAGATGCTGATAGTTCCACTACCAGTAGTGCACAGATGATACAAAGCTGTATATAATTGCTTCCTAAGGGGAAAACTACATCACCAGATAGTGACTAAAACATTTCAAAGATGGCTAAATAACAGTTTGTCATTTCACAGTTCAAAGCCCCAAGGTTCACCACTTACAGGAAATAACTATGTACGCTTTTGATATAACCCAAGTCAACCTTTCCTCCTATCATGGATATGCCTCAAGTGAAGACAGACAACTCATCTAAAATTAGAGGTCTGTGGAGAACCCAGAGGTGATGTATAACTTAAAATTGATGCCTGAACTTTTACTTACGCGTCTTCTTTAATCTTTTGGAGGAAAGCTTTGATTTTCTCATCTGGTATGTCTCCATCAATACTTGCCAAATAGCAGTAAAGGAATGAAAATGTTTCATAAGGAATACGAGCTGCTCCACCTTGCGGGTCCTGTGTTAAAATTTCACAGGCGTGTTTCATTGAACTCAGCAAGGACTGGAAGGGGTTCAAGAAAGGAATGAGAACAGTATCAGAGCCATGAACATCTTTTGTATATCATGACAAAATGCAGACTGTAAGCCACAGAAAACGAGTGAAAATGAAATGAAGGCTTTATCATCATTAGCTAGCTCTAAATATCAAATTTCTAACTTTATGAACCAGCTTTATGAGGAGGCTGAGGAAGCTGGAATTGTTAAGTCTGGAGAAGAGGAGGCTCAAGGGGTGACCCTATCACTCTCTACAACTCCCTAAAAAGACGTTGTGGTGAGGTGGGTATCAGCCTCTTCTCCCATATAACCAGTGATGGGACTAGAGGGAATGGCCTCAGGTTGCACTAGGGGAGATTCAGGTTGGACATCAGGAAATAATAATTCTCCAAGAGAGCGGCCAGGCACTGGAACGGGCTGCCCAGGGAAGTGGTGGAGTCACCGTCCCTGGAGGCGTTCAAGAAACATTTAGATGTTGTACTGAGGGACATGTTTTAGTGGGAATATTGGTGGTAGGTGGATGGTTGGACTGGATGATCTTAGAGGTCTTTTCCAATCTTGGTGATTCTATGATCCTGTGACTTACCAAATAGTGCAGGTTGTGAAAGGGAAACAATAATAAAGTTCTAGTAATAAATGGGAATAAAAAATACCAGAACTTTGTAAAGCCAAAAGATTGCACAGGGCCATATCCAATATGGCCAAAATGCTCCATTCTGCTACTGTAACAGTCAAACCTCGCCATATCTGTCTATGTGTATATATGATCTCATGGGTCTACATGAATTCGCAGTGACAGTTAAGATAGACAAATCTATAAAAAACAACAACAACAAAAAACACAACAGTTTAGCATTACTTTTTAGAAATTATATTATTTACTGTTTTCCCTCTTTGTATGCAAGTTCCATTTTAATAGTTAGTGGAAAAAAACCCTACAACAAAAAGAGTCCAAAAAGCATCCAAGTTCTCTGTTTAACAAAAACATGCCTATTAGCTCAAAGCATGCTTTGAAGAAATCCTTCATTCCAAGTAGTGCCTATAATCCAATCCCTATCCATCCCAGGCTATTCAGGGGCATATGTGAAAAAATTGGGCATGGAATTTGATTGAATCAAAGGCTGGTTGGATTCTATTAAAAAAAATACCTCCCCGCCCCTCCAAAAAAGAAAACAAAAAAAGAAAAATAAACACAAAGAAAAAGGTTTTTTCTTAACCCAAGTCATATTTTTGTCAGAATTTCTTCAGAATGTATCTATGGGAGGCCTCTCTGGGAACAGTGGCAGCTGCTCACACAATGAAAATCTCTGCACAGCCTTCTAGTCTCAGCATTATGTTACCACTACACTGCCACACACGCTTGCAGCCACTCCAACCTACTCATTCTCCCATACAGTGCAGTAAATTTATTCCAATCGAATTTCCTGCCTTTCAAAGACAGTTTAACAGCCCAGTTGTGTGAACATTTCTTAAGAGGTGAGTCTGTAAATACATATCAGTTTTACAGAAAGATACTTCAAATGAATGGTGTTCTGAAAAAGTCCACATTATCCTAGCTTAGGGCTCTATCCGTCTACCTTTTTTATCTCAGCTGCAATCCTACTTCACTTGGAATGTAAACTAAAACTGGAGGAAAAGAATGTAACAATTTGTGAGCCCTTCTGGTTTAGCAAACTGAAGTTTAGGTTTTCATCATGCAGAGATAAAATCAAATCATTTCAATATCTGAAAGGATGGAGAAATTTATGCTGTTCAGCTCCATCAGAACAGTGCCCCTGAGACTGCTTTTTTGTTTCAGTTGTTTTCTTTTTAGTGAAGGAAAGAGAAAGAAATCACAAAATACAGTTCTGGGGGGGGGACTGGAATAAAAAAATATGCAGTTCAAGTGGACAAGTATAACTGCATGGCCAGACTGGGTCAACATTCACTGCTTTTTAGTAACACAAAATTCTCAAAACAATATTGAGCATTTATTTTCTTCTTAGTACCCCTTCTGGAGTCTTTAATTTTATACTTCACAAGAACATCAGCTTAGTGTAAGTATTTTATAATAATTCATTTACAATGCTCTGCTGAGATTTTATTACTGACATTAGAAGAATTAAATGTAGATTTAGTAACATTAACTGCTTCTGTGAAAATGTAATTGGCTACACAATTAGAAACTGATGTTTTAATTTCTCCCTCTAGCTCTTCAGTCTTTTACAGTGATGTCCTAAGCATTGTTCCTCTATCGCCCCATCTCTCCTGGGCTGAGCTGCCAGTGGACAAGCTTGCTGTCCTACTGCCACAACCCAGTAATCTGAGGATATTACCTGCCCTTTCTGCTTAAGCTCTCCTCCCAGAATGACCTGTAAACCATTTTGACAGGCATTGATTGTAGACGCTCTCAAAGTGACAGAGAAGCGCCTTTACCCAATCTAACTCAAAGGTCATTTGCATTAATTATTCTACGGTCTACCACATACATTACCATTAGTGGCCAGCCATGAAGGTTCCTGCTTTGAATGTTAGGCTGGAGGAGGCTCTGCGCACCTGATCTAGCTGTAGGTGCCCGTGTTCATTGCAGGGAGCTGGAATAAATTAACTCCAAAGGTTCCTTCCAACTCAAAACAGTTCTATGATTCTGTGACCATACCTCACCAAGCACGCTGCACCCAAGTGCCAGAATCTTCATCCATTCCACCTCTTCATCAAAGATGTCCAACTGCAGGATAGCTTCCAGCTGCTCCTCTGGCAAGCACAAGTCTTTCCATTTTTCCTTCAGTTCTGCAACACTTACAGTGCCTTTAGCAGAAAGCTGTAAACAAAGTTACAGTACCACAATAAGAACAGTGAACAAGAACGGAACTAAGAACAAAGATGCTTCCCAAAACATATCTAATTTTGGACAGTCACCTACTGATCATCTGCCATATTTTTTGTCTGAGACAAACACATTAGCATTGTGCATTTTCTAAATGTCTGGTTGTACCTGTTTGTGCAAGACTTTAAGGAGTCCTGGGGTCAAACCATCATCCATTTTCTGTTTTGCTGAAGGTGTTTCAATCCTCTCTTTCACTGGAAGGGGCTCACCTTTTGACAGTGCTGTAAAGTACCTAAGTGAATGGGAACAGCAAGACACTTCAGTACCTAGGATGATTAAAACTACACAGAAGTGAGTAGTCTTACACTTACAGCTCCCTAAATCAATCTCCATGCTCCTGTAGATATGCAGCAGTGTTCAGCAAGCACACCACATGCAGGATTACTATTCTCCTCCTACCCAGATCCCACCTTTCTCTTCAGTGAAAGACAGTTTCTAGATTTTACAAACTCCTTTTTATAATACTCTCATAAATTGTAAGTAGTTCAACTTATTTTGTGCGTGATATACTCAGCCCTTCTTGGCAAAGGCAGAAAAAAATTTATTAACATCAAGAATATGCTTGCACAACCAAAGCACAGTCTTTTCCCATTGGACTGACGAGCACATTACCAATTTATTTAGCTGATTTATTTAGCATTCCTCCCACATGCTACCTGCAAAACACAACTGGCCATATTGCAATGCTCACATAACCATTTGTGTCAGTTCTACCCACTCTAAAATAAAATTCAAGGATGGAGCAGAAAGAGAATTAGATACGAATCCTTTAAATTATAAGGCTAAATCAAGTACTACACTACTTTTAAAAGGCCAACAGATTGTATTACACACTGAAGAATGCAATGCTCCTCTGTACAGTCAACAAAAGCCTCAGGTCTTTGTGGTTCTGTGCTGACAGTGCTACATGGTTATGAGGATGCCATACTTACGCAGCTGACCACTGCAAAACATCATGAGGCTGAGTCCTAATAGCAGCTTTGGTGAATTGTTTCATAATATCTGGTAGCTCAGGGGGGATTTTGATCTGCTGAGCACAAAACAGGGTGTCTGGAAGAGGCATGGTCTTTTCAAGTTTGGTTACACAGACCTGAAGGAAGTAACAATAAAACAGATGTAGAATGACAAGAACTGCCTGCATGTGTAAGGGGAACAGTGTTTATACCCAAATTGCCTCCTTTCTAATTGGGTTAGTAGAGAACTCACACAGCTCAGAAGGGAAAGCAGACAAGCACCAGGCAGTCACTAAAATCTTAATCTTGGTATCAAGCAAAAGCCTGGAGATGAACTCCAACTATAGCTCTTGATTTTCCTCCTCAAGACTACTGCTATGTGTTTGTGGGACGAGCAGTACGGAACCGTTTGAGTTGGAAAGAACTCGTGAAAGGGAAGTCTAGCCCAACTCCCTGCAACAAACAGGGACACCCACAACTGGATCAGATGCTGAGGGCCCCCGTCCAGCCGAACCTTGTCCTTTTGGTACAGAAACTGCTGCACACAGATTAACAGATTTCTACCGAGTTCGTATAATCAAAGACACCCTGCGGCAAAAAGTTAGTAACCTGTGCTCCTCGCAGAACTAACATCAAAGAAATGCCAGAAAAGAAGAAAACTCATTGCAATCATGCATCACTCTTTGCTCACGCAGCTCTACGTTTCGGTTCCTCTTATCTGCAGCGCAACCTACGTATTGCGAGGAGCCCCCCAACACCGTACCCCGGCGCTACCGACACCCACACGTCGTCTCGCCGCCCCCGGCTCGAAGAGGCCCGCTCAACCCCGCCTCACTTCCGCCTGTGCAGCCGCTGCCCTAGCAACGAGCGTGCCGTGCCGGCTGAGAGCGGGCCGGCGGGGCGGCCGTTTGCGGCCCGCGTCGCTGAGCCGCGGGGGCAGCGCCGCGTTGAACCCGCTTAGCCTCGCCGACTGGGGCGGCCGAGCGCTGGCTGCCTGTCACGGCTGAGCCACACAGCAGCGCACAGGCCTGAGCCCACGGGGTGCCCCGTGGCTGAGAACAGAATGAGATGGCGGCCTCTGGGGAAAACAAACAAAGCAAATCACCGAGCCCTTTTGAAAAAGGGTATTTTTTTTCCCTTCCCGCTTCCCCACCCCTCTCCCCCCGCAGTAATTACACTAAAGTGTTAGCCTAAAATTTACCATAGTTCAGGGATATGTAAAATAAGTGATTCATAGAATGGCCTGGGTTGAAAAGGACCTCAATGTTCATCGAGTTTCAACCCCCTGCTATGTGGGGTTGCCAACCACCAGCCCAGGCTGCCCAGAGCCACATCCAGCCTGGCCTTCACAGAATCACAGAATGGCCAGGGTTGGAAGGGACCTCAAGGATCATGAATCTCCAACCCCCTGCCACATGCAGGGCCACCAACTTCCACGTTTAATACTAAACCAGGCTGCCCAGGGCCCCATCCAGCCTGGCCTTGAATGCCTCCAGGGATGGGGCATCCACAACCTCCTTGGGCAACCTGTTCCAGTGCGTCACCACCCTCTGTGTGAAAAACTTCCTCCTAATATCTAACACCTAAACCTCCCATCTCATTTTCAAGGATAGAACCAATCCTAAGAAGACAGGTGAGGTGACATAAACAACCTAAGTAAAGTTAATTCCCTCCAACTCCAGTTAATATTTCATTTCTCCTCATGCCGGATGGAAATAAAAGCCCATTGCCTGTTTAGCACTGGCCACCAGTCAGTAAGTAGCAACAGCAAAGCAGCAGTAAAGCACCAAAACTGGTGTGTATAGTTGTGCAATCATCGTGTCACTGCTCCACCCCTCTTATTTTGGAGTAATATTTGGCCTTCGGAAATACTTCCTAAATGTGTCCATTAAGTGACTTTGATTTCAGCATCATATTTCTCAACTTATGGTGACTTCTGAACAAAGAAATTAAAAAAATAAGCATAGCTTGTCTCTGGAATAATCGCAGACAATAACATTTTTGTAACTCTGTTATTCTTCTGTTCATTAATCCAATTACCAACTGAGGTATCAGAGGAAAAGAGCTCTAACTTACCTTAGCACATTGTAAACATTCATCTCCGTATCTGTTTTTGAGGACAACTTCTGTTCTTCATTTAAACTTTGTTATAAAAATTCAGTTCCCTGTTTCATGTCTTTATTATTTCATCATTTCTGCTGGGAACCCCAGCCATTGCTCAGACCATCAGCACCTACACAAGGCAAACCTAACAAGAACACCGGCTCGGTCACAAGACACTTAACAGTCGAAGTAAAGACAAATGGACAAATAGTGAAGTAGAAGAAAACAAAGCCACGTTGATCAGCCTGCTAGGCAGCAAGATCAACAAACCACTGCCATCTGTGCTTTGTAGGAAAGGGCTTTTTAGAGAATTCTCTGAAGAATAACAGGGCTGCTGTGAACACTTTTACGAGGACTTTCACTCAAGCGTAGAGAAGGGAGAGCAAGGGAGGAATGCACCCTACTGAAAAATGATGCATGCAAAGTGCTGCAATCGGTGCTGGAGCTTGCATCCTACCAACAAAGCAGCTGACAAAACAGTTACGGGCTCCAGAGGGCCCCGCAGAACATTAACAACTTAAGCTTTACCCAGTGGAGAAGGGTTAGTCAGAGAAAAGATGCAAAGTGTTAACTATTTTTAATCAATATAAAAATATTCCGTGTAAAAACACTTAAAGCCATGCTGCAGTTAAGTATGTGAAAGATAACTACAAAGCCATCCGACAGCTCGTGGATAAAGGCCTGTAGAACTAATGCCAGTAGACACTCAACACCACAGAGCTGGTGCAGTTAAGCTGGCAGGTAACTCCAATCCCTCCCCCTTCTAGACTTAAGATCAACAGAGATTGTGATGAAGTCTTCTCCCACTTGAAAAGTAATGCAAAACCACTGCACGCTGTATTATTACTCTAACACAGATGGAAGTCACTGGAACACAGCCTGTCATCTGTCCTAGCAACAGTCAGCTCAGTGACAAGCTTACTATCAAGTGTCTATTGCAGGAGAGTACACACAGCACAGCAAGGCAAACTATAAAAATTTTAAACAACAATTAAAAGAAATCATTTAATTTTTTTTTTATACAACCTTCTTTCCTAGAACATGCTTAAAATAAAGAGATAGAGATGAGATATTTTGGACTCTTACAATACAGTTTCAGAAACTTCACCCCATCTGTGAACTGTCAAGTAGTGCAAAAGCAAGCTCGAGTTTCATTTGAAACCTGTTCTCATTAACAAAGAGCAAATACAGACAGTGTAAGCTATGTAAAAATAGCTACAGTTCACGTTACATGACCGAATCAACTTTTTTTTTTTTGTTAACATCTTGACTTACAAAATTAACACTAGTAAGAAACAGCACAATGGCTTTTTCTTAATAAATTTTAATGTTAAGACCAGTTTTGATAAAAACACAAAAGTTACACAAATTGCACTACTGCAAATTCTGCATGACGCACAGCAGTGCTGCCAGTATTTGAGATTTTGGGACTCTCTACAAAAGATTTGTTAAGGTCAAAATTTTGGCAAAAATAAGAATGTAAGTTACCAATGAATTCAATCTTGTGAAAAAAATACTTGTCCCACAAGGTGCACCACTGAAAATATTCAAATGCAACATTTATGCACACCAAAAATATTTGGGGTGAATACTCAATTTAGCCTTTAGTCAGCAAGAATGAATTAGAAACATCCTGGCTATTTCTCCATAACTTCATTTAACTGGAAAAATCCTAATTAAATCACTCCAAAAGCTAATATTTGTGGTTCAAAACTAGCAGGAAAACAATAACTCTGCAAAGTAGTAGTTTCTGACCTCCCGAGAGTGAGGATCCACGCATTCTGATGCATTTGTGCTCAGAACATGAGAGTCCAGACACCAAGATACGCACTACCACCATCACAATCTGGACCAAGCTAGCTCAAAACACATAGATCAGAGATGCAACATCAATAAAAAGAGATGACATGCTCCAAAAACCTGCCAAATGCTCAAGTCTTAGTTAGATACATATATGGTTAAGTGCAGAATACTGAAGGACAAAGTACTAAGCCCCAAAGTTGATTGCTTCATCAATTTTCTGATTACTGCAGTGGATACTTGTGTTCTCTCATCTAGTTTAGGAAAAGCACTGCAGTTTTAGCACTGATTTGATGGTACTTAAAGCTTTGTGATACTATGCATTTTCTTTGAAAGATATATATTAAAAAAATGCTGCAAAAGAACTCTATTTCCAGATGGGAACAACACAAACTTGACTTAATGGCTCTTGCTTGACTGTCCTTGCAAAAAAACCTGTTAACATTTTCTTGCCTGTTTAATAGCAGAGTTAATAGCATATATTTTCCTTCTCCACAGGCAATTTATGGTATGTGATGAATGACTTCCTCAGGACTTCTCCCATGAAAAATTCACTGTGACCAATTCTGAAAGAACAGACTTTTTTTTTTTTTAAATGTAATTGTATAAATAAAATTCATACAGAGATTTGCAACTTAGGTAACTCACAGGAAAGAAAAAAAAAAAAAAAGATTTCAAGCTCTTTAATTAAAGACCAGATCAGAGTATTGCTTACACTATGCTCTTTGTTTCTGTGCAAACACATTGATAAGGTTAAACCCTTCACTTGGGGTCTTGAAAAATACTTCTGTTGATTAAGTGGTAAACTTATCTTATTTTTCTTGGTACCTTTAAATGCATCACCTAGAATCACCTACCTTTAGTGAACTTTTACTTACTGCTTCAGTACTGGAAATTCTGATTCCCAAAGCCCCAGAAATCCCCAAAGCAAACAGAAAAACCCAGCTGAGCCTCAACAAGTACATCCGAATTCTCAGAAAATGACATTTTCTTGATTTAACAGTAACTGTACAATATTACAAACTCAGACACATGAAAAAACAATCAGGCAATAGAAAAATGTACAACAGCTTTGGTGTTATACAAAATAATAAAAAAAGACTTGACAGCAAGATACACAGTTCATTATGTTTTCACCACAGCCACTTCACTGCTGACTGTAAGACAGCTGTTTACTTCTCATATTCTCCGTGTGGCTCTTCTTCCACTCATGAAAAATCATACCATATTACTACAATAAGAACTGTTATGAACACCGTAAAGTAAGCTCCAGATTTTATAAAAACATCTTGCCTCTTTGCACTATTGCTTTGTGGCACATTGTTTGTCAACAGAACAACAGTCCAAAATAAAGTGACAACTAGATTTAATAAATTAATATACTTTTTTTCTTCTTTAAAAGATGTACTATGCACATTCTTTTTTAATCCAAGGTTTTAGGGTGTCAGGATACTTCTATTTACACATATACAGACCTCAGACAGTATTGATAACACCAGAAAACGCAGATAAGGAACAGTGCCTTAACTGCAATCTGGATGCTACGAGCAGAAGCCAAAACACTGCTGAGAGTATTATTGAGGGAGATATCCAAAAACTGAAGAAAAGTCTATGAACAAGGAACACGTAAAGGCAAAGGGAAGGTCAAGATGCTTTAACATGACCATTTATTCCTGTGAAGACTGAGGTGGAGTTGTTGATGTGCCTTGTTTGCCAGATTTTCGTTCATAATTCACGAGTCGTTGCCCAACAAGGTACCTAGAATTATAAAAAAAACAGTGAGAAAATAACTCAAGTCATTATTGTTTTGAACCACAAAATCCATTCTATTTCAGCTGTCGCAGAATTAGCTTTCTTATTTCAATAAAAGTTATTCTACACATGACCCTCCCCAGCCCAACAGTCTTCAACACTCTCCATATATTTATCTTTTTTTCCTCAACTTCCAGGTATTGCACGATGGAATATAGGTATTATGGGTTTACATTTACAGACTTAACCCTTGTAGTCATAAATTCAGACATAAATAGCCTGATTCAAGATACAAAATACGAAGAGCGTGTCTTCATTATTTATATACCCATCTCCATCATGGAATGATATTTCTGTGAACATTTTTGCAGTGTTTCCCTGAACCAACAAAACATCTGCAACAGCAACAACAAATTTCTGATACAAAACCAAATTAGAGCGCTAATGAGTTTGTAAGTTCAATAAGGAATCTGCCTCAATGCAGAACATGCATCAGGAGTACTGACAGGCTCAGTTCATGTAGCGAAAGTAAAACAACCCTGCTGATAAAAAAAGATACTGTAAAGGAAGAGCTTTTACAATAGCTCAACCTTTCTTAAAGGCTGAGAAAATAGCCTGTTACATCACGTCAGGCCTAAGGGCTGTATGATTCCTTTGTTTAAAGTGTTGCCACATCTGACCATCCCATCAGCTTAGTATTTTTTTTCTTATGTTACACATAATTGCTTACCTCCTCTACATCACTGCTTCACACACCTACTTTATGCCACCTAAGTTCTTTTCCATGCTTCCTATTTGTCTGCTGGTTTTATGTGTAAACTCACACGAATTCTTCACCTGAAACTTCTTATTTTGTTTACAAACGTTTTTTTGTCACTGCTGCTTTTCTCACTTTACCGTAACCAAACAACTGACGCGTTTTGCACATTTCATATTATCAAAAACTTGCATATAATTTTGAAATATCTTACATGAAGCAAGTATATTTCTAGACTATAATTCTCTACTGGTTAGGGTAGTTACAATACTTCAGTAAGTAAATATTGAACTAATTTACATTTACAGATATTTTCTTAGCTTTGCATGCTGCAAGAAAGCAATAAATATTAAAAGAAGTTGAATTCTGCTTAAAATATATCTCAGAATGTGTATAAAAATGTATACAAGCTGCATTTGCTTCAGTAGGGCAAATACTGTAGAATGTTATAAAGGCAGGTGCGCAACGAACAATTTTAAAAGTACTAAAATATAAAGGGAACTGCTCATGGCTCATGTTTGTTACAACTCTAACTATTTCAATACTTCATTAATTTTACATTTACACCAAACATTTTTAGTGTATCAGTTCATTCCTAACATCTAAGCTTCAAAGAAGCTCTTTTTAGGTTTGAAGTCTGACTCCTTTTGTAAACAAGGGAAAGACAACCTATTCTATGCTATCTCAGCACATTAACATAAAACTCATTTATTCATTTTCTATACAAAAGAAAAAGTAGGAAGGCAACTTGCTGGGGCTCACAAATAGCTTTTCCAAATAACCTCCACAGCAGTGGAACTGCACAGAGCACTACTTAGGAAGGGATATAGAATTATTTTTTAAAAAAGGTCCTGTGTATATTCTTCAAGTATGAGAACAAGACAGAAATATTAGTTCCAGTACTAAGAAGTGAGCAAGCAACATTGGCTGAATAAATTCAGATATTTATTTATCTAATTTATTGTTGCTTTCAACTTCAAAAAAAACCCAGTAAGATAGTAAGCTGCATTAAGAAAGTAATGTAGACATACAGAATGGAGTTAAGAAAGGAATTGTACAGAATCTAAATAATCAATATTTCCATCTGTTAAGCTGCACCCAAATACAAAGAACTAAATCATACATACACCAGTATGCTTTGGAACGGTTCTTTCATAATGTCTGATGCATTACTGATCAATTTCAAGCAGTAAGGGCATGTTTTTAAAGGACTGAAGAAGAGCAAGTACTTGGGTAACAATTAAAACTTACAAACTAATTGGGCTAACCAGAAAAACTCTGAGAAAATTACATTTGAACACGCATCTGAGTAAAACAGATAATATTACTAATAGAGCTCCTAACCATTCAGAGCATCAGAAAATGGCACAAAGTTTGATGGGGCAAATTAGCCTTTCAACTGAACTTTATCAGGTTAATTGAATTAACAAGTAGAAAGAGACAGCAAAGGTTGCAGAAATGCTTTTATAAGCAACAGGTTGCATTATATTCATCTGTCTTTCAAGACTACAGAGGGGGAAACAAACAAACAACCAGCATTATTTGTGGTTACAAAAAAGCTCAAGTTAGAAACAGAGGAATGTCTTCTGTTTAAAAGTCAGTCTGTTCCTGTGCTTGTCTGCCTGATCTGCAGGGAAGCCATTTGTCAAGAAGAGTATAAGTCTTCCTTAGAGGGTTCTTTTGTATAAAAAGCTCCCTAAAATCCATTTTAGCCCTAAGTCTCTACAGCATCTAAATTCAATCTAAGGTTAGTTATTTATTACTTATCATTATTTTAAGTGGAAAAATTCAAAAGTGAAACAAAGCACCACCACCAAAAGCATACTATGCACTCACTTGTCATTCTTAATATGTTCATAAAGGCGCTTGAACTGGCGGACTTGGAAGGAGAGGATTCCCATCAAAACCACCACCATGAGCAGGAAAGGATAAATCCGACGCTGAACTAGGTTTTGCATTTCAGCAGTAACTCCTACAAAACAAGATACAAACCTCACATGATCTAACATTGCTGAAGGTAACACATACCCATCTGCTTCTGTATGTGCTTTTGCTTTTTGTTACACTGTAACTTCAGTAGGATGATAGTGAAATAACATCCAATTATCTCAAGATAGCCAACACCACAGCTGTCCTGATCATCCTAAGCAGAGCTGAAAGCTTTCCATTAAACACAGTGAATAAGAGTTTATCAACTCCACTTGCTTACTGACTTCTGTGTAACTTGCATCAGCAAGAAGTGAGTTGAAAATCTCACTGACAAGACAGAAAAGGTGTCCTCAAGCTCAGTAGTACTTCTTGAACAAAGTATAAAATTAAAAGCTGACTGTCCAAAGAAACTAATTAAACATCACCACCTCAAACTAGCTAGCTACCTACATTTCTGCCACTAGAAATTATTTAATCCCACACTTCTGATGTATTCTGCACCCAAGTTTATCAGAAAGCCAGTCAGAATAACACACTGCACCAAAAAAAAAAAAAAAAACGAAACTCAAACTCCAGACTTCATTGACAGAACAGTACTTAAGCATTTATATTTGCTGGCAGAATGGTTATATAAAAAATAATCTAGTGCTTCATGTTTTATTTCCACAGGTAAGTTCACCTTGCTCTAAAGCATCAGATGACAGACAGGTATTCTGGCTGCATACATACCTAGTAAAGGTACAACACCAGAAGCTATGATGTACGGTACACACAGGGAAAGCAACAAAACAGAGATCACTGGTGCTGCCAGTTTACAGATGATGAAGTGTAAATCAATGTTACGAATCCCATTTGCATATACCTAAGAAGAACAAATTAGAAGTAGAACAGGTCAATCAAAAGAGCAATGCTTTTGTGCTTACAGTAGTAATTACAAGGTTTCACAAAACTCTCCTTATGAGAGGCAAATGGTGTCCCCAACTTGAAGAAATCATGATGGTCATGATTATAAAAGGAAAGACTCTGCTAGCCTGCCCCATAAGGACTCCAGGAAATCATTTCAATACTTCCCCGGAGAACAACCTCAATCAGCTAGCACATATAGCTATATGAGGGCCCCTGTCCCACAGCCTGGATGCAGTCATTTCTAAGGATGGCTCAGAAGTGCATGTGTATAAAGCAGGCCCAGGAAGAGCATTTGGAATGGAAGCTGCTATGGCATGCACTGAGTTACTCAAAGAACTAAGGGTACATTTCTCCTAGGCGACACCTAGGACGTTTAAGAACTGGGAGAACATGCTAGATCTAACAAACCTTTTGTGCTGAGGTTAAGACACACCAATAGCCATTATTACACTCAGTGCGAGGCAGAAAAGTTACTTTCCAACAAAGAAGAGAGATACACTGTTGATATGATAAATATAGAACTTAAACATTGTAGTCAAGGAAAAATCACTTGCGCAAAAAACTCACTCAGAACAGCTCACTCAGACTTAGTAATCGAAGGGGAAAGGAAACATTATTTAATATATCTATTCATGTATGCATGAGGGAATCTCTACAGCTCTTAGAAAGGGGTTAGAAAGGACATCAAGAGATTGAGTTCAACCCCCCTGCTAAGGTAGGTACCCTACAGCAGGTTGCACAGGTTGCTGTCCAGATGGATCTTGAGCATCTCCATAGGAGATTCTACAACCTTACTGAGCAACCTGTTTCAGTGCTCCTTCACCCTTACCATAAAGAAGTTCTGTATATTTCCTGTTCC
Source organism: Lagopus leucura (assembly GCF_019238085.1). NCBI lineage: Eukaryota > Metazoa > Chordata > Aves > Galliformes > Phasianidae > Lagopus > Lagopus leucura. The sequence goes on from NW_024962263.1 coordinate 22,159,428, forward strand.
TGAGTGGTGGGACACTGCATATGTCCACTATATGTACACACATGAATTCATCTGAAGAAAGAATGGTGTTTCTGGCTCTAACACATACTTCAGAAAATTTATACCCATAAGCAGCGTTTCCTTGATTTCAGATTTCTGAGGCTTATATTTCTTTTATTGCTAAGTGTATCTCAGTGGATTAGGCCATACAGTTTAAAGAGATTCTACAAGACTACTTCAGTTTTATTCAATTACTGAAATTGCTAGAACAGTAATTCAATCTTCTGTTTCCACAAAACATTCATCAACGTGCACTCCACAGATCATTCACACAGACAATTTTCTCTCACCTGTTCAATGACTGTTTTCAGCCACCACTGAGGACCCATCAGAGTTATGGCAGCAATTATTTTGGCGTGCAGAACTCCAAGAGCCCAGTCCTAATTTTGTAAAAGCATACAGTTAGCATTAACAACTTTTTTAACAGCTTCTGTCTGAAAGGTTTTACCAATCCATAACCAAACTTTTTATTTACAAGGGAAGCTGTTTCAAAGAGCTGGCTCTTCTGCAAATTCCTAAGAGACAGGATACTTTCACACTTAAGTGACATCTATAAAATACTATACTCCCTGCATCTGGAAAAATCAGCTCAAGCACATAGTCTTTGTCTAAGTCAATTAAGCCCCTTTTGTGAAAAATGGAAATTATTTGCAATCTCCATAGCTCCTTGTTAATTTAAAAAGTCTCAAGTCTCCCTAGTCTGTTTTTTTGAGGAAGCTCTGCCAAATGAAAATAACATCTTTCAGTATATTTAACCCAAACTTTTAAAAGATATGCATGGATTAGAAATTTGTAGAATCAATAGCACAAATTGTTTCCAAAAAGGTATGTGAAATATGCATCTACCACTTCAATGATATAGTTTACTTAAAATAACAGCTCTACAGTATACTTGTATAAAATAAAAACAATGAACTCAGGTAAACCTTAATACAGGAACTCAAATAACCCTTAATCCTAAGTGAAGAAATGGATCAATGGATCACTAGGAGAAGAAGGGAGCAACTGACCTGCCAAGGACAGAACAGAGGTGTTTGATCCAAAGGGACTCTCAAAGGCGCAACAATGACCAGCTCAAACAGAAGACCAAGCAAAAGTGGAACCACACCAGCTAGCAGTATTGCCACTATCAATGTCTTCATTATCTAAAAAACAATAATCCAATTCATATGGTTGTTAGGAAACTTCTGGTTTTTTTTTAAACTTCAAAATGTAACTTAAACTACACAGAGTTGGAGAAGAAACACTGTAGATTTCTAATGCACATATATTATTACACATCCATAAAAATCATTACAACCACATCAACAGTTTTGTATACGAATTTTTAAGATCAAGTCCCATTCTTCAGGCTGTCCAGAAAAAGCCATGACTGCACTTATGTGTATCCATATAATTTTTAACCACAAACTCACATTTTGCTCTTATCAATAGGGAACACTATCCTATGGCATTTTATTACACATATTTTCTAACACGGGAGTGCAGATGGAGCAAACGCGTGCAACTGAATTCCTCCATGTGGAAAAATGGCACCCACTGACATTCCTTGACACTTGGTGAACGTGAATGAAGACCAAACAGCAAGCAAGTGAAGTGGTGGGTGGTGCATTTCAGCAGTGGAAACAGCAGGTTTCCTCCAATGGTGCAGATTTTTTATGGGTGTGGCATGGAGGCTCTTGCTCGTGGCTGGCAAAAATGCATGCTGGTGGTTCAACAGTGTTGAAAAATAGTGTTTTGTGCTGAGGATTTGCCCTATCAAACAGCGTTCTTGTGCTCTTTGCATCTATTGTAGTTTCCATGGAAATATATAGGAGGCATTACTTTCAGAGTGACCTATGCATACCTGAGGACACATGGCATATGGGGTAATATAGTGCAACATCTATGTTTTTCTTTGTTACTGTAAAGTGAATACGTACACGTTTACACGTACATGTGTCTCCCTATATATATGCAAACTCATTCCACTGACTGTTTAACATTGTGCTAAACTGTTTTCCAAAATTAGAGTTAGCCTATGCAATAGGAATGTAAACTCCACACGGTTTTTAAGTCTGAAAAAGGAAAATGCAGTACAAGCTACAGTGCAAAGCTGGCAAGTAAAAAAATGGAATAACAAGTTTTGTCTGCTAGCTTTTCTTGATACTTCAGTAAAAATATTTCTTAAGACTCACCATGAGAGACCATTCTTTGACCTTCTGAAAAATCACTCTACGACCCTGTGGCATCCAGGCTACCAGCACAGTCACCGCTCGGATAGTCAGCCAACAGACATAAAGACCACAAGCAGCTGTATACAGTTCATGAATTTTGGCAGTCCCCGTCCAAAATGACATTAGCCATCGGCCAGCAAACACTGAAAACACAAACACTTTTAAATAAAGTAATATTTCTTGATATAGTAAGGAAAAATGCTAACAAATACTTCCATTCATTGTTAATTCTCAGTGCTACAAAGTATCAAACAGCATTTTGGTACTATGCTCAAAAGGCACAGATGTGCAAGCCCTACAGAAATAGCAGGGTAGATGATGTCAAATACGTAAGTTTTTTCCTCTAAAATGTACTTGCACCAACAATGCAATCTGAGCTCCTGCATAATAAAACACTGCATGCAGCACTGTTAAATCCTAAATAGCCATCTTTAGTAATCTTTGAATACATTATTCAAAGGAATAACGTATTAGTGCATAAGCTTGAACTTATGAGTGATGTATGGGTTATTTCACTGTCAAGCTCTTTGAACAAAATACTAAGACTTGTTCGTTACATTTCATTTTTTAAATAGAGTTTCAATTCATTAGTATTACAGTGGAATTATTTTACATAATACTATTCAAACCACTTCAAAACTCAGAACTCATACCTTGATAATACTGACATTAGAATCACTAATAAAAGCAGGTAAAAATGACACAGTACTATGGCAGCCAGATTTTGAAATTCAAACAAATTTACACGTCCCCATTTGTTCTAAATTCTTTAAAACAAGTACAAAAAGATTTCATTTGGTTAAAAGAATTTATTCATACATATTTGAAGGTGGGACGTACATCACTTTCAAGTGTACTAGGGACCTGATATGATGAATATTTAAATAAGGAAGACAGCATAAGAAGTTCTGGTAACAGCCCATACATATTTTCCTTCTCTAAAAGGCAAAACAAATGTAAGAGGATCAATTCTGCTACAAAGTGTCTCAAAACATAAATAATCCCCATACATCTAAACAAAGAAAACACTGATTATTTCTCAACTGAGCTTTTGTTTAGATACAACTATTACCTCAATCATACAAATTTTATTATAATTTTATGATGTACCTTTCAAAATGAGACATGATTTCTCCATGTTTTCTTCTTTTAACTTTAAGCTGTGATTTGAAAACATCTGCCATTATTGAGCACTATTCTCTGGGTTATTTCATGTTACAGTTTTACAAGAATAGACTTACCTGGTAAGGTAAGGCAGATAAGACTGGCGATCAGTAATGTTATGCACATGAAAACAATCAAAAGAAATATCTGGAAGAGGAAAGAGAAATTGTTTATTTCTTACAAAAAGCCAACAAGCATATAAAAAGATGCATCATTCTAGAAAGGCAGCTGAGCCAAAACTCCTCTGCTGTCTGCTGCTCAAATATCAACTCATGTTTCAGGGCTACGAGGCCTACCCCCACCATACATGCAGCACATGTACAGTATTAGGTATTTCTTTTAAGAGCTTTTGTCAGTTGTATAAAGTTAAGTTGTATAAAGTCAAGATTTGAATCCAGCAAAACCAAAGTTCTTTGATACATGACATTAAAAAAAAATATATCTTTTTTACACTGACTAGCACAATGACTTTCAATTAACCTTGAAAGGTTTCCAGCTCTCTATGTTGGATAAGCAAGACAGTGACATTATATTATGTGGAAAAACTTGGTAACAAGTTCTTATAGGTGCCTCAGATTTATGTTAGCAGCAGATAACATCATATTTGGTGGCTCTGTGATCACGTTTACAGCCATTAAGCATCACGTGGTATGAAGTTCTGCTTCATCAAGATCACACAAGGAACAAGCTTACTGTGGGGAAACTAACACCTTATCACAACAGACAGATTAAGTTAAATCTGTAACACTTTTTTCTCGATGAGACTCGTAGACAGCGAAGATCAGTCTCATCTCTAGGTTGTGATCTTCAATATTGCCTAAAGGAAGGGAAACCCTGTGATTCTGTAGCCTGTGTGAAGGGGGATGATTCAACAATACTCAAAGTGCATGCCAAGAGACAGCCACATAACCTTCTGCACAGAAAACATATTTAGGGCTAAGGATTCCAAATAACATGAAAACCAAAGAAGTTGACAACTGGAGTGCAGCTGTCAGAAAAACTGCTCTGTTTGAGGAATGTATGGTGTGACTTGCCTGGGATCAATGCAACCTAAATCATAACTACAGGAATGCTCAGGAGAAATTAGTCTATGTAGGAATAAGTAACACAGGAAGAAGCTGACAAAAATAAATGATTAAATACTAACGTGTGAAAATAAAATGAAAGTTTACTTTTAAAATATATAAAACCACAGAATACAAAACGTGACTCACCATTTGACTTCCCATAATGTGTAGGCAGAATCTTGCAGAACAAAACACAAGCCCCCTCCACAGTTATTTTTAAAATGCCTTTCCCTTTTCTCTTTATACATTAGATATAGCTTACCCTGAGTGGGAATTTTAAAGGCCTCCTATAAGGCTGGAAACCCACAGGTCCTCCTTGTTGAAGTATGGCTTGATGGGCTGCATGAAGACCTTCTCCCACAACTGGAATGGCGTTGTTATTGCGAGCATGATGATTGTTAGGCTGCTGGTTTGCATTGTTCTCATTCTCTTCCTGGTCACCAAGTAGGTAAGAATGGAGGTCTCTGCAACAGTCAAATTTTTGTTTTTGTTCTGTTTGATACGAATGAGATTCTAAGTCGTTCAAAGCCTGCTCACAACTTCCTAAGAACATCAATCCCAGAATCACGCAGTCTATCTGAGAAGCCTGCCTTTCATATTCCTTGTATACTTCAATATCAAATAAATCTTGAACGTTAATTATTCTCAGCTGCAGCAGAATTTTCATTAGAAAAGGTGCATGTAGATAGTCTAATGCCAGACGATGAAAGCATTTTCACAGTACTGCTTGCTATTTTAAGAAAAGCTGAGGAAAATAGTTTAATCTTTGCTCACCTAAAACTGCTCAGAAATATTCTACAGTTGTTCTTAGCAACTGCAACAACGGAAAGAGCAAAGCAATTTCTGTCATCATCTGAACTTCTTCCACCGTGCTTAAATGCTACCAAAACATGGACAATTCCAAAAATAACTCTTGAAAATGCAAACTAAGGATGAGACAGTAAGGTCCTCATGAGAAGTTGACAACATATTTCAGATCGCAATGAAAGAAAAGGTCTCTCATTCACAGAGTCTCAGACAAAGCTGAGCCAGTAATAACTCCTAATCCTAATAACACTCTATTTATATGATCCAAGATGAACACGACATAGTGGGATAATGTCGATCCACTCTGAAGATGAATTAAGAAATTAACAGAAACAAAATCAACCTTATTTTCTGATGAATGAGACAAGAAATGCTCTTTTGACACCTCATTTTTGCATTTAATAGAAATTTAACAACTTGTTAAATCAGACTTCTGTAAAAGTTTTCCTAAGCAAACTCTGTAATAGCATACGAAAGGCAGTACTTGTCAAAGACTAGTATAATTTCATAGAAAGAGGTAACACCCATAGGAAATCACTATAGTAGTTTCTTCAAAAATTATTTATTAAAAACAAACAAACAAACAAAAAAACAAACAAACACAAAAAGAACTGTTCAAGCTGCTTGCTGGAATAACTCTCCTGAAAGCATATTGCCTTTATTAAGAGGCTAAACTACAAGCGTTGTGTCCAGCTGATTTTGGCTTTCTGTACTTACAGCAAGTATCCAGCAGTAACAGTCCATGCTCGTACGAGACCTTTCAACCACTGTCTTGTATGCCCTTGTTCTAGCAAAGCTGGAAGCACCACCTGGAGCAAGAGGAGCTCTAGGGAAAGCTCACTTACTGCAGCATCACTAGAAAGGGGAAGAGCAGAAAGTCAAACATAAGGAGCATTCTGTTAGTAAACTCTTACACTGAATCATACTGACAAAACCAATAAAAGCTATACTGGATATCAACAGAACAAAAATGAACATTTTTCCTTGCATACTATTCTAAGCACTTACTAAATGAATTTAGGCATTTAAGTGCACAAGAAATTTTAGAAGAAATATTAAGAAATGTGTTATTCCACCATCCAATTTGCTCTTTCATATGCTTTAATCATTGCTGATTCAACTTTTATTTAGTAACAGAAAAATACCCTTGCTATTAAAAAAATGCATCTACAGACCATTTGTGTTTAATGAGTAACCAGGAAAAACGAACAGAGTAGCTCTCCTATCATAAGGCTGAAGAGAAAACTGTTTTGAAGGCATACAGAAAGCAAACTGTTATCATTATGGAACTTCTACAAAATGCCTTCTATTTTTCTTATCAGATCCTCATTTGACAAACTCAATGATGCACCTAGATACTTCATCATTTTGAGAACAGGCAATAAAGTTTGATTCAATTGGAACAAAGCAAACAAAGAAACCCCAACAAAATAACAAAAATAACATACCAAACAATGCCATTTTAATGCTCAAAGAGCACTTTTTTCTAGCTACTGAGAGACTGAGAAAAATCTTATTGTAATGAAATGCTTACCTGTAGAGCATAACATTATATGGAAGAAAGTTAGGCAGTAGATACTTAATGATGCGTATAGGAAGCCAGAGCATGAGCAGTACAATTGATCCAAAGACAATCTACAGAAAAGAAAGCAACCATGTTAGTCTGAATAGCAGAATCAACCAACCCTACTCTCCCATCCATCTTTCCAACATGTTTTTTGTGTATGATGGGTTAGCTCTGGCCAAGTGACAATCATCCATTCACCCAACCTCTTATTCATTCCCTTCTCCAGTTGAGTTTTCATTATTTCAAAGAAACAGATTCTGTTGGCAACCAGGTACAGCATCTGATCACCTTCACGGTGAAAACAGTTCTCCTTAAATATTTTAATTATATAGCATTGCATAAATTTTCTTTCAAAGTAAAGAAATACATGACAAAAGCTCTTACCACTGACAATATAAACCTCCTGAGATGTCTATAAATGGGCAAATGAATCATTTCCTGCACAGGATTAAAGTCTGGATCATTCAAATTCCTGAGAAACCATAGGACACCAGGTCTCAATACCTAAAGTGGAAAACAGGAAACAAACATGAAGTTCTGAATTCCATGTTCTACATTTTGCATAACATTCCTGCATTAAAAAAAAAACGTTTAAACATAACAGTGGCATAAAATATAACAACATTGAGCAGGGAAAGAATAAGAAAGTATTTTCATTGAGCATAAAAGAAGCAATTAACAATTACAAGATTAGCTTTCAATTATTAATTTGAAGGCAGCACCCACAAATAAAGATTATTAGTCAATTGAAACATTACAGTATGATTGCTGTTCCAAAAGCAATACCTCCTATTTTATTACATTGGCCCAAAACATCAGAGGTGGACATTGGTGGTATGGCAGTAGAGGTTGAACCCTCCTGCCAATATTCCATTCTGTTGCTCTGTGACAGATGGCAGCAGAGGGGCAGTCAGAATGGTGGCGCCTGACATGTGCAGATGAAGCAAAGGAGTTTCACTGCATTCCTCCATGTGGAGAAAACGGCACCCACTGACACTCAATGACACTTGGTGAACATAAATGGAGACCAAACAGTGGATGTGAGCACGGTGAAGTGGTGGGTGCTGTGTTTCAGCAGTGGCAACAGTAGGGTTTCCTCCACTGGTGCAGATTTTTATTGGTGTGGCATGTAGGCTATTGTTCATGGCTGGCAAAAATGCATGCTAATGGTGGTGATTGATGAAAAATGGTGTTTTGTAGCTGACAATTTGCTCTATCAAATAGTGCTGTCCTCTTCACATCTATTGTAGTTTCCATGGAAATAAACAGGAGCCATTAGTTTCTGAGCAACTTCTGTAAAATATTACCCTACATCATTTTCCACTAAAGTCTGTACCAGCATGGCCCTTTCTAAATAGCACTGAGATCCAATCTACACACAAAACACAGAGGAAACAACACCCAGTTGCCAAAGATATAATACATCAACACACAAGCTTCAACTACATAGCAGACCAATCTTGCCCTTGTCAACTTACCTCTCTCAGTAAAAGAATGAAGGATGCAAAATAAAAGACGTAAACCATCCCAACTAACCAGTGCAGGAACATTGTGGTACCTGGGGCAGACTGAAAGCTTAATTCTCTATCTTTTAAAGTGGCATCAAACATTTCCTAAAAGTAATTAAAAAAAACAATGACATCTGGCAAACTTTCACAGTTACTCATTTTGTTTATCTTGGTGCATATACAATACTTAACATTTAAATGTTTGTCTCACATTAATCTATAATTACAGCATTTAAACAAAAAAGCCCCAACAGTTATTAAAATTTACATTAAGAACAGCAATTAGAAATCAATTTCTGATCAACAACAGAGAGAACTCCACCTTTTACATACATTAAAGAAGTTATAAAGCAGGGTGGCATTGTGATGCAAGCAAACAATTGTTAATTTCTTTACAGCACTAGTGGAGCTATAAATTTAACTTTCTCCACTTAAAACTAATCGCTTTTTCCCAGAACAAACCATGAAGAAATTTATTCAGTACACCAGTTTGCCATAAGCTTGTTATCACAGCGGTCTTGTACTAAGTTATATAAAGGAAAATAAAATTAGCATCAAGTGGCATCCACTCCAATCCCTTCACTTCAGCAATACTGTGTTTATAAAAACAGGAGCGTGCTATCCAACTCTGATCACAATTCTCATCAAGACCTTTTTGTTTGACTACAAACACCACTGAAAAAGTTTTTATCCCATATTTTTATACCTACCAAAGAGCATATATCCAACCACCAGCCACAGATGAGAGGAAACACACCAATTTCTACAACAACTAATAAGGAAACCTTCAGGAGAAAAAGAAAAAGAACATCTCAGCAGATTAACAGAAATGGCTAAGAAAAGTATCATGCAAATTTTGATTGAGAATTGTTTTGCTATAGAAAAGATGGGATTACCTTGACGACGATATAGCAAACTCCTAACAAACGACGTGATCGCTGGAACTTAACAAGCGCTGCCAAACCCTGAATAGTTCTGTCAAGAAAATAATACTGAAAAATACTTTTTGTAATCATCCCAGCATTTCATAGTTTAATATTGAACACTGTTATGTGCCTTATCTACAGGAAGTTTTTATAAAAGACAAAAATTAAAAAACAAGTCTTTATCAGGGCTCTCTATTTCAAAATCGGTTGTGGATCTGGGAGACAAACGTGCCAGGTAACCTCCAAAAATGTAAAGCTGACCTCCAAAAATGTAAATGTAAAATAAGAATAATAAACTATCTTGAAGCATTCAACCAGAATTTCTCTCCAGAGAAACTACTGCCTTTGAAAAAACACATGCTATGAACAGCACTGTCAGGCCAATTTCAACATTTTCTTTTAGGAGGCAAAACAGAGACATGCCATCAACCGTATTACATTTGCACTGCATTGCACACTGGCATAATATGGCCCGAAGTTGACCTGAGCTTTGTGTACATACACCTGAAGAGGAAACTGCTAACAAATATTCATTCTTTAAACTGAAGTTGAGGCAACTCCTTTAAAAAGAAGCTGCTAGGGTGTGAACTAATTGCCCGTGATCTTCTACCTTTCAAAAATCCACTGTTACTTAATTTTCTCTGTAATAAAGGCTAACATCTGAAAGCAATGCCTGCAGCAAAGCCTCTGTATTTCAGAAAGAGAAACGAGAAATTAGTCCGTACATAAAGATCTGACAGGAGCAGAGATCTGAACAAACTTCTTATTGTGTCCTTGGTCTTTTCACAGTCCCATTCTCAAAATCCTGCAACTATGTACTCCACAGTAACATCTAAGAATGGTGAGGAGGAAATAAATAAATAAACAAACAAATAATCAGAGGATCTTTACTTGTCATCTCGGGTAGATCTTCAAAAGTTATCTACAGGCACTCAAACATGCCTGTAAAATCTCCTAATATCCTACAGATTTGTCCTACTAAATGTGTGTAAGAGATCTGAAGCATGCAGTCCCACTGACAATTTTAAAAGGTCCAAGAAAACTAAGGAAAAATTTCCTTCTAATTTCACTGAAAGCGCAGAGGAAAAAAGTAAATCAGGTACACCTGCAACACTTCTGCGCATCTCCAAAGTATTTCCAGAAAGACAACCCACATGTAAGACCTGAACCAGGTAACTAATGACAAAAGGATACATGACAAACTATTAGAGTCACTGCCAGCAGAACATATCCAACTATAGTTGTAATCAGACCTTCAAAGTGAGATGCTTGAACCTAGAGGGAAAAAAAAACAATGGGGGAAGATTAATCAATCTCTTAAAAGGCTACACCATCATTCCATGTAATTAAGATAGAGTCAAAATCTCAACTCTTCAAGAAGAATGACAATTTTATTAAGGTTCTTCACATTAAAGTGTGGCTGGGCACTGGAACGGGCTCCCCAAGGGCAGTGGACGTGGCACCAAATCTGCTGAACTTCAAGAATTTGGACAACCCTCTAGGCACAGGGTTTGGGTGGTCCTCTGTGGAGCCTGGAGTTGGACTCAATGATCCTCATGAGTCCAACACACAGGTCCTGTCCAACTTCCATCATTTACCTCTATACATGAAAGAAGAAACCTTACCTTACACAACTCCCTTGCCTTCAATACCAGATATGAAAACTACCCAATACACAAAGAATGCATGAGGAACAAGGTGCTTTTAAGAAACACACACACAAAAAAACACCATACATGCATTTTCTGTAAAAGGAAGAAAGCACACTTGAAAACGACTCTTCAGGTCGCTTTTCTAATCACAAACAGAAGTGGAAAAGTATTACAAAAATATTGTGGTTACATAAATAGTGGCAGTTTTTACATTTTGAAAGTACTAAACAGTACTTACATATTCCTCAAAGCCCAGGCCAACAATGGAGAAGTGACCAATGTGGTATGGACAAAATGCTGTGTAATTTAAGCAGAAAGAAAAAAAAAAAAAGCCATGAAAACTGCTAATCAGAATCTTATTTGCAGGATATGTTATACAACATGGTAATCATTCTATTTCTCATCAATTCTGAGAAAACAAACAACTCTGTACAAAGGTTTGCCTTGTAATTCCACTATCCTAAAAATGCTGAAAGTTGGATTAGAACTCCCATTGAAGGACTACAAATATAAAACTGCACATACCAGATTGGACTTTTCCTTTTTAGCTCATGTAGCTGTAGGGAAATTAATTAAATTTCCAGTCTTATGTACAAGACTGATACTGATCTCATACACATACTGCTGAAGGAGCCTGTTACTTTACTAATGATTCAGTTTGCTCTAACTTTTATGATGATGAAAAATGAAAGACCTAAATATGAGGGGAAGAGACAACACTCCAATTAAGGCATAGGAAGAAACTGAGAAGGCTTTTACCTCCACCCTCAACTACTGTATTAAGAACTGTCACACTTTTTGATAACTTTCCCCCATTCTGAGGTCACAGAAGGAATGTACTGAAAAAACACAGTACTTCTCCTGCTTCTGGACACCTGTGTATTTTCAATTGTATCAGCCAGTCACTTCAGCTCATTCTGTGGTTTCTCTAAGCTACAAAAGACTAAGGAGTTCAAGCTCTCTATCCTAAAACACTAGAGGGAGGCAATAAGAAAGTAAAAGAGAAGCAGTAACTGCTGTCTTTCATTTTTCCTTTATTGCTATATCATAACAATCCTCTCTGGGGACTACTGTGGTCTAAATATACCCTCAAAAAGCCTGGTAATCTTCTCTCTCCTCCTCATTTTCATACAACCAAAGTGTAAAAACAAAACCAAAACCTGAAAGATTTATTAAGCTGTGCTATCCTAACCAACGATTAGAAAGTCTTAATCCAAATCCTTCTCAAAGAGCTTAGCAGGTACTGTGAAGGATGAGAGGCGCTGAGTTCTTCATGCCCAGCGAAAACAAGTAGTAGTCAGATGAAAAATCCACAATAATTACAGACAGCACACTCAAGATTTAACAGCTACACTGCTGTATCTTGAGTGTTTTATGAGATGACTGTGCACAGTCTACCTTTCCTTTTTAATAACTTCAAGCATTTCTAATAGATCCCTTTCAATGTAAACGTTATAAACTTCCTCCGTGAGTCCTATAACAAGCTACAGAACATATGAATTAAGTCAATGTAAATAACTTGTTGGAAAGAACATCACAGAAGAACTTTTGGACCAGTAATTAAGGTTCCAAATTCTTTCCCCCTGTTTTATCTACTGTTGAAGTACTTCCTGGGACATTTGAACTCACCAGGGCTGCGATAACTAATAGATAGAGATTTGGCAATTGTAAGTTAAGCAGTATTACTCAGCAGGAAAGATACTAAAAATAGGCTTGGGATACAAATTAAATTCCCATATCTCCTGCTCGCTCACTCTAGAAAGTCATTCCTTTTTTTATTGTTACTTTCCCATCTGGAAAACTCAATCAAGAACTATTGTAAAAAAAATCATAAAAATTGTGATATACTTAATCTGTAAAAATTGTAATTGTAATCTATATTGTAAAACAACATCTATACACTAATAATTACCTTATTAATTACCCATATTACTCAGTTATTATTAAATTTAAACCAATGTCCCCTTCTATTGTCAGAGCAGAGAGGAAAATGCAAGTACAGGCTAAACTTGAAGCAGTAAGTATAAAAAATAAAAATTCCAGGAACTCTTAAGGGGGAGCTCACTGCTACCTAAAAGAAGCAAGGCACTTGAATCTTCTCTTTTAGGCTTCATATGATTTTAAACTACATGCCTGCACTTTGGGTTTTTTTTTAGTCACGACTGACAAGTTTATGCCAGAGATTTTCCCAGCTCTAACTACACAGGCAATCAGAACATAGAAATATTCCTATCTGGAGCTCAAAGAATGTTGCAAGAATTTAAAGTTGCAATTCAGCTTCCTTATCTCTAAAATGGCGCATGGAAAATAATGTAAAATGCACCAAGGACCGGAATTCACCATTTTCAAAAAACAAGTCCGACTAATTCAGCAGCGTGAAGTAAGGAAAATTGTTCAGTAGTTGTTTTGTACAGAGAATGGAAGTCCTTCTGACAGCTTTACACATTCAGCTACATTCTCATTTCCATTCTACTCTCTCCTAATTTTGATCTCCAAAACTGAATTCTTGATGGAGGAAGCAATTGACTGTACCTAAGCAGAACTATAAGAGTACCCAGACTCATTTCTGCAAGTGCTGCAATTGCTCACAAATAAAACTCAAAAAGTTTCCTCCTTCAGCAGTATTCCAAAAATACTATTTCCTAAGGGCTGACTGACATCATTAAGCTTTTGCTAGATTTCCTATTTTTAAAATTATTCACTTAAAGGAATGAAACTGACAAAGCTAGAAGCACTAAAGTTTTATTATTCATATTCCTAGTTCACTTGTGGTTCCCTTTTCAAAAGTCTCAACACATATTTTGAGCCAACAGCCTTAAAATTAAGCTGCATTATCATTTTACAAAGAATTATTTTTTTACTCTGAGAGCAAGTGACACTTACCGAACACAAGTATGAACAATGTATTTAAAGATACCACCCAAAAGACATGTTCCTGCAAGGAGAACGGGGGGAAGAAGGGAAGAAGACAAGAGAACAGTACATAAATGTCACTAAATATGAGACACAACATTGAAATATAAAACCTTATGCTTTGAACATGAGACATTTATTCACTACACTATCTAATAAATGCATTCATATTTAAGAAATCTGTTTCTTTCAGACAGGAGATAAAGCAGAAATGATACTGCTCAAAAACAGCATGACAGAGCTTTCCCTTTAAAATATAAAGGGCTTCCATTTTTAAAATAGGAAATCTGGCCGTTGATAAATGTAGCTAAGATGGGTCAAAGTTTTGTTGCCACTGACTCTTCACAGTCCCTATCCTCACCCTCAAGCCAAAGCCAGGCATCCCCAACAATTAGAGAGGATGGGCAGTGGGGAGAATCTTTCAAATAAACAGTAACAAAGCCCACTGCACGACATGCATTACACAGACCAATTTTTCAGGGGAGATAATTACCATGAGTCTCGTCACAGAAAAGCCCAAAAAAGCCAACTTTTAAGGAGGTCATTGCTAAATTTTCTTAAACCAGAGAAACTTTGGAATTAATTTAAAAAATAAGCCCTGCAATAGGCAGACTGACTATTGTTAAGATCTTAAAAAAGACTTCTTATTGATATCAATAAAAATAACATATAGCAAAAGAACTCAAAGCCAAGAAACACCGCTGATGCCACACAGAGCACCCTACTCTGTGGAACTCCTAATAAAATGGTTTCCTTGGTCATTATATTGTATGAAAATCTATATAATTTATATCTATAAACGTACATCAAATGAAATTACAGACTTCAAACAGAACTAATACAAGCCAGTTTTCTCAAAGACAAGTCTGTTATGTGAGTTTCTGAAATGCAGGCTTGTACTTACTAAAAAAACCAGAGATCCATCAAGCCCAAGCATCTGTAGATACAAGAAAATTGGTTTTATTCACTCAGAGAAATACAAGTAATATATTTATTCAGACAAATTCTTGATAATAATGGTAGTAACTAAGTTCTCATTCAATACTGTGTATAACTGCAGTTGATGAAAAGCAGTGACATACATGTAGAATTATCTTAATAAAAACGTATTGATAATGTAATGGATTAATTTATAGGCTACTTCTTACCAACACTATGAAGAATTTCATCAATGAAGATTTTATGTTTATGAGAGATTTTAGTGTTTGAACTACTGTTTAAAACTGTTTAAACAACACAGCATTAAAAAAAAAAATGCAAATTTTGTCTCCCTAATTGCAAGGTATTACTTTATGTTTCATTTAAAGAACTGCAAGAATATCATCCTACCCTTGGGGCATAAAAGCAATTAGTAACTAGATAATGCTGCCACATTCTGTGCTACTAAGTTTAGAACAAAACTGGTTTACAGGAAACAAATCCTCCATCACTCCTTACAGCTGCTACAGGAAGCATCCACAGATCTGCCAAAAATACAGTACCTATTCCAAAACCTCCCTTGTCTTCACACTTCAAGGATTGTCTGCTGTTTTAGTCCTGACTCATAATACTGCTGCTGAAAAATGGCAGTTTTGATATTAATTTGTTCAGGGTGTTGTGCTAAGTTTCAAGATATTAAAACTGAACATATTTTACAAAGTAAACCAAGATGCAAATGTATTTTTGAAAACTTAGAAGGTTTGAATATTATTTGCACAAGATAAAACAGCAGGAAAACCTACCCTGCTAAACAGCAACAAGAGTATTACCTATACCAGCTCACAGGCTCAGAAAATATTGTAAGAGTTAGCTAAAATTGATTTCTACATTCATAGAGAGCCATCCAGAGTATTTTTCACTAGTTCAACAATATGTCCTAGAACATAAAATAAAAAGACTCCCCTCTTGGCATATACAATGTAAGAGTTGAGAAATCTGAGTGTACCTATATTCTTTTTCATCAAATAGATTTTGTTTTTTTTTTTTCAAAGCTAAGAACTTTCCATTAGCTACATAAAAAGATCATGACCTGTCTCTGTCTTGGTTTTGTCTGGAGTAGTTAATTCTCTTTGTAGAGGTTCATACTTTCCTGTGCTTTGGATTTTTTTATTTTTTTTTTAAATGAAAATTGTGATAACAAACCGATGTTCTCAATTGTTGCTGAGCCATGCTTAGACAGAGCCAAAGACTTTTCTGCTTCTCATGCTGCCATGCCAGCAAGGAAGCTGGGCATGCACAAGAAACTGGGAGAGGACACAGTCAGAACAGCTGACCCCAAGTGACTAAAGGGAAATCCCACATCCAATTGCACCGTGCTCAGCAGTAAAGGCTGGAGCAAAAAAGGATGAAGGAGGGAGAACACCGAGAGTGATGGCATTTATCTTCCCACTAAAGCATTACAAGTAGTGAGCCGTGCTTCCCTCAAAGTGGCTGAATACCTGCTTATCAATGGGAAATAGCAAATTAATTCCTTGTCATGCCTTGCTTGTGTGTTTGGAGCTTTTACTTTTACCTAGTGAACTGTCCTTATCTCAAACTATGAGTTCTTGCACTTTTACATTTTCAATTCTCTCATCTCAACAGAAGAGAGTGAGGAAGCAGCTGCGTGGTGCTGAACTGCCTGTTGAGTTTAAATTACAACAATCCCTTTAATGAAATGAGGATTTCTAGACCTTGTTCAAGGCAACAACTGTCTCATAACCTAGAAACAGAATAGCCAGATTTACAGCTGCCTGCTTTGGACACTAGTGGTGATGGTAAACAAAATAATCATAGCATACATCACATGTCTAATTATGGAAGCTGTGACCCATGAACAAAACAAAAACATTACATTAACTTGCTCCATTTTTCATTAAATGCATTTATCTTTTACAAATATGTAAATGAAGTATGTAATAAAAACTTTCCTCTTTTCTTTAGTTTGATTGGTACTTTCAGGATTACAAAAGTGAAGTACTCAACTATATACCACCTATATGCTGTTAACATGGTATAGCATCCTCAGTATAAGCTGCAATTCATTTCTAAAACTGACCAATCAGCTGAAGATTATGAAAGGTCTCTGCTAAAAGATCTTAAGCTGCTACTGCACTGCAAATCAAAGGAGTAACTTTCTGATGCTTAAGGAGTAGTAATAATAAGAATATCTTGTCTTTAACCCACTGACTTAATTTTAGGTCAGTAAAGCCTCTTACTGAAGTTTTCACACTGAACAACAGTGCTCAAATATATCCCAGCTAGATTTTGTTGCAGCAATACTGCATATCATTAAGTACAAACCAGAGAGAAATAACTCAAGAAAATTATTCCTACTTACTCGCTCCCAAGTAAGCTCTTCTGCTGCTCGATCCCATTCCAAAGCATTCCAGTTCATGTCATCTGAGGAGACAAAGGCCATTCTTACAGCTGCCAGATTCACCCAAAAACAGATGTAATTCCACACACTGTCTTCAACGAATAAAACAGCTAAGGTGCATAACATTCAACTCAACAATGCTGCCAGCCTTCCATTGAGCTTTAGCACTCAAGAGAAATGCATGAAATTTGCAAAAGCAAGAAGATAAATTGAAGTGGAAACTTATACAGATAGCTTCCTTGAATTGTGAGAGTTCTATTCTCAACAGTTTCATTTATATTAGAAAATTTAGAACATTACTGTTTTGAGTCACCTGTTACCTTGTGCTCCATTGTTTGCATCTGCTGCATCTTCTACTACAGCATCTTCTTCATCTTCGTTATCCTCCTCCTCTTCATCTACCTGCTCTTCTTGTATTTCAGGGTTCTCACCTACAACTGCATCGTCAGCAGCTGGGTTAGCAGGCTGATCAAGCACAGCGTTTTCAACAGCTCCATTTGCAACAGCCTGAGCCTGCAGAAACAGCATGTAGCATTCAGTTAAACTGCTTATACTGTCTTTGTACTTTATCCTGTATTCATGGAAAAACTAAACAATTTTTTTTTCCTTAATTTAGGTAATCATTAAATGGTAACAATAAATCTCTTAGAAGACAAACATTCAGTATTCTAAACAAACTAGCTTATGTTGGAAGAGGCCCCTAGAAATCACCTAATCATCTTATCTACTCAAAGCAGGGTCAGCTACAGCAAGGTGCTCAGTGCTGTTTCCCGATGGTGTTCAGGTAACTCCACCATCTCTCTCTTTTTTAAAAAAAGGTCCAAATGAAATTGCCTGTACTTCTACTTGCAGCTGTTGCTTTTTGTCCTAAATAACAGGACAAAAAGTTTAGTTGTCCACTAAATAATACTGAGAAGCCACTGCATCTTTCTTTTATACCTACCAACCATGCATTTACGCACACTAACAAGGCACACCTTGCCCAAGCAGAACAGTTAGCCACTCTTAGCCTCTCCAGTTCTTTAATCATTTCTGTTGGCTCTTTGTTTAATCTTCTGTTGACCCTCCAGTATGTCCATTCCCCTACTGTACTGGAGAGTCCAGTACACAGCACTCCAAATGTGGTTTCACCAGTGCTTAATAGAGAAGAACTCTCCTGAGGTTATGAAAACTGCCAGTAAATTAAAAAGATAATTCAAGGACAACTTAAATAAATCAAACTAAGGATTTGTATCTCCCTTTTTAAAAAGCTGATATATTAAAAAGATGTAAAACTTTAATCAAATATTCCCCCCATGCATGTACTGCTTGTATCATCTCTTATCCTACACAAGAGTCTCCTCAAAGAACAAAAAGCAAACGAGTAAATTGGGGTCAAGTGAGAGATCAGAGAATCTCTAACTTCAGAGGTTTCAGAAAGCTTCCAACTGCCCATAGAACAGTGAACTGATACCTCATGAACTACCAACATAAAAAAGGCAAAAACATATTTATACAGAAGCACATGTTCAACTTCAGTAAATGTACAAATATACACCACAATCAGATGAAATTACTGTTGGGTTCGATAACATATTCATTCACATAAACACTTTTCTATATTTATTAGGAACTATTGAGCAGTTAAGTTTTACCTCATTTTGTTGACCAACACCATTGAGTGGTTGCTGCTGATTTTGTTCCAACCACTGCGGTGCTCCTCCGTGGACAATCTGCTCACGTAACCAAACAAGGCTGATAAATGCACACAGAGTGCATGTCACCACAAAACAACCCTGCAAACAGTCTGCCAACAAGTTCTCCCTGTTAAAGAGAAAACAAACATTAATTAAAAATGTATACTGCTTATTAAGACTAAACTTGTTAAATACCTCAAACAAATCTTCCTGTTCAAATCAACAAAAAATCCACATTTGTGTGAAAAGCTGAATTTACTTGTGTGCCTAGGTGAAGAAACTGTACGATTTATTTTTTAAAACTCTGCTGAAAGGCAGTTTCTCTAAGTACCTGTGCACAAGCAGTTCTAAGTGCCAAGATAATTTCTAATTTGGTAAACTTTATATGTCCCTCTGTTTTGACTTTTGAAATTACCACTGTTTAAGTAGAAATATTCCTGTAGAAACAAGATGAAAAAAAGCTTCAAGAATAGTTCAGGAAAAAGAACATTCAGGAAAAGCTTAGCTAATAGGTAAACGAAATTGCTATATCAAAGTTGCTTCTCGTAGAGAAAATCTGGATTTACTACAGAAAAGATCTGTTTATCCAGCAAAATGTTTTATCTGCAGAGCTACCCTAACCAAACAAATGGAACTGCTGTGTCTCTCTTTGATTCAACTTTTCAGGCAGTCTTGTACCTCAGATATTCTTTCTTCCACTCTACTTTAGAAAACCTGAAGTATCAACTCACATAAAACTGTAAAGCAGGAGCAAAACGTTCAGATAGGCAGCTGAATCTAGGGTTTCATATAAGGCAAGAAATACTTAAATTGAGTTAAGCAATCCTCACTCCTATTCCAAGTGCTCCCTCTCACTTTCTTTCACCCTTGTACATCTCCTTGACCATACCAAACTTGCTCAGGAAACTGACTAACCACGCTAAGCCTTTTAAAATAAGGAAGAAATACGCTATCAGAGTACTTTGCCATGCCCTGTGACGCAGCAGTCTGGCTCTCTATGGAGCCATACAAACACTTGTGCTTGCACAGTACAGCAAAGACCACAGGCGGCAGAAATCTAAAGTGAAAAGGTGACACCAGATGCTACTGAAATCAACTCTGTCAAAGAAATACATGTCAAAGCATTGTGAAGCTGTACTTTCAAACACGAGTCCTTTATTTTTCTCCCTAAATATAGGTTCTGTAGACTGTAATGGATGCAAAAAAAAGGCGAAGAAAGGGACATTAAGGAACCATTTTCATGATTATCTTCCTAGAAAATGTCTTTGTATCAGTCTGGTTAAGTACTTACGTTGATAGAATATCTAATGGCAGTGTCAGTAGTGAGCTCACAGAGCCAGTAAACAAGCACTTGTAGATACGACCTGCAGAAAAAAAAACACAAGCATGGTATAAAGTTGGTTTTGGTTATCATCTCATTTGGAGTTATTATCTTTTCCCTCGACTTTCCAAAGTATTTAATCACAATTTAATCCATAAGGAAACTGATCCCAAACTACTTTTTCCTTACAGACTTCATTCTTCACATACAAGCACTAAGATCTGTAGTCAGGAAGTCTGGAACAGATCTTGGGTGCAACACTTTAGACAAAGGACAACAGCCATTAAATCCTTGTCACACCTCTTGGATAATTCTTGTCTGGTGCTAAGGAACTGATTTTAAATTTGTGTTTCATGCACAGTTGCCACTCAAGATTTTATCCCTTTTTAGTCTTAGATAAAATTCATGAATTTCAGAGTTCTCTTGTCTTCCTTATATAACTTATACAACTTATAATTCCAGTCCTGTTCTCTTCACTTTCTTGACCCTTTATGGTTAGGTCTGTTTGTTTTCCCTCTTCTTTTGAATGAAATCACATATAGAATAATAGAATGCTCTCTGGCAATCAACAAATATTCTCTTTGATCCTTCCCTTTTTTTTTTTTTTCCTGGTGCTCACCAGGATACCCAATTCCATTCATACCTTACTCACACAGATCCAAGTATCTACAATTTTAACCACCGTGTGACTACATGAAATATATACAGAACTGCTCTCTTCACCAATATAATTTTTGAAGTGGTGATTGAATCACTCCAGAAACATAAACTCACGTGCAATGCTGGAATGTGATTTCTTAAACTAGAGACAAAGGAAGCTCTTTAGATAACCCATCTCACACTATGGCACTTCCCATTGCCTTACCACACACACCCACTTGACTCAGTGTTCATGTCTCTCTTACCCATGTACTGCAGAAGTACTTTGGGAATTTTGCCCTGGGAACTAAGAGGCTAAATCCAATTATCACAGAGAATAAAGCTACTTTGGATTAAATTGGCTCAATTAATTCCACTTGTCTGAACAGATCACAATGTGTCATATAATTAGCTTTTTCCATCTAAATAAGCTGCATGCCAAGAGAACAGCAACAGCTTTACCAGCCCCCTGGGATTAGGCTGAGGGTAAGAGAAATTCCTTGTACCCATCCATCTCAGATAGGAAGGCCAGAAAAAAAGTGAAATTACCAAAAAGGCACGAACAATTTATTCCCCACCACATGTTTGCTCACGGATAAGATAACTGCATGATTAGCATGACAATCTGTAAGATGAACATTTAATTCTTTGTTCAAGCAAGTACCTCATCTGGGATATGCTGCACAAATAACTTTGCTGACATTTTTCTTCCAGGTATAAAATAAGGAGAAAAGCACTTATTTGTGAAGCCAGCCACACACAGTTATGTGAGCCATATGAGAGAACAGGGGGGAAATCAAAGTAGCACTTAATATCAGATGGCAAGACTTACAAAAGGGAAATAAATGGATTTTTCAAGGTTTTTAGACTGAATGTCTCTATCACATTGGTTATCCCATGCAAATACCCTTCACAGCACACTAACTCCTAAGGAATCTACAAGGAGGGTCACACCATTTCTAATGTGACATAAACAAAGAACTAAGACAAAGTAAAAGACCTTCATCAGGTTTTCAGACAGTTAAGAAAAGTGCTTCTATTAATCTACTGAATATTTCTTTGCTGTCCTTAGAAAGTTTTAATAAGAGAAGTGTGTGATATCTACACTTTGAAAATCAAAGGTAGAAATCAAGATTTGTCAAAAACCCAAGGAATAAAAATAGTTTTCAGAAGAAATTAAGTTCCTCAAAATGAAAATTTGTAAGGGGGAAGAAATAAGAAAAATATGATAGAAAATAAAAGAAAAATCTACAAGATGAAATGAAAAAGTGAGAAAAAGACTACCAGAATGAAAGAATGATACAAGATGTTTTGAAAACTTCTGGCTGGCTGCAATTCATCCCAATAAGCAGAGGACTCATACAGAACATTCTTCTTTCACACTGCTGTAAAATTTAAAATTACTAACATTTCCCATATGTAGAAGTTTGCAGTTCAAAACCCTGTAACACAGATAGCTAACAAAGGTCAGAGCAAAGGCTATGCTAAAATCAGACACCTGAAGAATTTTAACTTTTTCTAGTTTTAGTCTAGAGTGATTTGTCATCGCATTTCCTGCGTACAGAAATGCTCTTTTTCTTGCACAGAAAGGACAAGCTGCAGGAATAGGATCACTCTTTGATACGTGATGCTGGTATTGTGCTACTCTCCAACTAAGTCAGAATCAGACACACTTGAAAGCATAGAACATATTGAGAAACTGTCAAGGGACGTTTGTTCACTGGCTTCCTGCTCTTCTTTTCGAAGAGTATTCTACCATTTGTAAAGATGCTCTTCCAATCACTCTCCTCACTGAACACTATATTCCTCATCCCTTCTTTTTACATCTTCCCTTTATTTTTTTGTTGAAACCTCAATAGTTCTCTGTTCGTATTTGAAAGTGAATTTCAAACTAGAAGCTGCACCAATTTCAATGTGTGCTCTGTTTTCTGCCTAATTCTTAACTACCTATAGACACCTTTAAAAGTTGTTTTAAAAGCAGCTTTACTGTCCAGTTTATGCATGACTTCAAAGTAATTTCAATTTTCATACTAACAAAAAATGTGCACTTATTTTTGGACAGTTAAAAAACAAAATTACAATTCTTCTAGCCAAATACTAACAACTAGTATCAAATTAAAACTTCCATGCAGATTTTCAAGATGACAATTAAAAATTGGCATTTTACTGCAGTAAGAAGTTTAAAAGCTCTTATGCATTTTCTCCTGTCTCAACACCTCGATGCATTGCAGTACTGGCTCAAGAGCCAATTTCTGAGTGAAATAAGTCAAATAACAGTTTTTGTTTGTTTGTTTGAAGTAACCCAACAATACCCACACAAAGCTTTTCTGAACCAAGCAGCAAATTTTCTTGTGTGTGCAAGTATTACAGTACAGTAAATTTGTACTCACATGCAGTAAGAGGTACTACTCCCAACCACGCGAAGGCCACAAGTGTATAATGAAACCAGTACCGTATGGCTGTGCCAATACTCGTCACCAGTCCAGCAAAGATGTCTTGGATTGGAAGCCGTGAAGGCATATCTGGGGAATAAACTGTGTAGAAAAGGCACTTATTAATCAGCTGGGCCTTTAAACAAGCAGTTACGTAGAAGATCTGAAAGCCACAAAACGTTTGCATTTGAGAAAAATCTTACAATGAGAATAAGCATATTCTGTAGGTTTCCAACAGATTACTCCAAATAAAAAACAAAAAATGGCATGACACACTTGTTATGTTATGCATTGAGTTTAATAGGAAAATCAATACTCTCCGTGCTAGTTTTTGACTAAAAGATGTTGTTTTCTTAATAGCTTCACTACATTCACTGTAAAGTCAAAATAAGCCGAAGCCTACAAGAAAAAGCAGGTTTTAAATTCAGCAGCTCTCCCACTCAACATCACCTGGAAAGATCCCTGTTACTTACAAATCTAGTTCAAGGGAAGAGCACATAGAACAAGATAAATCACCAGTTCTGCATTCTCTCAATTTGTACTAAATAGTTCAGCCTACACTTGCTATCCAACAGGACAAAATTCAGCAAAGAAAAAGCACAGTAAAACAGCATAAGCTGAAGGCAACTAATGAAGTATCTACAAGTGTTGAAATTCACATAGATAAACTTTCCTTTTCAAGGGATATCAATTTCTACTACAGTTGCACCTATTAAGGAACATGTGGCAATTCTCATAAAAGTAAATTTTCTTCAGCTTTTTAATTGAACACACATATACTACATAAATCTCACTACGTTCAGAAGTCAAGAAAAATAATGTCAAGGTTTTTTTAATGTGCATTCACTTTTATTACCTGAGTCAGTAGATAAAAGAGCCACACCACAGTTCATTAACCTTTGAGCGCGTCCCCATTTCTTTCACAGTACCACTGATATCTCTAACTTATCCTTCCCCAAATGCTACTCAGATATGGAACTGTATCTTTCAGATTACAGGCACTGATTACTTAAAGTCTTCATGGCACGTTAAGCAATTGGAAACAGCTACTTCTAACAATGTCATTACATACAAGTAGCTTCTGCACACTTATACAGATGCCTAGAAGTCACAGTGTCCAGCATCGATACCAGATGTGAATGAAGAAGATAAACTACAGTTTAGCATGAAGATATTGCTGCCAGGGTGGTTAGCAGTTACACTGAGAACAGGTGAACTTGAAGATATCAACACATTTAACCTGGACTTTTTTTTGAAAACCTCATGTACTTTCAGCCACATAAGCGACCTACGTTTTTCTTTTTAAGAAATATTGGAGAAAGTTTTTTCCACCCTCTTATACAAACCTTTTGTCTGCAAGTCTGAAAAACACTGCTTCATGCCATTCACCTGCATTCACCTTTTCTCTAAACAATAACCCTGCTCTCTTCAGGTGCGTTCATGCTTTTACTCAGAAAGCCTCTATGTGAGAACAGACCACTTCTTTCCTCTCCAGGGACTCTTCCCTAAGTATCTGTATTGTAAGGAGAACACAGGAGCACAGAGGAGCAGCATCAATACGCAAAGGAATGCAGAGAGTTTGGTGCACTTCAACAATAAGTGGATTGTACGTGACACAAAGTAACAGCAAAACGTAACTGTCAGCTAAACTGGTTTTAGGTTTCAAACTATTTGGCAAACAAACAAAATTCATTAAGAAAGTACTAAAATAAAAGTGTAACAGAAGAGGAGCATAACTGTGAGAGAAGCAGCTGAAGAGCACCTCAAACACATTTTGACATTGTCTACTAATTGCCAATTTTCTTATTACAGAATCAGATTTAGTACGCAGTTGGGTAGAACCACAGACAATACTCATTCAAGCCTTACTAACAATCTCATCTCACACTGAATGAACGTCCCTGATAACTTAATGAGGAAATAAGTACACTTAGGTTAAGTGTGCTAAAAGAACATCTACCTACAGTGTATTTCTCACTGTATCACTCAGACAAAACACAACTCAGCAGACAGCTTGAGGGTTATTTTTATTGATCTTCAAAAAAGGTATTTTTGATCAACGCTTTGGAACTACAGAGGAGGCATTTTTCATGAAATTGTGTGAACAGAGGGGTCTGTAAGAAGAATGCCCATCCTAACACAGGAAGGTAATTTTACATACTAATTTGTCTAATGGCTCCACGATGACAGCGGACTATTCAAACAAGCACACAATATAGCTACTGCTCAGGATGAGTTGAGCTACATCCCCCAAATCTTAATTTCAGGTGATGCCAGGAGCTGGGTAGGCGGGTGCTGAGAGAACTGATGTTTTTCTTGATTTTGCCACATTTTGTAATACATTAAGCTTTTATCTAGTTCATTTTGACTTCTCTGCCCCTTTGAGCCACCGAATGGAAAGGTACAACAAACAGTCCACAAACCTAAGTGCGCTCAGTTACGTATTATTCCTTATTTATGTAGCCATTTGTTGAAGAAGGCCCACATCCTTACCCAATTTTGGGGGGAACAGTTTGTCAATACATTTCAGCTGACAGAAAAGTAGGAAAGAATTCCCAGTACTTTATCCTACCACAGTGATACCCTCAGGCTTATTACAGGGAGCATTCTTAGCATTCCCCACCTCCTCAGAGGTTATTTAGCACAAACACTACATATTTGTGCTTTGACAAACACAATGGAGACAACCTGCTGACCCTAAATAATAACCACTAAACTTCCCGACAAGTAGAACAAATGAACACCTTCAACTCAACCTTTCCTTGCCATTTTTTTTTTCCGAATACCAAAGTTAATCCAAATGAAAACTATCCTGCAAGTGCTACTCTCCTTGCCAGGAAATGTAAGAGTTAATAGCCATGACATGGGCAGTACAGAAAGAAGCTCCAATCAGAGCAGTATCCCAGCAACGAAGGTATATAGAAGTAATAAGAAACCCCACCACCCAAACCTGCAAGTCCTTTCCTACAGTGCACCATCTTACTACACTTACTGAGAGAACCAGAACTGCACAAAGAAAAGCAACCACCCTTCAGACATATACTCACCCCTTCCCTCCCAAAAAACATAAACAAAACAACCCTATACTATTTATTATGAAGGACCAAATGTTTTAATAGTTTCATTTTTCCCCAGAGCTGTCATAATGCAACTGTATATTATTTCACAGCTCACTTTTCCCAACTGAGTCAGCCCATTTACTGCCCATGACCTAAACAGATGTATGTCCAGTACGGAAGAAACCAAACCACCTTACTTTGCATAGACAAAACTGCCATTTAGCCAACTTCACAGAATCTCCACATTTAATCAGCTCTCTTATGCAGAGATTTCCTAGATATCATTACACTTGCAAGTTACTTATACATCACTTTAATCAACCTTGTGCACTGATCATGAAAGTCTACCTAATTTGCAGAGGAAAGGTATATTCTACGATCTTGAGTGATACAGACTTTGTTACAGATTACCAATTCAAAATGAGAAAAATGCCATCCCTCCTTATGCAAACCACAGCTCCAACAAAGCATATGAAATTAACATTCACGTGCATCTCAGCTCCCCTGGAGCTGGCAGCAGACACCTCAAATTCTGCACCATGTAGCATTTTGCATATTAGAAGTTTATATTTCTTCAAACTAGACATTATGGATAGGTTGAAGACACTGGCCATAGTGTTAAAGTTCGTCCAAGCAATCAGATAAGAATTATTCCATTTTATCCTTCAATTAAATCTTACTGTAAGTAATGAGCCCAAGAAAATGAGTTACTCACTTCAGTGTAATTACAGGTGACCTCTTACAGACCATTTTGTATAAAGTCAAAGATCCAGAAGTTTGAATCTTAACAAACTAAGTAGAACTACAAACCACATGCAATTACTAGGCAACATTCTTGTGTACGCTACTTAAGAACATGAATGTATCATCAGGTAATTTGCCTACATGGTTGAACACTTTAGAGAACCATCTTTTTCAGAAGAAAAATCAGTTCCTTCATATTTCTTCCAAGACACAGGCTGAACCTCCTACTCTCTGCTTCCTTCCTTATACCCAGTAACTAACCCAGTACGTAGTTCAGATGTTGAAATACAAGATGTTACCAAATTTAGAGACAGTGAAGGACTTCAGAACATATGCACTAGAATCACAGAATCCTTAGAGTTGGAAGGGACCTGTGAAGGCCACCTAATCCAACTGCCCTGCAATGAACAGGGACACTGCAGCTAGATCAGGTGGTCCAGAGTCTGATCCAGCCTCACCTTGAAAGTCTCCAGCGGTGGTGCATCAACCACAGCACTGGGCAACCTGTTCCAGTGCCTCAGCACCCACACTGTAGAAGATTTTTTTTCTCCTTACATCTAACCTAAAGCGGTCCTCTTTGAGCTTGAAAGCATTTCCAATTGTTCTGTCACCACAGACACTCCCAAAGAGTCTGTTTCCTTCTTTCCTTTAGATACTGAAAGGCCATTAAAGAACAGCACTAGGAATATTTCATGAATACTCTGTACACTCCATTACACTGGCAAAGGAACATTTTTTCCAGAATGACAGCAACAGCCTCAGTAAGCAAATCAAGGTAACCTAAAAGAGTAATTGCTGGTATTACAGCACAGTGAAATTTTCTCAACTCAGTGCCTACCAGCTGAAGCACAGATACTGGCTATATAAATGTGTTTATTCCACCACATGCCACGGTGAATAAACTGCTAAGAGCTTTACACCTGGCACAGTTATAGGCTAGAACTAACCTTATTAGGGATGACTGGCACATACATCAATCCCACCAATTCCGTCCCCGCAGTGCCATTTTCTCTCCAGCATGCATGACCTTCCCAGCTCCCACATGCAGATCCAGTTTCCACACCGCACACACAAATTATTTTTCAAATACAGAGGGATAAGAGAAACTAAGAAAAGCATAATTGCATGAATTTCAGGTGTGAAGGAAATTGAAGGACATGATAAAAAAGACATGCTGGGTAAAGAGAACTGAAGAAATCGGTGCTAGCTAACTGACATGTGCTACCAATGTACGCAGCCTGGTAGGAAAAAAAAAAAAAAAAGGAATATATATATATATACACATTTGTGCAATGTAGGAAGAAAATGTTATCAATTGATAGTGCTAAGTGTGCAGAGCAGCCAGCTCATGACAGAGAAGGCTAAGTAAATCTTTGCTAAAGAGGATCCCCAGTCGCCAGTTTCAAGGCTCCTGTAACAAATACTAATTTGCTACACCACAGCAATTCAATCACATTTTCTCACGTGTCCATAATCTGCAACTACATCACAAGCTGTGCTGGTAACAGATAAGTCAGCCAAGGATAAAACTTCTGCAGGAACACCTGTATTGATTGCGGCAGTAAAGACATTTTCTAGTATCAACATTAACATATATATTAAAAACCAAGCATCTGAACCTTCTCATCACTTTTCTTCTAAATCTTAATGCAAACAACAGGCTTTTGTCTTTTCTCCCCCTCATACAAAATTAGAATGTCTTATCTCTTTTACACTTCTTACACAGGGCCTCTGCATTACTGAAAATGAATGATCTGAAAGCATGAGAGAAAGCTGAGATGGAAGCAAAATATGCTGTTCTCCTCACAGAGGTCAGACATAGTATTGTACACTTTGATACTGATAATCTCAACAATTGCCTAATGTGCCAAATTAATTGTTGATAGAAACAGAAAATTCTGAGATTCAATACATATTGGGGCAGGTGAATCACAGAATCTTTGGAAAGGAAAATGCACACGCTGACACATATGGCTCTTCAGCCTCAGTCCTCTGAACCAATACACAGCTAGTTAAGAAAGATGGGGAAGAAGACAGTTTGAAAGCTCAGTCCTTCTAACAAGGACAAGCTGAAAGGGAGCTTTGGTTTTGATTGTACCAAATACGCAAAATACTAAACCCAAATCAAATACACCAGCACATGTCTGTCGTTCTAGTAGCTGGCAACCCTGCCCTTGGCAGGAGAGTTGGAACTAGATGACACTTAAGATCGCCTTTGACCCAAGCCATTCTGTGATTCTATGACCTGTACTATGAAGAGCAAAGTTTACCACCTGTACAAAGTAAACCAGTATAAATAAGTTTAATGACAAAAACACACAGCACGTGTTACCTGTTCAACACTCAGTAATGTGGTAATACTAAATAACAAACCTAGCCTGCCACCAAGCCAAAGGGCTTCACTTATTGCTACTACTGTTAGCCAAAATGTAATCAATAACTATATAAAGATACAGCCATTTTCATAACAACTTATTGAACTGAATCTAACATAACAGGCAGAGTAATATCTGGTAGCTACTGTATCTTGACTGAAATGCAAGTGGAAAAATTATTGTTTGCATTACTGTCACAACTCTTTGAACTGTAGCTGCCAGAAGTCATACGGTAGTGCCACAGGTAGACAGTTCAAAGGTCACTGAAAACTGTGTATCAAATTCAAATTTCACCTTAACATTCGGACATCCAAACAGCCAGTGAATAAAAATTAACAAAAAGCCATATGCACCAATGTTGACAGTAATAGCATAGGACTAAGGAAGTTGGAACAGGTATGAAAGATACTTCTGTTACTGCTCACGTAAGGTTATGAAAGCACCACATTATCTATCATTTAAACAATACACACGATCTGTGATAATACAGAACTAATTCAAGCAAGAATTCAGAAATTAAAAAACAAGAGTGGACCTAGCATGCTGAATGGAAAAGCAAGCACTTGACAAACACTACGATAAAAAGAAATGAAGTTCTGAAAAAAACAGGAGCAGCGAAACATACTTACTTGGTGTGAAAGCAAATCTGTGCTTACATAATTCACAGTATTCTTTTCTGCTGTGTTTAAGCCACTGAACTAAGCTGAAACAAAAAGTGATCACATTTAGACATGCTATTATATCTTTCCCCATTCTTCTCCATTACAAAAAGCAAATCCATTATCTGTTTCAAACAAAGCAAAACCTTCATAGTATCATGGAGGACAAACTAACCTGTTTATTAAGTCTACTTAGGCCACAAAGTTTCAAAAAGTGGAAAAAAAAAAAAAAAAAAAGCTGAGTTCCCCTGGGAGGTGGTTGAGTCCCCATCCCTGGATGTGGTGCTCAGGGACATGATTTAGCAGAGGGTTGTTAGAGTTAGGGAGGCATGGTTAGGTTGTGGTTGGACTTGCTGATCTTGAAGGTCTTTTCCAACCTGAGTGATTCTATGATTCTGTGATACATCCTCAGTGGCATCGCTTACACAGAAGTACATCATCAAATATGTATGTTACTGAAAATGGTAACGACTGAAAGCACACACCCTCATGTGGATATTGACTGGGAGCACCAGTCCTTAAAATATTTCAAGATTTAAAAACCATCCTATCTGTGAGAGAATGACAATTAAAATACAATCAAAAGGAGAGTGCATCCTAGACTAGAATTATAGTTTTCATTTTTAGGACTTCCCCGACTGAACATCACCTCAAAATACCTTAGTATGGTTTGTTTGTTTTATTCTTAGCATCAGGTTAGGTACTATTCTTCATTCACTATTAAAAGAAGGCAGAAAAACAGAACCTATACTGATTTTTCTGCTTCTTCTCATAAGGCAGATGTGTGAAGAGAACCGTACTCTCAAACAAACATATCCATGAGTACTTCCTTTTCACATGTAACTGCTAAATTCCTTGTGAGAATTCACACTTCTATGTAATGAACCATCATACAAGAAAAAACCCAAATCCTGAACACATTTCCTCTGAAAATTCACTTAAACTTGACTACATGAAGACATATGAAGTACTGCTTTTAGAAATACATTAATTTTATCAAAGAAAAATGAAGAAAACCAAAAACTCTCAGAACTTACCATTCCTGATGAATAAATTTAATACTGCCAGTACACACACATGGATGATACAGGGGTTTCTCAGGAGTTCCTTCAGACCGACAGACTCTGCATATATCTGCTGAACAAGACAACAGTTACTACTCTTCTGCTGGAAGAAGTCGCATTTACAAAACTAATTACACACTACAGAAGCTTTGCCATGTAGCAAAATGTGCAAAAATAAATTGGAAAAAGCTTTAAGACTGATTTCATGTGATAGAAGATTCGAAGACTTGAGGACTAGCAGAACAAAAACAAGAACCACATTATCTCCCTGTCATCACGTTAAAAGAAAACACAAACAACACCTTTTTCTTTATTACATACTTAAGGTTTCTAGGATATCCACATACCAGAGCTGTATGTAGAGCATAACAATAACATCACCTCTAAAGCAACATGTAGTTTGCAAAGGACAGTCTCTCTGAAAGCAAATGTAAACTTTGAAATGGAATGATTCTGAGTTTTCAACAAGTTAAAGAGAAGCTGAGTAGAAGAGATCTACCAATTCCTAACACGTGCACAAGACAGTCACTACTCTGGAACATAAGTGCATGCTCCTTTGTGAGCAAAGGAATAAACAAAACACCAAAATCAAGAAGAACACAAAGCAATATTTTGTGACTTTGCCACTGAAGCTGAGTAAGGGCATCCATTTAACAGCCTGCAGTCCAGTCACCAGGTGAAAGACATTTTCTATTTCTTATTTCATAGGAGTCTTGAAGCTTCTTTATGTTTTTGACATTTTCTTACAACTAACCATTGCAAGATGCTTTGCAGGCAAAGAAGTGAATGCATCCTTCTCCCTCTAAAGATGGGATGTCTTTTCTAACACCATTTCATTCTCCAGAGCATTTAAACACAACTCAACTATTTTGCTTGTTTACTGACAGATGTGTGTTATCTTCCCCTACTCTTTTCATACCCTTGCACTCGTACTTGCATTATGGAAACAAATATAACAAGTCCATCTTTACAGAAGACTTAGGTTTAAGATTTTCTCTTTTAGGAAACATTTCTCCATCAATAACCATCCAGCAATGCTGAAGAAGTAACTGACGCATATCGAAGGAAAATACTAACTTACATCAGTGATGTAACAATACTGAAAATACACAATTTCAAGTTCAAATCACACATCTTTATTCTTGTTTCAAATCTCCAAATGTTACTGTTTTTCT
This sequence comes from Lagopus leucura, assembly GCF_019238085.1. Classification (NCBI taxonomy): domain Eukaryota; kingdom Metazoa; phylum Chordata; class Aves; order Galliformes; family Phasianidae; genus Lagopus; species Lagopus leucura. Next base: position 22,191,768 of record NW_024962263.1, read on the forward strand.
ATGAAGGATTTCAAAGGGAACCAAATGTTACAATCTGAAGGTTTTTCTGCAAACAAGTCATAATTTGACCCAATCCACAGTTTACATAGTATTAGAATCATTTCTACACATAGCATGAAAGAATTATAGTAATTCTGAAAAAAAGATATTTTCTAAGAGATTTAACTCATTCTCATGGGATGAAAATCTAAAATTAACTCCAGAATCTTATATTAAGCATCACATCAGCGATGCTACAAGCAAACACAAAAAGTATTTCCATTGCAGTCACATCAAGTAATGCCACATGGCTGTAAACACCAAGAGCTCCTGGTCTCTCTGCCTACAAGGAAGGCCAGAACCACCACTTCAAGAAACAAAGGATTCATTTTATCACAGAGAGTATTTCCAGACAACCATAGAGAACAGATCTCTTCAACTTCCAGGCAGGATCTACTTTCCTCCAGCACCTTACCCACAGCAGGCTGACAACTTGATATGTCAGAGCGGCTTTGTGAAGGGTCAGACAAAAGACAGACTGAGGCAAATAACAGAACACAGGAACCAGGGGTTATATGGCTTCAATTGATGTGAAACTGCTGCTTTAAGAACACCGTGACACCAAAGGAAGTTAAAGGCACACTGTTTTCTGAAGAACCCCCACCCTCTGAGCCCACTCATTACTGGTGTATCAACTTTCACAACAGATGCATTTCATGCATTCCCAAGATTGCTGGGAAGAGCAAAATTTTCTTTACTGAAAATCAATGAATTCTTTACTAAGAAAATGATTTCATTCTTCTGTTAGCTTATTAAAAGAAGTTAAGCCTAATTTGTAGTTTTTTAAAGGAGATGAGAATTTCTAGATATTCCCTCTTGTTTTATAAAATCAAACAAACACATGAGAAGCAACGATCTGGTCCATTTAGCAACATCTAATTTCAAATCAACGACCCCTGCTAGGGGTCAACACCACCTTATGTATAAGATCAAGTACAGACAGAATTCCACTGTGCAGTAGATGCTATTTTTCTACTTGCATACACACTTTGATCCTATTACAAGGATGCAGTTTGGAAATAACAGTCCTGGGTAACACAGCTCTTTGTTTCCCCACAGAAAACTTCTCTGCCTGTCACATACCTAACAAAACATTCACCAGTGTAATAGTTAAAACTGAAGTTCAGATTATTCAGCAAGAAACTTATTTAACTGGAAAGACACGTGAGTTTCTTTCTGCTTCACTCATTAACTTGATCAATCAGCCATTCTGTTTAGACTGTTTAGTCTGGAGAAAAGGAGGCTGAGGGGAGACTTATTGCTCTCTTCCAATATCTGAAAGGTGCTTACAGCAACAGCAGGGCTGGTCTCTTCACAACAGTGACAGATGACAGGATGAGGGGAGATGGTCTCAAGTTGCATCAGGGGAAGTTTAGGTTGGATATCAGGAAACACTTTTTTACAGAAAGGGCTGTTAAGCACTGGAATAGGATCCCCAGGGAGGTGGTTGAGTCAGCATCCCTGGATGTGTTTAGAAAAGGTTTGGATGTGGTGCTCAGGGACATGATTTAGCAGAGGGTTGTTAGAGTTAGGGAGGTATGGTTAGGTTGTGGTTGGACTTGCTGATCTTGAAGGTCTTTTCCAACCTGAGCAATTCTGTGATTCTACCAGAAGTGCAACTGCCACAAATATCACTACTGGGTCATCAACACTTACAAAGGCCCACTTGAAATTTATAGCACAAGTCTATGCAATAGTTAGTTCCAGTGCTATTATTTTTAAGCTTTTGAGGGTAACATTAACATGTAAGGTGCTATATATGGTACACAGATATACATATAATGCAAATGAATAAATAAATACAAACAGAAACACCACGAGTGTAAAGTCCAAGTGGAAAGTACAGCACAAATGCGCCCTAGAGGATATCTAACAACCCCCTTTCTCTCCTCCCATTCTCCCCAGTCACCAGATCAGGTCCTCTGAAAGCACACAGGATCAAAGGCTATCACTCCTAGCAGCCTGTTACGAATTATCAGCTGTGGATTTTGGATTAAATCCACCGAGATGGATTTACCAACGACTGGCATGGTGAGAGCAGGACTGGTCAGTTCTGAGAACCTGTCCCATAGTTCGATGTAATCCAAGCATCCCGGACAACTGGATGCCAAGTAACCAAAACCTCAGCAGTCACTTGAATCACGCCATCTGATGGAGCTGCTGGGCTGCAGAGGCAGGGGATTGCTGCAGCAAGCAGCTTTACAAGTTGTTGGATGTTAAGCACACGCACTTTGTGATTTCTTTCGTTTCCATGAGCGCTGAGCCCCCCGCAGCACAGCGCAACGGGCACATCTACGAAGACACGGCCTGATTTCAACCCATCGCTTCACGTTTTCCCAGCTGTCTTATCCTCTCAAGTTGGAAAACCGAGTGCCATACAAACACACATGCAAAGGGACGGCTCAGTAACGAAAGCCAAGCCGCTAGTGTTCTCTTCCAACCCAACCGACCCGAGCCGAGCCGCACCGCCACCACAGCACCTCCGCCGCCCCTCCCCCGCCGGGCAGCACCCGGCTCCCAACGGCCGCGGTTATGTAAGGGACGCGCGCCCCGGCCCGCCCCGCTGCCGCCGGGTAACGCGCTAACGGGGCCCTGCGCACCGCCAATGCGCCCTCAGAGGCAGCGCGGGCAGAGCCCCGCTGTGCCGGGAAGAGCTGGGGGAAGCGAAGGGCACGGAGCGAGCGCTATACCTTCCTCGGCGGTCTCCATCTTGGCTGGCTGACGCAGCGCCGGCCGAGCGGGTGGCGTGACGGCGGCGGGGCGGGTCGGCGCGGCGCTGCGCGGGGCGATGGCGCCGCCAACACGTCAAGGATAGAGCGCCGTCCGTTCCGACAGCGCCCCCTGCTGGCTTGGCGGTCTGCCGGTGTCAGGCCGTCCGACCCCTCCGAGAGGCCGTGATGCCTCGGGACGTGGGGCTGTGACCCGGCACGGTGCTGCTGAGATGGACAGAGTGTCTCCAGATTACCCTTTTCAAGCACCAGAGTTGCTGATGGGATGGATGGTATCGGCCGGTGCAGGCGATAATCTTGAGGAAAATGTGAAATCTTAGCGTGGCTCCCCAATAATGGTGTAACTACAGCAAAGTGCTGCATTGCAACACACGTGGGTTACACGTCACGCTCGGCTCTTCCTGAGCAAGGCAGGGTGACAAGACTCCGACTTAAGGCTTAAAAATATCGGTTTAGTTTACAAGTAAGCTGATTTTCACCTTGGCAGATTAGCTTGGCATATTAAAAAAAAGTGCCAGTGTAAGATTGCAGAAGGGGCAGCATGTTGGATCCATCTGAATGGGAGCCATCGATCCAACCAAACACCAAGAGGTGGTCTCGTTTCCAGGCACGCTGTAATTCATATTCTTCCAAGCTCGCAACCACTGTTGTTGCTCAGCTGCGATGAATACAGAAGAACCATCACATAGAAGTCCCTAGGCCATCCTTCACATTCAAAAGACTGAGACTAAATGAATGCATAAAGTTCCCCTTAATTAATTTATGCATTTGTCCAAGTTTCAGTCTTTCACAGCAGACTTCTAAAAATCAGATGAAAACCTTAGAAATGAGTAGCTATACGCTGCCAGTGAATGATCTTATTGTTGTCTATCTATTCAGCCATTTAAATCACCTATCAAGCATTAAATTTATACCACCTACTCAACAATTAGAGAGAATTACTCCCCCCAGACTTGTTCTTACCCAGTGTTTCAGTATGGGTTTGGTACAGAAGAGGATGTTAGGAGATTGTTATTTGCTTCTGACTGTGATCAAGGTCAAGAATTGGTGCCAACAGGCTCTGAACAAGCATGCTAAAAAATATCTCTGCTACAAATAAGTTATGATGTGAGTAACAGTGGAAATGGGGAAATTTTATAGATGGAAACCTAAGATAGGAATAGACTCAATCCCAAATCTCTGAAGATCATGGTAAAAGGAAAGATATATTTAGAATGAGTAGGAGTGGAAAGAAGACAAAATTATTTTGAAGATGGTCCTATTTTTGTAAAGCACCTATGTTTTTCAGTGCTTAAATGCTTAGAAAATATATTGTCTTACTGTATTTCTCTTAAAATACAAAATGAACGTAAAAAATTGAAACTATCCACTATTTGTACCTCTATGATATTTCCATCTTTTGTCCAGTTTTAGAATAACTTCACAGAAAAGGTTCCCTTACATCCTAGAGTTATTTTGGATGCCTGAAATATTGAAAATCCAAACAGCAAAAGTTAATGCTTTTCAGTTTTTCTTTAGCTAAACATTTTCAGTTTAAAAAAGAATGTGTGAAATGGCATCCACTGTTTCTGGTATAAATCTCAGCTCTAGTCTCTGACGGCTGTCACTCAGAGTTGGCAGCAGCTTGCCTTCTAGTGCTGACCTAGTTTTGTTTTCCTCAGCTGTCCATGTGATTCTCACAACAAACATTGCTCAGTGGGTTATAAGCAGCAAGTTACAGAAATATGGAAAACATGATGGATTATCTTTAGGAAAGCAACTAAACCATGATTTATCTCAATAAATCAGGCAGGAGTTTGGGTGACTGTAACTGATCCAATTTATCCACCATCGCAAGGGAGAACTAGAAAGAGTCTCCATGGCAAAAGAGAAGCTGTTAGAAGCGGAGCAAGGACTCTGATAACAGCATAAAGTACATCCTACAGGAAATTAGCATGACACGATCAGATTAGAGAGTACAAAGTTCTGGTGAAAGTCATTGCCACCACAGCTCTTGCCAGTGCACTATGGGAGTCTTCTGAAGAGCACATGTCTTGACCCTGGCCATGTGGCTACAATATCTCATTAATCTGCATCTTATCAGTAGATATCTGCTGTGCCAGAGGATTCCTGACACAGAAATGGAGGAAAGTAGTCTTAGGAATGCTGTACAGGCAATAACACTTGCTGCTTCCTCAGGAGGATGCCCAAGCTGTTGAACTAATGCTCCATGCTGACTTTGAAGATTCTGTATTTACCAGCCTTCTTCCGTTCAGCTGGCATTTGCTTCATCCTGAACCTAGGCTGTGATGAGTATCTTACATTGCAGAAGTGCAGAAGAGATCTTTTCATGTGTACTGGTTACAGTGGATTTTCTGTTTAAAACACAGACTGCCAACTCGATTGGGATCTTGCTGCCACACTTTGCATGGAGCACATGGCTATTATGAATGTACTGGATATTGAGAATTCTGCGGGTGCTGTTGTTTTGTGAAGGCTTCTAAAAATGGGCTGTGTTTGCCTTCCAGAATATCCCATTCCTGCCAGCTATAATATCATTTAAGGCTGGCGGTTCTATACATCCCATCAACATTAAAGGAACCTTCTAGCTAGTTAAACTTGTTGTTAACATGGGATGAGGGTGGTTTTTTTTTTAATTTTTGCATTCTTCTTGCTCTCCTTACAAGAGGAGGTAGTGGAAAAAGTGCTACATGTGTCAAATAACTGCTTATAAGTCCTTCTGAAGGCTTGTTGATTGTTATGTCTTTAAAAATCTATGAAGCTATAATCACAGATAACAGCAGTTGGGGATTATCCTCAGTATTTAGCAGGAGCAATCCTATTTTCCCAGAAACCTTTTCTTGACCATTTCTTGTGGGTGTTGCTGGAGATTATACCAACGAAATTAAATTGAATTTAAAGCCACATTTTAACTTTTAGCACTGAAAAAACAAGAACATGTCTGTTGTGGAGAATGATCTTCATTTTACCCATATTGATGCTATAGATATTTTTAGAAAGATACTTGTTATTGCCTCTGCCTCTCCTGCATTAATTAGGGGAGAAATTTGGAAGGGCTTAGGTTTCTAATGATTTGTCATTACTTTTTCTCAGATCCTTCTGCAACAGGAAAAAAGATGAGAGTTGTCTTGGCCAGGGAAAAGCGAGTTGCAGTCCAGAGGTCAGAGTTATTACAAGGTAAATCAGTCAATAGCCTCTGTTTTATGAGGTCTCTGATTTCGTAGAAGCTTTCCCTTGCACGCTGAGAAGCCAGCTTTGGTTTGTTTCCTTAAGGCAACAGTGCACTTACTGTATGCGCTGCCTTTACTGTAGGATTGGCAAATGCAGTGAAGAAACCAATTAATGCTTTTGATGTTTAAAGAGAAGGATGTCAAAGTGCTTGGATCAGTGAAGTAGATTTTCAGATGGATGACTGGTATGAAAAATCAAACACATTTACTACTTAAAACCTGTGTTTTCTTCGCTCTTCTGCGTGGATCAATGAAACATTTTGATTTACCTGTTTCTGAATGTGGTCGTGATATCAGATGATCTTCTGCCAGGATCTCAACCTTGGTTCAAGGTGCTAAAGTCCTCTCACAAACATGCTGATGCTCACAGAAATGATGGTTCATAGTGTTTCTCACAGATTTGTCCTGAGGTTATGTGAAAAGTATCTGAACTGCTCACCCTAGGACCCCTGTTCAGTTCTTGAGAGCAAGCCTGTTTGGAAACTATCCTTTTCAAAAAAGGAAAATTCCCTAGTTTAGAAGTGTGTAGTTCATCCTTGGTTTAAAAGTAAGAGTCTTTTGAGAGCCTGTACCTTCTCATTCATTTTTAGCTGAATCCTGGGCATACAAATAGCTGTCAGAAAGTTATACCAGATTTTCTGGTCAGGATTCTTATTTTCAGGGTAGCAAATGAGGTTTTCCATGTCTTTCATTTCTTCTCTGAATCCTCAAGATTGTTTTCTTGCCTCCATTCTCCGACCTTTTCCAGGAAGGAAGGCAGGGGTATTCAAATGATTTACAGCCCCTTGAGGGCATGTACTGTCTCTGCTTTTCTTGTATGCTCCTGGTCCACTCGATCGAGTTCCCAATCCTGCTTATATGGAAGGGCAGGGGAGAATTCATATGGTAAAGGACAGAGAGTACTCAAGGAGGCCTGAATTTCATAGTTGCTTCAAGGAAAGCAAAGGCTCATGGACAACTCTCTCCACCACTCTAAGTCTCACTCCAGATGAGTATAAGCTGGACCTGGGCAAGAAGATTTTTTTTCTCTTCTAGCAAAGTCCTACAGTACAGGAGTGTGGAAAGAACAGACAAGAGCTGTACAGGTGCAAAACATGCTGGAAAGGATTATGTTGAACAGCATGGCCAAAATAAGTGTGGAGAGTGGGGAAGTGTGTGAGTACAAGGAACTGGGAGAAGAAGGGCTATGTAAGAGATGACGTTTTGGGCATATACTCTTCTCTTGATTTTGTCATGGAGAAACTGTGGTGAAAGCTTCAAGGTAACAGACCTCCAGCCCAGGAGCAGGACCAGCGAGGGGAAAATGATGCACGTGTGCCACAAGAGGGCCCCTCTGTTCCAATCCCAGGAGGTGGCCTGGGGACTTGAGAAGATGATGACTGAGGACACCGAAGATCTCTGGGACCTGCAGTGGGGCAGCCAAGCAGGGAGCAAGAGAGCATGGTGATGTGCACCACAAAGACCTGAGGGCTCAGGGCTTCCCCTAGGAGCAGCTGGGCTGAGGGTCTCTGCCTGCCCAAGGGACTGCTCCTTGTCCTCCCAGTCAGGGCAAAGTGGGGACAATCTGCTGGGAGTTTCTAATGTTGCCTAAGGCTCCTGTCCTTGACAGGTCTGGCCTAGGTGGTCACTCTCCCCCCAGTGATGGTCAGCCTTTCTGCCAATTCTTGTCTCAAATCTAGGGCATACTGGATGCTACCTGGTAAAGAGTCAGCAGCACCAAGAGCCCAAAGTTGGGAGGAGAGGAACTTTCATTGCCCACAGGGAAGGAGGCAGAGGCAGGGACAGGCATGTGAGCACTGCAGCACAGACATTCCAAGTGCTGTCATGCCAGCAGCCTGTTGTGTGGGTCTGGCCGTGAGGGATGGGATCTTGTCTGACAGCATGTCCTGCTTAGCAGCACGCTTGTGTGAACTGATGTGCCCTCATCAGCAGCCTTTACCTTGCAATTACAGGAGGCAGTCCAAGTAGGTCAAGGAACAGGAGACTGAAAGATATCTTGTTTGTGTAAGCAATGAGGATCGGTAAATGTAGCTGAATTGGAAGTCTGTACAGCAGAAGAGAAATTGGTTTGCTGCTTTAGATTTTTTTATAGTCTAAAACTGGATTTTGAAAATGTATGCTTGTGCTATTTAATTTGAAGTACTTACGTTAATATATCTCCCATGATTAGATCAGAAATGTTCTTGGACCTATAGAACACTTTGTATTGGCTTCTAAATTCTGAATGTAGTATCAGTTCCATTTCATTTATCATGACCAAAAAAGGCTTGGATTTAGATTGTCACTGAATAAAAGAGGAGGGACTTCAAAGAAATCTTTCTGGTTTTGAAAACTCATATTTATAGCATGCATAAAAACAAACCATTTACTAAAATGTAACTACAGATCAGCAATTTTCCATCTGTTTTTCCATCACATTTCCCCTGTGCATTGTATTCCAGTTGTTATATTAATCTCTGTCAATTTATTGAAGATATTTACTAATCTTCTGCACTTTAGTATCACTATAGTCACAGACTGAATAAGATTCTTGCCTACTTATTTTGAACTAACATGACTATATTTTAATGAAAACTGGAAGCTGAAAGATATAAATTTTCACCCATCTTCAAGTTAATGCTAAACCCAGTTTTTGCCCAAGGAAGTTGTGGATGCCCCACCCCTGGAGGCATTCAAGGCCAGGCTGGATGTGGCTCTAGGCAGCCTGGTCTAGTGGTTGGCACATAGCAGCAGGGTTGAAACTAGATGATCACTGTGGTCCTTTTCAACCCAGGCCATTCTTTGATTCTGTGATTCTGTGATTCTACAAAATTGCTGTATGTATTTAATGTTGTGCTTCATGGAAAAATCTAACTCCTTTGTGAAGTCCAAGAAGTGAAGCGAGTTGGGCCTCAGGAAAGTAGAGTAAATGGTAGGACTGGGGTCAGAATTGGCTTGGTGTTCAAAGCTTGGCTTGAGCTTGGCTTCTTCTTCAATCTCTCAGCTGAAGTTCTTTTATAAATCTGAAGACAATCAACTTGGAATAAAACACATTTCAAATAATATTTTTTTAAATTATGTTTTTAAAATAAAGAGGCATTTAGTACAAGAGAGAAGAAAGTTATAATCATAACAAAGAGGTATAATTATTGGCTTCCATCTGCTGTTGTCTACTGTACTACCACAGTAAGAAGAGTTGCTCTAAAAGGTACCCTGTCTAAAAAACATGAAAAATGTCTAGCAGTGTTTGAAGGTTGCAGGTTCTCTGGGAGGTTTCCAGGAATAAGCAGTTTGACTGCCAATACTTCAGCTGTCTGAAAGATGAACATGCATGTATTGAAAATTACTCTGAGTTGTACCCAGGTAAAATGTGGGTCCAGTTTTCCCGACTTTGCAAAACCTTTTTGCCCCATCGAAGTAGGAAACTTAAAACAGGCCTTTTAACAGGCGTGTATTACAAAATCTTCTTATGTGCAAATGAAGAGACTTAATTAAAAATGCTAAGGAGGGTGGCTGTTGTTTGATTTCTGACTTTCTATTCATGCAATTCACAAGTTCACTGAGGAATGTGCAGTTTCATCACTTTTCTTCTGAATCATGCCATGCCTAGTATTTGCTCTCAGATCTCATAATATGTAGTTGTCCTTGCAAATTGGCTTAAGTTTCAGAGCTCTAGGTTTGAAAATACAAACATTTTTGTCTTAGAGGAAAGAGTTATAGTGATTTTTGCATAATATATATAAATTATTATGTACTATTAAACTGGGTTTTATTGCGTTTTGTATTTTTAATGCTGAGGAATGGAAATGAGGTGCCTTTTTTTTTTAAGTTAAAAAAAATATATAGACAAAAAATATATATGATCAAAATTCAGTTTTGATGCTACTTTGAAAAAAAATTCCAGGGAACAGACCAGCAGCAGATATTGATTTTTGCTTAAAACCAGGGAGGGAGTTTTGGAATAGCTCGCAATAATGGCTAATAATTTACCTGCATCTGACTGAAACAAGAGGAACCAGGCATCTGGTTCCCATCTACAAGAAATTATGTATATATGTAATATGTAGAGATATAACACCTGACAAATATGGTGGCCTTCTACAACGGTCTTACAGTGCTGATGGACAGGGGAAGAACAACTAATGTAATCTACCCACATTTGTGCAAAGCGATTGACACTGTCTCACATGATATCCTTGTCTCTAAATTGGAGAGACGTAGGTTTGACAGGTGGACCACCTGGAAGACACAGAATAGAATGGATCGTTGCATTCAAAGAGTTGTGGTCAACAGCTCTATGTCCAAGCGGAGACCAATGATGAATGGTGTTCTTCAGGAGTTGGTGATGGGACTGGTGCTGTTTAACATCTTTGATGGTGACATGGACAATGGGATTGAGTGCACCTTCAGCAAATTTACTGATGTTAAGTTATACCAAGTTCAACCTGGAGAAGATAATGTACTGGATAGACCTCATTGCAGCCTTCCAGTACATAAAGGGGGCCTACAAGAAAGATGGAAAGAGATTTTTTGCAAGGGTATGTAGTGACAGGACAAGAATTAACGATTTTAAAGGTAAATTTAGATTAGATCTAAGGAAGAAAGTCTTCATTATGAGGTTGATGAGGCATTGGAATGGTAGCCCAGAGAAGCTGTGGACACCCCATCCTTTGAAATGTTCAAAACCAAACTGGACAGGGCTTTGGGTAACATCACCTAGTGAAAAACGTCCCTGCCCATGGCAGAGGACTTGGAACCAGATGATCTTTCAGTTCCTTTCCAACCTAAACCATTCTGTGACTGTGATTCTAAGATCTAGAGAACATAGAGGGTAAGAAGTAGCCATGTGGGTATGATAGTCCCTACATGAATGAACTTAGTGGGGCAGAGCAGCAGGTTTGGACTGTGTATGCCTTTGATACAAACTCTTAGGTTCTTTCAGGATGCTCTCATCCGAGTTTTCCTTCCACACAGTTTTTTCTATTGTCTTTATATCCATATTTTTTTCATGTAGACTTTCAGGAAAATGTTATCTATTGCTCTCTCATGGAAAAGAGTACACAATGGCTGAGACACACTATGAATTGCTTCTAGGGAGAAAATGGCTAGTTTCCCTTTATTTCTTACTCTTCTTTATTTAGCTAACTAATCTAAAGATCATTCACACCCTGGAGAACTCATTAATTATTGTATCTGAGCTGGTGAGAAGCAGGAGGGGAAACCCACTGTGGTCTAGTTTCACAGAAGCAAGCTGTGATTTTACTCAAAACCACGCATCTCAGTGGGGAACTTGGGGAAACCAAACCTACAAGCAAGCTGAGATGTGTGGTGAAGCTATTATGTTGTGATGCATACTGTTGGTCTCTTTGAAGAGAGGCAGGTGACTGGAGATTGGATTCTGGTTTTGTGGGGCTGAGTTTTCTTACTGAACCAGGAGAACAGGCTGTAGTGAATAGACAAGCTTGGCCTGATGTCTGAGCCACAGCAAAAGACAAGGCTCTGGAAAGGAGCCTGTCTTGTAGCTGCTCTGTCAAGTGTATGCAGGCCATGGTTTCCTATGGGGAAAAAATGAAAAATTAAAGGACCTGAAAGAGGAACTTGCAAAACAGTGAATAAGATGGAGCTAAGCTTTTTACTTCACAGCCTGCAACATCTCAGCTTTCTGAAAGCTCTTCACAAGTCTGACAGGCACCTGAGGTCCTTTTGTTTCTGACTAGAAAGGTTTGGAGGCAGTCATATCATCCCTTTAAAAGCAAATCTGATAAGGTCACGGAGTTTTCTGCTTATCTCATGCTTTTCCTTTTGCTGAACCTGCAGTTTCAAACTCCTTAGTTCACAAACAAGCTGTGGAAGAGTGAGCTTAGGACTTCACCCTTCTTTGTTGCAGCTACTTTGACACAAATGACCCTTAAAAAAGTTTGAACTGTCCAGGTAGGCAGGGGGAGATAACTTCTTCCACACAGTGATGTTTGATGGCACACGCAGCAGATGTTCTCTCTGAAATAGGTAAGGAGGACAGTGACTTCAGCTTGTTGGACTCTGCACTCCCAGAGCTCCCTACCACACATAGCACAGTGGGTTCAGGTGCATGGTGTGCATTGGTGTCCTGGGAGGTGGAGTGGGCCAGCACCTCCACTGCCTGGGACCTTTTTCCTCATATCTTCCATTCAGTGTTTACTTCAGCGTATGCTATGGGGCTTTTAGAAACCAATTTTGTTGAACAGGAAGAGACTATAGAAGAAGTGCACCCCCAGCACAGTTTACAGGATTGCACTGAAATATCATTTCTTTATGCTTGTCCAAAGTTCCTTATTTTGTTTTAAAAAATGGGTAAGAACATGTGCTTTCTGGAAATGTATTTATTAAAGTACCTTGATCGCTCTGAGCTGATATATGTACGGTAATCACCTTGTAATGCAATTAGAAAGTCTCATATTTGCTTTCCTTTAACTTGTTGCTTTGATGTTGTACTTGGGCGTTTATATTGCTCTCTGGGATACAGTCCAAAACTATCTGGATTCTGGCCAAGATTACTAATGTGTAGATGTTTGCAAAACAGGACTCCTGAAGACAGGCAGACATGGAAGAAGATTTTTTTTTCCCTTTCACTCTATTATAATTGTGTGAGTTTAAGCACTGATTTAGTGTAGACAATTTTTTTTTTTTTTTTTTTGGCAAAAATTTATTGATAATCAGTGATGGTAGCAAACATATTTCCCTTATCCAAATTAGGACAAAAAAGACTGAAAGTTCATTCAGAAGATGTACAGTTTATTCGTCCTTGAAGGTAATAGTCCTAAAGCTGGATAACTAAAAGAAAAAGAACTTTTCAGCTATTTCTAGGTGTCAAATTTTTGAAGTTTTAGAAAAGACAAAATGTTGGGTAAGAAAACCTAATAGACTTATTCTTATGTCATGCAAAAACAAAACAAAACAAACAAACAAACAAAAAACAGTTCAGATTTTTTAGAGAAGGAAATATACTCTGAATCCCGGTAATTATTCACATAATCCTAATTCTGTTGTCCTGCTCATTCAGTGCAATAATGCTGCTTCCAGTCTTAGATGGCTATTTTGGAGTAATTGCTCCAAAATTTACTAGTTTTTCTATATTTTTCTACCACAATTCATTATTGTTAGTGTTAGGAATCACATGCCTTATACTGAGAATCTATTAGAAGTGTTTTTTAATCAAGTGATGAGCTACTGAATTACCTAGAAACACCTGGGCAGTGTTAGGTAATTTTAATATGGCTCTGTAAATGTCAGGTGCAACATTAAAATAATTTTCCCTCTATTGCTTTGGTGTAATTAAACTTGCACCCTACAATTTTTCCATGAAGTTCACAAGCCTCACTCTTTAGTCTTCCACAAGCTCTTTCAGAATAAGAGAACTAAGGTAAGTTTGTGGATGACACTAAATTAGGAGGATCTATTGACTCCCTTGAAGTTACAGACAGCTTGAACAGAAACTCAATGATCCTTGTGGGTCCTTTCCAACTATGATTAACCCCTATGAAATTTGAGAGTAAACATTCACCATTTAATTTGGGTAAAAATTAATCCAAATTAATCCAATCCAAGCGTGAGAGACCCAGAAGATTTTGGGCCCACTGGTTCTACACACCAACAAGGAAACGAGGAATGTGGCTATCTGAGATTATTAGTATTATTATTATTGTTTTTCAGATCATTCTTCTGTTCTGGTGGCCTGTGCTATAGATCTGATTTTAGGGAGAAAAGGAGCTGTGTGCTCTGAGGGCTGACATTGGGCTAGCCAAAAGGAAAGCAAGACGATCAGAGCAAAGCTCAGAGGCGTTATCCATGACAAGATCAATCATCACAAGCCCCCCAGGTCTTTGTCCTTGTGCTGCATTTTTTTCACTCGCAGGTGATGACTCCGTAGATAACTTTGGATACAGAATGGATGCAAAAGACTCAGACTAACGAATAAAATCCGTAAACCCAACTCCAATTACAAACCCACTAATGAGCTCTGTGAAACTGTGTGAGAGGGCCTGGAAGTGCTCCCTCCAGTAGCCACCTACATCCCAGGGGAGTGCCTTCTGGTCTCAGCTCTGGGCAGGGCACAGAGTCCTCACTGGTATTGCAGCTGTTGACCTTGCTAAGCCTTTCCTCTCACGCTTCCTTCAGGCCTCTCCACCACCTCCTCCGTTTAGCAGCCCCCCACAAGGCCTGCCATCCTTCCTCTCTCACTTGCAGCTGCTGGGGGCTGAGGCTGCAAGCAGGAAGATCATCGTTCATCACACATACTTTGAGCAGGGCTTTCACACGTAAATATTACATTTGTAAGGATTTCAAGTTTCTGACATGTTTGTTGCTACCAGCAGTGCTCCAAATACTGTATCAGGTGGAGGTAAATGGAACATGTTAAAGCCTGTACATTAGTCTCTCAATCAGGCTCCACACCAGATCCAGCAGAGTTACTTGCCTTTCTGGGATTCTGTGTATCATTAGTTGTCTGGGAGAAAGTATCTTGCTATTTTGCCTCCAGACAACAGGCTTGCATGTCCTAGCATCTTGTTTCTTATGTTACTATGCCGCTAAAAATGCAGCTGACAGCTGTGAGGGTTTGCTCTGGGGTTTTATTCCACACTCATTCCTGTAAAACCAAGAGGAATATTGGTGCAAACCCTTAAAAAAAAAAAAAAAAAAAATTCAGACAAAACCAAAAAAGCAAGCAGCTGTGTGTTTCAGGTGAAGGACAAATTTAACTACTGTGTGTCTGAATGCATGTGTAGAATTAACTCCACAGTTGCGAGCCTATTGCAGAGATGATTCTATCTTGTGGGGAAAGAGCCAGCCTCTTCAAATAAGGGAGATCTAAATGGTTTGTGGGTCAAAAGTAATGACAGTGTGCAGGTAAAGGCTTGCATTACAACAGAATTTGTCCTTTGCTCTCCTTTCACCCTAGCAAACTCCGAAGAGATGCTGGGCACAAAACAAGGAAACATTTGCGAATGTCAGTATGCATCTTCGATCAGATTTCTGGTTCTGCTGGCCTGTTTCTGTCAGAGGGTGCTGCAGCTTGCGTGTTCTCAAATCCTGGGGCTTAGACAGACTCAAGCCAGATGCCATTAGGATCAAAGTAAAATCAGATCTTTTTAGTGAAGTCCCACTCCCTCCCTTGCAACACTAGCAATCTTTTTAATAGTTTCTTAAACAAGAACAAAGCTAATAACAGGCATGACAGGACAGGTAAAAAATACTGTCTCTCTGAGATGACAAACCCTAATTTTGAGTTGCATGCAACACACAGAGGTGGGACTCGTCTTGCCTGCCTGCTGATGCTCAGAGCACAGCGATCTACACCACCACTAGGTGGGTAAGCTGCCATTAAACTCAGAGATAATCAGATCATCACAGTTGGTGGCGTCTAGGGGACTACCCATGTCACTGTAAAGAAGGCGTCCATAAAGTTTGAGTCACACATCTTAATGGAAAGTGTGGGGTGCAGACACCTTGCTACCATACAGACATCCTCATTGTAAATGTCTGAAGTTTGGGTGAACTGAATCCAGCCTGTTCTACATAGTTCTCAGATATGGTGGTCACTATACAGAGTACAGCTCAGGATCTAGTCTTGCTGAAAAAGACTTGAGGGTTCTGGTGGATGACAAGCTGGACACGAGCCAGCAGTGTGCCCTGACAACTCAGAAAGCCAACCGTATCCTGGGCTGCATCAGAAGAAGTGTGGCCAGCAGGGCGAGGAAGGTGATCTTGCCCCTCTACTCTGCGCTGGTGAGACCACACCTGGAGTACTGCATGCAGATGTGGAGTCCTTAGTACAGGAGGGAGCCCCTTTGTCTCTTTAATTTGCCTTCCCCAGCATGCATACGTACACAAACCTCATGCACACACAGAAAATTAAACCTGTAGTAGACATTGTCCAGGGGCTGAGCTAACGCATACAAATCCACGATGGAAGTGGAAAATTTCAACAAGTCACCATCAATAACAACCAACGCAGACTCAGATGTTTCTAACTTGTTGAAAGCAAGTCTAATCAGAAATAACTTGAAGCACTTTTAGACTTGTTTGGAATACATGTGGGTGTGGCTGTAATGCATTTCATCTGTGTGCTGGAGAGACTAATTTTCTTATGCTGCAAATTCGCCGGAACAGATTCATCTTAATTCACAAATTCCATTAAAGACATCATAAGTGCATGAATGTACCACAAGAAAATGCATCTCAGAACTTAGTAATGTATCAACAAATTCACCACTAGGTGTTACAAGCTAGGTGTCAGCTTCGGAGATCCAAAGGTTCTGCAGTCTTAAATGGCTGCATCGAACATTTCATTGCTCTGTACAGGACTAGAAGGGAAAGCTTATCAAAAAAATAAAGTCTGCTGATAATAAGAGTCGCTGATTCTCATTCAACTTCTCTATTTTGTCAGGAATTACATACTTTTAGAGAAATGGAAAAACAAGTGTTGTTTAGTGTCGCTGTGAGTCTTGCTTTCAGAGCTCTTTAGATAATAAATAAATAAAAGATGGAGTAAAAGGCAATTGATTTGGAGTCTGATGAATGTACCAAACCCTGCCTCTCTGCATGATCTGTCTCCACCCCTTCCGGTCTGAGTGACTTGGTGTACCAAGCGTCTCCTCCTCTACTCCCAATCCCAAACTATGCAGCAGAGCTGAAGAGCACCTGGAAACTGGATGAGCAGCAGCAGCAGAAAAACTATCAGCAGAACTTGTTTTCTTCGTTTTGTGTATAGTGAAATCTAGCTGGTTTCTCACTGAACAGAAGAAGCGAGCTGGGCTAACTCAGGATCCTGTATTCCAGGTAAGTGATAGCAAACTGGTCCACATTTATAGAAGGACTTCTGGCTTCAGTAAAAAAATGCACAAAAATAAGTATTAAGGAACAGACAAGGTGAAGATAGAGGGTTTTAGCTTTGGGAAAGTAGATTTTGAGTGCCTGCTGCTGCAGCACAGCAGTATTTCTAAGGACACCCCAAACATATTTTTTCCTCTAAACATCATCATGCATTGGCACAAGGGGAGGTAATACATTCACTGGAAGCTTTTGACTCTAGACTGACTCTGTGGAAGATATCCTACATCAGCCACAGTCTGGGGGCTTTCTATAGAAATTACTGGTCTCCAGTTTATGTCCAGCAGTAGCAAGATCATGTCAGAGGACCGTGATAATTAATTTTGCCTTCATGATTCTTAATTTCTGTTCTTTCCCTTGTTTGGTACACTGGAGCATTTAGCATTGAAATAAGTTAATGCTGGAGTTAAAACTGTTATCACTGGATCCAGGAAATCTTAGCATCATCAGTTCTTGGCAAAAAGCAAAGCACCTTGAGATCACGTGCTCATACTCAGTTTCTAAAAGGTGGGGACTATCCTCAGGAACACCTTTTCAGGACTACCTGATTGTTTTTGAAAGATTCTTAGCCCCACTTCTGGAGTAAGATTTTTTTTTTTTCATTGAAAGTTTAGACTAGGTAGGTTTTACTCCTGTGATTTGCTGCTCCCTACAAGTGAAATAGTTTGGGTCTGTCTACTATTCAAGGGACACCACCTTCACCTTGTGATAATACTAAATATTTCTCCTCGTTTGGAACTGGGCCACTGGGAAAGCAGGAAGGGGAAAAGTGTAATGGATGAAATTGGTGGGAAGAGAGAATGAGGTGAGACAGGACAGGTAGGAAATATCCTAGGTCGTTGCTTCAGTGCACAGCGTTGCGTGAAACAAAGCGGGCAGGAACAAATAAATCTTCTGACTGAACAGGATCCCATCAAAGACTTCTAAGCAGCTCAGGTGTGGCTGACTATTTAAGTTAAGTATTTAAGTTATATAAGTTCTTCGCAGACAGGTAATTGGAAAAGAACCAGCTGGCTAGGAATTAATTAAGATAGGCCAAAGAAATAATTTCTGGGTAGCAATCAAAAGACAGGCAGTAGGCTCTTTCACAGCTGTTGCAAAGCGTAATGCTTCCTAAATGTTTCCTTGAAGGGGACACTATGTGCTGTGCCCTTCTGAACAGAAGTTGCTAAGGGTGTAAGACTGAGCAGCTGTCTCAGGAACTGCTGGTGTAAGCTGTCTTAGGGAATGCCTGGGAATTCTTCAAGCAATCTCTAGCACTTCAGCACCCTCAATCATACTGGGTTAAAAGAAAAACAGGTAGGAAGTACTTTTGCATAAGCAAAACTCATTCAAGCATTTGAGGCTTGTTATGGGGGATGAAAGCTAGGAGATACTCTCCCATGCATGTTACAAGGCCGTAAAGGTTTGGTGACAAAGCAGTGGAGGTTTTAGCCCTGAAGACTGGACTAATTCATACTTTTTAGCACCAACCTTGATGTTTGGATGTTGAAAAAGATGGGAGAACAATTAGCAAACGTAATCAGCTCTCAGTTATCAGCACAATTAATTATCTCACTGTGTATGATCATCTACCTCATCTCTATTTCTGAAGCATCTCAATTCTCGAAATAAAACCACATCCACCCAGTTCAGATATCATTACACCACACTCAAACAACCAGTACTCATTATTGTAATAAGGCATATTTAGACAAACTCAGTGCTGGCCCTGCCTGACCCAATGACAGCATGCTCAGAAGATGATCAGTGGAAGAGCATGTTTCTAGATCATACTTCAGGAAGGTTAATTATTCTAAGTACACAGCAGATTAAATGTGTACAAAAAACTGAATGTTATTTGGCCTGTGGTAATCATGCAAGTAAGAAAGTACAGTATGGGTACAAGACATCTGTGAAACTGCAGCTCAACTCTGTCCTTCAGTCTGGATGCACCATAGTTCCCAATGTGTCTCTATTACCTACCCAAAATTTCTTGTTACTCAGCAAAACCTAGCTCTCTGCTGCTGTGGTTAAGGGAGAGCTGAAGAAGGTACGCATTTTTAACACAACTTGCTGTTTTTCTATAACTGGACACTTTTCTGAAGAGTACGTTACAGTTCAAATGGAAATAATGGACTGATGTAGAAATGATGAAACTGAGGCAGACATGATGTGTATGTAGGTGTGTGTACGAATTCCCAAGGGCAGTTTTAAAGTCAGCGTGTGGTTAGGAAATTTTACTATTGACTCTGCCCCTGCAAACCTAATTGGGTTCCTTGTATAGATGGATTATAATTCTACTTTTAATTACAAGATTAACATTCTACTTTGTGCAGAGTCCATCCCATGCTCCAGACACAGAGTCAGAACAGCTTCTGGCAGTTGCTTGCTTTATTGAATTCCCTTTCAAGGCATATGAAGCCAATGCCCTTCAATCTAATCTAGAAATCAGTACTGCAGCCTGTTGCCAACCGCTCCTGGTACACGGGATGCCAGAGTTACTGTGACAATCCATAGCTGCTACTGAAAACACACGTTAGCTGGCAGGTGCCAGCACTGCAAGAAGCTCTGAATGCTATGCCTTCCTGTAGCAGCTGAGTGCTGTGGTCCTTACCCCTCACACAATTCAGAGAAACCAGCCTATGAGTCTGGGTGAAGACACGTGTGAGTGCTGTAACTGGTCACTGTTCCACATGTCTGAGGACAGTGGCATCTGAAGCTGTCACTGCTCAGTTTTAGTGCTCAGTGCTGTCATGGGAGCCAAACAAAAATGATACAAGACCTATATGAGAGTAGTCACACTGCAACTTTTTGTCTCTCTTCATTCTCAGTTTAATAACATATAATAGACTAAGATCCATTCTGAATTGGTGCATGGCTTTTGCATTTTACTACTTTCTCCTTTCAGACAAGGATGTCAATGTTATTTATCAAAGCTATTGAACTCCTTTCTGCTGACTGCACTTGCCCTTGTTTGTCCTAATCTTGTACTAACAAATTTGACTTTCTCACACTTTTTCTTTTTTTTTTTCTCCCAGGTTTCCAGATGGCTGATCCTTTCCTGTACAATACTGGGGAAAGATCTGGATATGGATGTCTTGGACATGAAGTGCAAATTGAGCATATCAAGGCATACATTTGCAGACCATCTTATTTCACAAACAAAGCTGTGATTGTGATTCATGATATATTTGGATGGATGTTCCCAGACAATAGATATATAGTTGATTTAATTGCAGGTCATGGATACATGTAAGCACTTATCATTCCTATTCTCCTCTTAATCAATGCACTGATAGATCACCAGGCCCAAAGCTAAGCACTGGGTATGTTTTCCACACACATATAGCACTTCGTGGCCACCAAAGGTACCAAAACTGATCAGTCAAGAATAGCTATCTGAGCAAAAAGCTGCAAGGAATGTGATGAAGTGGCAGTGTTTGTGCTCATGTGGCAATGTGGATAATTAAAAGATTTTAAAAAAACTCCAAACATTAGTATGAACTTTTAAATTGTGTAAGCTTTTCAAACCAAGCCTTTCAGAGTTCATACAGCAGCAAGGGGTTGCTTTAAATTTTACTAGCAAAGAGGTAAATAACCATTGATTTGGAATCAGGAGGGTTGCTTTATTCCTTTACTTTTGTAGTGTGTCTAAGGAAAGTAGGAGAGTTTATTTGCATGTGGTTTTTTTTTTTTTTTCCATAGCAAGACACATAATTTTAGCTTTGCTGATTGCCAGAACAGGATAAGTAGAATATGATTCAGATGATAACTGTGTAGGTGTACACCCTGGAGTAGAAAAGACATTAAAAGTCATTTAGATATTCACAGATTCTCCCCACCTGGACATAAAAGTTGATTTGTTTCCATGTCTTACACAGAACCATCTGCCCAGACTTCTTCAAGGGGAAGGACCCCTGGAAAACTACAAATCACTGGCATGACTTTGCTGACTGGATGAAAGAACATGACCCTATGAAAGTAGACAGGTAGGATGCATAACTGTGCTTGCATTTTAAAAAGCATTTTGCAAACAAGGGGAAACTGTACATATCTGAAATGTTTAAAGTGACCCTCACAGCAGGGCAAGCTGGCTGCATGCACACAGTTACTTTATTCTGCGTGGTTCTTCTGTGGTCCCAAGCAGTACCCTGGGATTTGGAAATGGTCATCTGCTCCATCTATCATGCTGCTTATTGTCCCCTCCTCACAGACCCTTTTCTAACTATGTCACACTGGCTGCACAGGCCCATAAATAGTGTCACACAGGCTATGAAACACCTAGAACTCTCACTTATTAGTATGGATACTGCTTCCAGGTCCTTAGGATAAGGAGGAAAACTCTTCCACAAGTACACATGCTATCTACCAGTTGTCACTTGCCCATCTTTCTTTCTCCCTTGTAAATGATAGATAGCTGATAATCTCCTGAGCAGTACTAGGTCAGAATTTGCAGAATTTGCCCAAATACTTGTCTGATCAACTATGCTATTTTTCTCAATATGTGGAGTGGCCACTATCTGTAGATCCTAGCAAAGCCAGTATAAAAAAAAAGCTTCCTTAAATTAAGGCAGGCATTACTGCTTCTTCAGTATCTGTTACCACAACCTGAAACTTCAGAGAACAATAGACAGTGACACCCTATTACTCAGCTATCATCTTGTAAGCCACAAAGTGTTTATTTGGCCCCTGCAGCACTCGTGGCCCAACCAACATCTCTCAGCAAAGCTTTTGACTCTACAGTTGCAGATTTGTGACTGAAATTTTGGAAAAGAGAAACGACTAATACCTATAAGAATTCCTACTCCAGACAACTGTCTTAACCATTGAACACCTGAAGAACATAGCTGTGTTGTCTACTAAGCGTTGACTTGTAGCTGCCCTTAAGATCTCTCAGAGCACCAGGAATCCCACATACTCATGACTTATGTTATACTATCTCAAATAAACCAGAGCTGAAAGAACTCATTCATTCATAACATGCTGCTCATATAGCCTTGAACATGATCTGCTGATCATGGCACTTTCATACTGCTTTTTTGTCAGACTATCCACATTTGTGATAGACATACTAATATACCTAATACTTGAAAATACGGTTATTAGTGTACGCAGTCTGCATTTAAAATTCACTTAAAATTTTGTAGATAATGAAAAAGATAAAAACATTAACCCCATGAAGTTAGTAATAAAAAATTAATTTAAAAAATTAATTTAAAAAGTGACCTGCTCTGATCTATACAATATTTTGTATTTAATTCATTATACCTCATGCAATACTCATTTTTGAAAACATTGTAGCTGGTGATATATTAATGTTGAGTAATTATTATTTAATATCGTAATTTTGTATGTGGCTTGGTTGGATATTATTAACTCATGCAACAGGAATGACACACTCGAGATAATTCCTTATCTAAATAGGTAGACTCAGTAGAGATAACGCATTCAAGCTCATCTATTCCCACATTCCATAATGCAAGATGTTGTTCTGCTTGCAGATATGTCTTGTCTTTAGTTGTCCTGTCCTAAACAAAGTGATTCAGTGAAAAAATGCTTCTTTTGAAAGCAAAGGAGCAGGTCACAATTCAGGTAAGTATTTAAGCACTACAACTGTGTATGGCTACTTCCCTAAACTAGGACCAGAAATGTTAACTCCCATCCAAGAATAGAAGCCATTGCTTTTTAATGTACTCTCTGTTTTAAGTGATTGGAGGTGCAGGTGCAGAAAATTTCATGTATCTCTTTTAATTTACTTCTTAAGCAGTCAAATATTGATTATGCTATAGATCCCTTAGTTCTCTTTTGTTTATATGTCTTAGGGAAGCTGATGTTGTCTTGAAGTATCTAAAGGAACAATGCGATGCAAAGAAGATTGGTATCGTTGGGTTTTCCTGGGGTGGAATGGCAGTACATCACTTGATGCTGAAAAATCCTCAATTATCCGCTGGGGTGTCCCTCTATGGTAGTGTAGAAATGAAAACTTACACGAGCTCACATCATTATATGTAGTTTGTAAGTCTAGTTACTGCTTTGTAGTGTTTTCTGTAAGTACTCAACTTAAAGGTGAGTTGAAAATTTTAATTATGGCTGTTTCAGCAATGTGCTATATTGCTATCAACATTATAAGAATACTGTAAATTGGGGGAAAAAAAAGTGTTTCCTGTGCATGTACATTTTCTAATGTTTTTTCAGTGCTTGGGGAGAATGTACTATTTTCCAAATGCTCTTTTCGTCCACCAGAATAGAAACTCTCCTCAAGTAAAAAAAGTATCTAACAAATAAACCTAAATAGAAATTTTGTCACAGAATTTTTCATTCATCTTGCAGGAATGATAACCTCACTAACATTCTTTTTCTCAAATAGGAATAATAAGGGACTCTGAAGAAAGATACAATTTACTAAATCCCACGTTTTTTATATTTGGAGAGAAAGACCACACTATTTCTTATGACCAGGTAGGTTGTATTAGAAATGATTTTTATTTTTCCATTCTTCGTCTATCCTAGAGAGAATTCCTAGCCTGTCAGGAACCATTTTCAGATATGAAAAATCACATAGGCTGGATTGTTTTGCTTATATTTCAGCTTACTTCCCCCATATCTTGCTCACATTATTTGGAGCTTCTCTTTGAGTTGAGAAATGCAGTAAAAATCTATTGTTGGTCTCTCAGTGGCTATGCAAGCAGAGTGTGAAACTGGGCAGGAAGATCCTACTTGTATGAACCAAGCACCTCAAGAACTTGGATACTGCAGTCATATATGGGACAAGAGATAGTTAGATGACTGAATTTGGACCATCCTTGAATGGAAAAAAATACTGTCAGCTCAGTGACAAAACTTTCTAATGATGTAGACTGATGACAATTGCTTTTGTTGTACAGCAAAATGAGAAAAAGCAACTGCTTTCTTAAGTGTTATTACTAAGTTTATGAAAATATTTAGGACTGTGAATTATTAAGACTTAGGCATTGTGTTTTCTCGGGGAATATGTTCTCTCAAGATCAGAGTTTAAAATCAGGTTATAAGCCATGTTATGCCTCTGAATAGAAGTGCACCTATTCATTTACAACAAGATTCACCAAGCCATCTTAGCAGTAGCTGCTGGGGGTACTCAGGCACACCCATATTTTCAAAAACCATTTCAGTCTCACATTCTTAAGAGGGATTTTCTCATGTACTGAATAACAGAATCCACTTCAATTGTGATTATGGAGAAAGAGCAAAGATGTGATTAGTGGCAAATTTGTCAAACTTAAAAAAAACACAGCCTAACAGAAAAATGCTTTATTTTACAGATTACCTTATTGGATGAGAAGTTGAAACAGTACTGTAAAGTTCCATATAAAATTAAAGTTTATCCTGGACAGGTTCACGGGTTTGCACAACTGAAGCCAGAAGATATGAAACCTGCTGATAAGCCTTATATTGAAGAAGCTAGAAAGGATATGATTGATTGGATCAAGACATTCATTTGACAAAAACATAAAGGAACACTGGCTTCAAAATCAGAGTTCAATTGAATTTTAGAGAAGAAAACGGTCAAGAGGAAGATGGATAGAAACAAGGAACAGAAACAGTTTAACTTACACTAATTTATTTTTTGCAAGGCTTACAGAAGATTGTGAACTCAAAGTTGGACTGAAGGACCATTAAGCATTAAAGCACTGTTTGAATTTATCTTGATTTGTATTTGTTTCATTATTCTACATTATGACATCAACAGTAATGAAACTGTTTTGCCATTCATGTGTCCTAAAGGGTATGACTTTTCAATCTGACATTACCTGAGTATTTTCAGGTTTTATTTTGGTATAAGGATTCTTAGTTGCAGGTATTAGAATAGAACCACCCTAAGTTTGCGTGAAGAATATTTTTATTACCTACAATGCATTTGTCTCAGAGATAGTGATGCTGTAGTGATCAAAATTCGCATTCATGAAATGAACAGTTGGCTGTGTTAAGGACTTAGGAGGGAATGATGCTGTTTGGCAACCTCCAGGAATTCCATTAGCTCTGTTAAAAAAAGCATTTCCAGTATTGCTTCATTGACATCAAGGGAAAACATAGACAGCCCCTCCCAACTGTGAAAGTAAGTCAGGCATGAATATTGTGGAAACAGTGAGTTCAGTGTGCTGCTCCAAGATACAATGATCAGGGACAGGGCTGACCAACAGGTAAACCAGGTAAACAAACAAACAAAAATATAAACAATAATAAACATTCCTGTTAACTTTTACTGCACTGGTTCCGGTTTTGCTGATCAGATGACCTTTTTTTTGGGGTATTTTGAATTTAACTGCCTTGGAAATAACTGGGTAGTTTGTGCTTATTCAGAGATCCTCAAAGTCTTCATCTCTTCTTATTTTATTTTCTACAACATCTGCTAGTTTCTCATATGATTACCTTAACAAGGTCCATAAATCAAGGCCACCATCTGCATGGATATTACTTTCCCTCTGATAGCAAGAAGGTCTGGCAGTTTCACAGATTGCTGTGCTCTCGACCTAACTGTAATGTGTGCCATTTGTCTGCATACCTCAAGATGAATTTGTTAGAACATATTGCTACAAGGTGTGTAGTCAGAGATGCTATAAGTGGCATGAAGCTCAGCTCTTGGGTTGAGTTGACCAAAATATGCTTGCTTTTCTGTCTGCTGTCAATGTGTCCATCTTGCATTTTGGGCAGCTGTATCAATGGAGGTATTGCCAAAGAGATGATAAGCAAAGATGGGAAGCAATGGAGAACATTCAATAGCTGCAGGA
Organism: Lagopus leucura; assembly: GCF_019238085.1. Classification (NCBI taxonomy): domain Eukaryota; kingdom Metazoa; phylum Chordata; class Aves; order Galliformes; family Phasianidae; genus Lagopus; species Lagopus leucura. Next base: position 22,217,358 of record NW_024962263.1, read on the forward strand.
GAGAAGGAAACATTGGAAAAGACCGCTAAGATCATCCAGTCCAACCATTAACCACAATGCCCACTAACCCATATCCCTCAGTGCCACATCTACACATTTTTTGAACACCTCCAAGGACGGTGACTCCACTGCCTTCCTAGGCAGCCTGTTCCGATGCCTCACCACTCTTTCTGAGAATAATTTTTCCTAACAACCAACCTGAACCTCCTCTGGTGCAACTGAAGGCCTTTATCTGTCATTCTATCCCTGTTACTTGAGAAAAGAAGCCAACCCCATCTTGCTACAAGCTCCTTTCTGGCAGTTGTAGAATGTGATAAGATCTTCTCTGAGCTCCTGCTTTTCCAGACTGAACAATCCCAGTCCTCTCAGCTGCTCCCCATAAGAGCAGTGCTCCAGACCCCTCACAGCTTACTTACCCCCTCTCCCCCCAGTGCCCCGGATCCCTGCAGCCGATGCACTCTGACCCGTTCCGCTCGTCTCCGTTCATCCCCGGCTGCCCTCATCCTCCCCTCCCCTGAGCACAAGGATGGAGCTTGCAGGCAGCGCAGAAGCTTCTCTCCTGGTCTTCAGAAATTTAGGCTGGGCTCCTCACACCTGCAGGACAGGCAGGAGTAGCCCAAGAGAAAGGAGGTGCTTTTAGTACACGGAGCGGTCCCGGTGATGGCTACGGGAGCTGGCTTTACAGCGCTGCTTTACGAGCACGGCGCCTGCTACCGCCGTGCGTACTCCAGGAAACGTCCACAAGATGGGGTCCCTCTCCGTGGTCGTCATCAAGGAGGCCTAGGGGAGGTTTGGCTCAGGCTGAGGCAACCGACGCTCAGAGGGGCCCGTGTCAAACACTGCAGTAACAGTGCGCTGCCTCTCACTCGCAGCCCGGCTTATCAGTGCTCAGCCGAGCTGCTGAGTGTTGTCTCTGAATGCAGCAAGGCGCTGTAGGATGCTGGATTTGGGTAAAGAGTGGATTTTCACCTCCTCGGGACTCTGAAAGAAGGAGCCCTGGTTGTGTTACATCATCATGACACCTTGTATTTCGTTATGCGTTGCTGAATGTTTGTTATCTGGAAGATTAGCTTATCTCCAGCATGCAACAAAATCAAATCGTCTTGGGACATCATTAAAGCTTGATAAGCCAGTAAGTTGCAGGAAGCATGCTTTTGATTGTGCCCCAAGGGCATTCTGTTTGTGCTTGCTCATCCTCAGTGTGAGCTTTCTTCTCATGCAAATATAAATAGTGGTATGCTGAGCTACTGAAGCAAATTGTAACCATGTTAAACGGCATTAGTTCCAGTAGCTGAGTTTGTCTTACAATTCTCTGTCATATGAACTTGTTTGGCCAAATAGTGCAAAATCACATTAAAATGACTCAGCAAACTGGAACACAACTGAGGAAGGACAGACCTTATGCAACCCAGATACATTTATTTGATGAAGCAGCTTTGAAAGAACAGCAACCTGCAAACCCAAACCTCTTCCACCCAGCATCACCAGCGCTATGAAAGGCAGGAGGAACATCTGCTTCAACCAGCTCTTCTGCAAACCATTCTTCCCAGTTTTGTCTCTGATGTTCTTAGCATGTGGGAATAAGAACTCACTGGTGAGGAGGTGGGGAGGTGCCACTTTGACACTGTTCCAAGGAGGAAGCAGGAAAAGGGCTTTCAGAAAGGTGTTTCTCAGCAACGGGAAAAATAAATGGAGGGATGAAGGAGGTTGCTGGGAGACAAAATGAGAGCTGTTTAAGAGCGTTTCTGTGTTGATACTGTGTTGGTAGTGTAGCCTCAGGCTCTCCACGGGTCTAGATGTTATGCAGTGGTCTCAGAATTAAAAGTAAACTGATCAGTTTGTTAGCCTAAACTGAGTCTTACCAAAATTGTTTGATTGTTTTGTTTTTAAAGGGGGCCAATTTGATAGCTTAACTCCTGTAGCTGGGGAGAGTGAATCAAGACAATGGAAATGCCAGATTTGGGCAGTAAATACATCATATGTGGTCTTGATGAAAATGTGATGAAGTTTCTCAAACTGTGAGACTGTACAGTATTGTATAGAGAGCAATTGTTTGAATAAAAGCGAGACATACAGTATTGTAAAGTCATGACAAAATTCACAGCTCATAAAGCTTGGAAAGAAAAGTCGAAGAGGGATGGCAGTGCAACTAATTTCTTTGGTGGAGATCAAGTCATTACCTGATAGCACAGAATCACAGAATGGTAGGGGTTGGAAGGGACCTCTGGAGACCATCTAGTCCAGCCCTGCTGACCACACAGTGCTCTACAGTGGGTTGCACAGGAAAATCTCCAGGAGAATGTTGAATATCTTCAAATAAGGAGATTTCACAGCCTCTCTGGGTAGCCTGTTCCATATGCATCAAGCCATAGAAACATTTTAACTATTTTTTATGCAATTTCAGGAAGAACAGATCTCAACTACAAATACAAAGAGCTGACCAAAACTGCAGTTACAGTCAGCTTCCCTGAACAACCACCTCCTTCTCGTTAGATTTGTGGTAATAGAAATACACATGGAAAATCACAATACAGGTAATAAACAATGTCAATAATTTTGCATTCCTAAATTGCATTTTTATTTAAATGCATATTTCTCAGCAGTATCAGATAAATTCTACATTGAGAATGGTGTGGTGGAAACTTCTATTTTTTTTTTATTTTTTTATTTTTTTGGTGGTCTAATCACTGTATCTACCAATCCCTTTTGTGAACTGTTCTTCTGTACTTTTAAAATTTACATCCATGTCAGTTTAATTAACATTTCGTAGCATAACTTCACTCTCCTTAAAGGAATGTTAAGCATTTTGGCATGTTTCTAGTGGTAGAAACAAAGAATTTTGTCCTGTGAAAAGAGCATAACTGATATAAAGAACAGAATTTAAGGTAATTAATTTTGATATTCACTGTGCTTTCCTCATTTGGTCTTAATACTATTCTTATAATGTTAAAGATATTTATATCAGAGGGGAGGATGTACTGGAGGCATATTAAAGGGCTTAGCTGAGATGTGTTTGAATTAATTAAAAAATCTAAAATGGGATTCATGATTGAGATATTTTCCTAGCAAAGAGTTAGACACTGAAGAGTGCATTTCATTTTTATTGCCTGCACATGCAGCGACCAAGGAATATTATTACAGTGCATGCATTCACACAGGAAGAGAGATTAGCTCTTGTTAATAAGCAACCAGTGCCATTTTGATTTGCTAGGAGTGGTAGCAGAATGACAATAAACAGAGGGCGGTGAAGCCCTGGCACAGCTGTACAGAAAAGATTTGTGGGTGCCCCATCCCTGGAGGTGCTCAAGGCCAGGTTGGATGAGGCCCTGGGCAGCTGAACGGGTGGGTGGCAGCCCTGCCCATGGCATGAGGTCAGGGCTGGGTGGGCTTTGAGGTCCCTTCCAATTCAGGCCATTCTATGATTCTATGATTCTGTAATTCTATGATTCTATAATTCTACGAAACAGCTATGAAACAGCTTCCCAAAGAGTTGTGGGAAAGAAGTATAAGTTGAGCATCAGAACATCAGAGCATATGTCTGCAAACCACAGCCAGCACAGATAAAGCTGTGATTGCGATTCGGGTTATATTTGGATAGCTTCAAGCTTAAAGAGGGTAGATATAGGATATAAGGAAAAAGTCTTTTGCACTAAGGGTGGTGAGGCACTGGAACGGGTTACCCAGAGATGTGGTGGATGTCCTGTACCCAGAGACTTTCAAGGTGAGGCTGGATCAGGCCCTAGGCAACCTGATCTAGCTGGAGGTGTCCCTGTTCATTGCAGGAGAGTTGGACTAGATGGCCTTCAGAGGTCCCTTCCAACTCTAAGGATTCTATGATTCTTTGATTCTATAATTCTATATATGTTGAATGTGATATTGAATGTATATTGAATGTCATATGTACACCTGCCTTATTAAATACAGTCCTTTTCAGCCTTCCAAATTTTCATGCTCATTTTTGGTGCACTATAGGAGTTAAATTCCAAAATGCAGCAGTACCTTATGATAACTGAGTATACTACAAGCTTCCCTGGTTGCTTTGTACAATATATTAATGTAGAGTTGGGACTGGCCTCCAGTTCCAAAGAGCAAGGCTCTACATAACTGTGCAGCCATTAGTTTCATAAGATGTTGCCTTTAGTGGTTTCAGCCATTAGAGCATAACAGAAGTCAGATTTCAGCGGACAGTTTCCGTGTGACTAAGATCTCTTTGTAAAGCAGAAAGGAGCTGAGAAACAAAGCAAAACAAAAGAACATGCTTTCAACACACTTTGGTTTGCCTTAGGCAAAGCTGATGCAATCATTTCATCACGATCCTGGAGGTACATACTGTGTTTCTGAGCAGGGAAGTGAGCCAAAGACAGTAAGTGAAAGACAACTGTGGTTTCCCAAGGATCCCATTGCTACCCTGTGGTCTGGGCTTGGCAGAACACATAAAAGTATCTGAGGGTGATCTAGTGATGGCAGAGCCAGCTTTCTTCCTTCTGCATGCCAACACTGTGCAATCCCCTGGTGACCGCACCTTCCTGATTCTGCTGCTGGCCGTGCAACACATCTTAGCTGAGGTCACCCTGAGTCAGAGTTTGGCTTTCTTCATGGTGCAGGAACTATGTAGTACTGAGTGGACTCTTACTGTACTTCTCTTTTACCAGTCACTGAATGACGTCCGCAGTGAAGCACTCAGTCCATCATTATTTTTTTAGTCAGTGAGGCTCATGATGTGCTCTGTAGTAAATAATTATTTTCTGTAAATGCTTTTCTTTTTACAGAGTCCATTAATGATGGACTTGTGTGAAATGCTATGATGCAAAATGTATTGTTTTGTGCCAAATGTTAAATTTTAAGCAGGACCTTGTTTTATCAATTCACATGGAAACATTGAAAAAATCACATATAGGTGCTTAGAAATGTTTTCTAAAACATATAGATCTTTCTGTAGAATAATTATCATGGTATTTATATGTGATTTTCTCAGGGAAAAGAAATCAAAATAATATTATGACTTAGTAGAAGTATCTCATTGTATAAAAGGCCAAAAATTCATAGAGTTTGAAGATTTTATTTAATTTTGATTTTGTCTGTGTATGTTTGTACTTGCAGAGCCACCTATCTAGTCTTTGCGGGAAAAAATGCTTGGAAGATTTCTGATGATTGGTCCAAGAACAACTGTCTCAACAGTGGCTCAATGAAGACTTATATCATATGATGTTGATATCATAGACTACTAATTGCTTCCTCTGCCTCAAAAACCACGGTTTAAAATGGCCAGTGACACAAGAAGTGAGAAAGCATGATTGTAACTGTGTAACTGGTACTCTAAGATGTTGTGTGGAAAGAAGATAAGGGTAGTTGATTCCAGCTCTGAACAGTGTCCCTGGACCCAGGCAGCTGACATCTGGCTCATCTGTTCTCAGCATCTCTTATCTCACATTGCTCCTGCACAGGGGCAGGGCAGGCCCCTCAGAACTGACTTGGGCAGGTCTGAAGTCAAGCTGGGAATGTGAATCTGGAAGCAGGAGCAGATTCAGAGATGTTAACCATTGCAGGGACCAACCAGGAAGCTCCATAGTGATGTGGCAGGGCTGAGACTAAACTCGGAGGACAGTCTGTGGGTTCATTACCCAGAGGCAGCCATGGCCGGCACAGGGATGGCTGCAGCACAGAAAGAGCTGTAGCTCAGGCAAGGCCAAGTGGCAGAGTCTCAGCTGAAAAGAAGATCCCATGGCAGACAGGGTCTGAGGACGCTGCATAGTGCTGCCCAGGAGCCTTCCCCTTGGTCACTGAGGGAGTGGAGCAGCCCACAGCTGTGATTCCTCCAGGTCAGCCCTCAACACTTGCCAGGAAGCCCCTCAGGGGAGAGAGGATATGTGTTCAGGTGCCTGACTGCAGATATGGCATGCAGTCTTCTTTTCACTGTGAGGAGCTTTTAAGACTACGTTTGCTGTAATTCCAGTCCATGGTGCATTGATTGACTTGAAAAAAATGTTAATTTCAGACAGTATGTCCGAAGAGTCCTCTGCTAGTGCCTTAGAGTCAAACTTTTGGCCAAAAGAAAGGTACAAGGCTGTGCACACATGCAGATTTTTTGTCCTTGCAGTTAGTGAGATCGAGTGTATCTTCATTAGCTCCTAAAAATGTTATCTTGGTACTGCTGCTGAAGAAACACTATTAATTCCAGTTCAGTCCAGCTGGAACATTAAAATAATAGGCAAGTACAAACTGCTGCTCTTCACTGAAAAGCTTTTGACACTGTTTATATATCAGCTATGGTCTGTTGAACCCAGGCTGCTATAGGATGCTGAGCTCCTTTCCCAAGCAAAGGTGTTTTTGTCTCTGCAACTTGAACAAGAGTCTTTAAATCTTTAAACCCTGGTGTAGATGTTGTGCCCCACAGTCATATGGCTGTTCCTATGGTAGATGACTGTCATGTCTTCAGTGAACAAGTTTGCATTGAGACCATTGCAAAATAGAAGCTAGTGCATAACACTTGAAGTAGTCAGTGAGGAACACAGCATAAGCAGTTGACTGTACCTGCCATGGCTCCTATTAGCTTGGGATTTAACCTGCTCTTTGATTTTGACTTGTTAGTGTTAGCATGTGAAGTGTCCTGTTACAGTCTCCTGAAGAGATCAAACCTATTCCTCTCACACGTTCAACACTGTCCAAACATTTCGTAGAATCACAGAATTGCAGGGTTTGGAAGGGACCTCAGAAGAATGAGTCTTCTAAGATACCCTACAACAGGTCACACAGGCAGGTGTTCAGACGGGTCTTAAATATCTCCACAGAAGGGCATTCCACAACCAATCTGGGCAACCTATTCCAGTGCTCCGTCACCCTTACTGTGAAGAAGTTCTTTCGTATGTTATTACAGAACATCCTATGTACAGGTTTTAGGCCATCATTCCTTGTCCTATCACTGCACATCCCCAAGAAGCGCCTGGCCTCATCCATTTGCCTCTCACCTCCCTTTAGATATTTATAAATATTTATGAGATTCCTTCTCTGTCTTCTTTTCCCTAGGCTGAACAGACCCAGGTTAGTCAGCCTTTCCTCATACAGGAGATGCTGCAGGCCCTTAATCATCTTTGCAGTCCTCTGCTGGACTCTTTCTAGGAGATCCCTATCTCTTTTGAACTGAGAAGCCCAGGACTGGACACAGCAATCTAAATGTGGCCCCCTGAGGGCAGAGAAGAGGGGGAGGATCACCTCCCTCAACCTGCTGGCCATGCTCTTCATAATACACCCCCATGGATCCCACTGGCTTTCTTGGGCACACTGCTGGCTCATGATCAGCCTGTTGTCCACCAGGACCCCCAGGTCCTTCTCTGCAGAGCTCATCTCCAGCAGGTTATCCTCTAAGCTGTACTAATGCATGCAATTATTCCTCCCCAAATGCAAGATTCTGCGCTTGCTCTTGTTAAACCACATCGGGCTCCTTCCTGTCCAACTCTCCAGTCTGTCCGTGTCTTGTTGAATGTCAGCGCAGGCTTCCAGTGTGTCAGCCACTTCTCCCATCTTTGTATTGTCAGCAAACTTGTTGAGGGACTCCGTCTCTTCATCCAGGTCATTGATGAAGATGTTGAACAGGACCAGACCCAGCACCAACCTCTGTAGAACTCCACTTATTACAGACCTGTGGGACAAAGACATTATGAACAAAAGACCTTCAAAATGAGTAAACAAACTTGGTAGCTATTTGCGCCAGATGTAAATACACACAAGGCGCCTGGCTGGTACATGTGACCAAGTGGTTGTTATGGGGTATAAAAAGCACCTAAAGTATATAAAAGCACCTACAATAAATGTCTTCATTCTGCACCAGCAATGGAGTTTGTGGCTCGCCTGCCACTCAGGCCTCCAATCAGACTCTGCACCACTGATGACAATTGACTGAGCTCTGCCAATCAGACAGTTCTCAGTCCACCTCATGTCAACTTATTTATCCTACACTTTCTAAGTTTCATAACAAGGATGCTGTGGGAGACAGTGTCAAATGCCTTGCTGAAATCAAGGTACACAACATCCATTGCTCTTCTCCCATCTACTTATTCAGTGATGGAAGGCTACCAGGTTGCTCAAGCATGATTTCCCCTTGGTGAATCCATGTTGACTACTCCTGATAACTGTTTTCTTTTCCAGTTGCTTGGAGAGGGTATCCAGGACAAGTCATTCCACTACCTTTCCAGGCATGGAGATGAGGCTGACTGGCCTTTAGTTTCCCAGATCCTCCTTGCCCTTTTTGAAGACTTGAGTGACATTGGCTGTCAAAGACCTTCTGTCTCTAGCACAGATATTCTGCTGCCTTAATAACACAGAAGGGCAAGACATTGCCAAGACAACACTGTGAAGGGGCCAAACTAATTAGATACCAAGCTGATTGACTTACTGGGAGACCAGATCTCTTTCTTAATCTGTTAGAAGTAGCTATATTGAAAGTTGCTAGGTTTAGGTATGTGGTAAGAAGGTTATGGGAGACATAGCTGAATCAAATCCAGAGAGCTCCTGTCTCAAAGGAGTCAGTTGTTGTGGAAACTTTTTAGTTTGGAATCTGTACCCACTCTGCTGCAATGGGAAGGAAAGGTTGGACTTTGCCTGGCATTTCTTACTGACAGCTCACATGTTTCAAATGTCAGCTCCGTGAACAAAATTTTTTGGCATTTAATTTGTATGTATGTGTTGGCAGATAAGTTGATATTTGCAAGGCTAATGTATCGTGATCGTAAACAGATTGCATGCCCAGGGGAAAGGGGCTGAAAATAGTCTCGAGGTGATATAAAACACTACTCTGATACCCCTCTCCCACCAGTACTTTCTCTTTACTCTGCCTGCATGTTGAAACCTACTTTTGGAGTAAATGCGTTCTGAGTACAGTGCCTGGGTAAGGTGTATTTCAAATGACAGTGTGAATTCTCAAAGCATCTTCCAAAAGCATCTTATATGTTGACTTTCCTGCAGTAAAATATTTCTGATGCTAACTTACAGTTATTGTCAACATTTTGACTTTCTAATAAGTTATGCTCACTGGAGAGGCATTTATTTCTTTTTCTGTCTGGATGAATAAAACAAAAATTCATTCAGCTCTTCAGAGAATTTCAATTTTTTACCTCTTAGGAAAGTATTTAATCAGTCATCCATTCCATCTATTCCTTTTGGTGCATGTTATCCATGCTGTGTTTTTATTTAATTCCATTTTTTTTTTTTCTTTTTTTTTTTTTTTAATTATTATTTTTTTTTATTGGATGATTTCAAGTTAACAACCCATAATATTTACCTGAAGTAATGATTTATTTAAAGTGTATGAAAGAAAATATGGTAGGAACATGATCTGGGGACGCTTATACATCTTTATCTTCTCATATTTTCCAGTACTGGTTTTACTATAGGTGATTAATTTGGCTTTGCTTATGTTCCAGAGCAGCTGATGCTGTCCTGAAGTACCTAAGGGAACAGTGTGGTGCAAAGAAATTAGAAGTTGGTTGTTTCTGATGGGGTGATGATGATGACATACCCCAAACTGAAGGCTGATGTAAATACAAGGATGCAATACAAGCAGGCACACGTACACATGTGTTGTGTAGCTTATGTACTTGATCCATCAGTATTTCTTCTAATTATATTCTCGGTTGATGATGAGAGATATTTCCAGTAAAGTAGGAAAGCTCTTATGCAAAGAAGATGGTGATAAGGAAATTTTCCTAGATTCAGAATGAATCATAGGAGCTGTGTCTTTATTTCAGGTTTGGACAGACAGACATGCGATTGGGTCATCTTCCCAACTCTGCTCCATTTTCCTGTTTCCTAACGTTTGGCAACTGCATACTGCAGAGCTAGGATGTCACCCTCGTGCAGACAGCATTATTTTTGATCCAGTTACTCTGTACAGCTGGACTGTGGTTGTTTAAAATCAGCTTTCCTTTTATGCTCTTCCCAAGAAGCTGAGGTATTTAAGCTGTTCTTTGCTACTGTACTCAGAATGTAAATTTTTGAACTGCTTGATGGGGACTTTCCCCATCAATTCAAAAGAACCCAGCATTCAGATTTCAGTCAGTAGCTTAAGAAACTGACTTAGATAAAATGTTAAGCCTGGGCGTTGTCCTACTAGAAGCCATATTTACAGTAGCTTGACAAAAAGCTGACATTTATGGCTAGATACTGCATGAGATATGCAAACTTTTCATTGCATAAACAGGGTGCTGCACTTGAATTTGAATTTCACTTTAAAAGTCAATTGAAGATTTTAAAAAATATTTTCTAAGAATAATCAAGGATTCTGACGGTGATCCATTCTGCTGAACCTATATTTTTCATTTTTGATGAAAAAGATGACTTCATTCCCCTCCATCAAGTATGCTGACAACTTCTGTCCTCTTTCATTTGCATGTTTAAATTTCCCTCCTGAATTATAAGTTGATGCTCAGCTTCGTAGTAATATTTGAAAATATATTAAAAAAAGAAGAGCAGAAACATGGAACCAAACATAAAAGGATTAATGTAACCTAAGATAAGAATGTTTTTTTTCTTATGTCTCTTTATTTTGCCAGAGTATTGCCAGTAACTCAGTACCAAAGTTGTATGAAAATCCTGTTGCTGTGCACTCAGGGAACAATTCTGCTCTGGATGAGTTTTTTTTCTATTGGCCTTGACATGGTTCTTTTTTCAGACTTCACAATGAAGAAAATGTGTACAAGCGATGTGTAGGAACTGTTGAATCACGGCCCGAACCTCCGATTGATCACTTGAGGCAAACTCTGGGTCAGCCCTGGGAGCACAGGCGAAGTCAATAAAGCTGTGTGACCAGAAGGGGTGGAGCTTGGCTGCATCTCTCCTAGACCCTATTTAAGGGCTGACTGCATCTGAGGAAGGGTCTCTCTGGAGTTTGCTCTCTTTGGAGTTGTTTTTTTGTAAGCCTTGGACACAGGTGAGCATTTTCAATTATCCCTTTCTGCTGTGATAATCTTTCTAGCTATGCTGTATAAATCTGTAGGTACCAGCACAACCACGCCGCTCTGTAAATTTGTTGATTGTGCTAGTGGGAAGTTAGTGGAGGGGATAAAGTTAAGAAAGAGATGAGAACAGTCTTTTTTTTTTTCATTGCAGCTAACCCTGTTCTAGTCATGATACTTACAGGATGAAAAACTGTGGGTTTTTTTTTCTTTGATTCTTTGCCTCATTCAGCATTCACAGATCTGCTCACATTGCAAACTTTTTTTCTTTTGTCAAACAGTTTGTGTGCTTAATAGTGATGGACTTACAGATGAAAGAAGTTATCCTGAGAGTTGCGTTATGAAAAATAACACAAAAGAAAGAATTAGGGTTGCTGCGGAAACTTTTGGTCTGGGATTTATGAGCACTTAATCATTCCATTTGCCAAGATTACCAGCAGCTATTTTCTGTTAAGTCTTAATGATTGTCCATATAATGATGAATAGTAAGCCTTACTTATAGATGTCTCGACATGTCCTGTGAGCTATGATCATTACATGGAATGAATTTCTTGAGAGTTGTACTTGTTTGTGTGCACATTTACCTACAAGTTCATAAAAGGACTTCTATGGGTGATATAAGAAATCCAAGTTTGTAATTGGAGAGCTGGTCTACAGGAATTGTAACTTGAAGTACTCACTCTTGCATGCATAGTCTGAAGTAGAGAAAGAATTTTCATGTAAACTGACTTATGTTCATAGTTGATTAGACATGTTCCAAAATAAATATTCAGAAATCTCAGTGAGGTCAAACTGTATGTGGTTTTTACAGTGCTACTTAAATTAGAGGCGTTGCAAAAATGGGTAAAACAGAGGCAGACAATTTTCAGTGGTATTCAGTGAAGGGAGAAGAGGTAACTGGGCCAAAAAAGAAAACAGGAAATTCCAAGTACTCATAAGGAGAAGCTTTTATTATTATTATTATTATTATTATTATTATTATTATTAGAGAAGTAGTGAGACTTTGATTCTTGAAGATACTCCACCTGAACAAGGCCTTGAGCAGCCTGCTGCAATTGACTCTTAGGGGTTAGGCTAGATGGTCCCCAGAATCCCCCAGTAATTCTATGGCTATATGAAACTTGGAACTGACACAATCCTTATCTTCAATGCTTATTCCTAAAACTTTAAAAAAAGAAAAACAACATCTTGCTATCACTTACGTATTCTAAATAGTACATAAAATTTTTTCTTTGAATTTTTTGGACACATGCACTTATAGAATGTGCATTATAAGCCAGTTTGCATTCACTGTTGTCCATGCAAGGCTTTTAATTCAGTTTTAGTGTATTTAGCATAGTGACATGTTTCATATGTACTTTTCTTGTAGCCATGTCTTTGCAGGTTGTTGTATCTGCCTTTATACTGTAGCAGATTTTCTTGACTATAAGTGAAAGTATTTTTTCTTAACGTAATTTTACTTTTTTTATGCCTATAGGGAATCTGGTTATTAGTTTCAGGCTTGAATGATGAGTAAGCTATGGCCTGGCAGCATGGAATACAGCTATTTTAATGTAACCATGACTATGCCCTATATACAGGTCTCCCTGCTGGAGTGGGAGCTAAAGCAAAACTGTGAAGTTGATTATCTGGTTAAAATTTGTCCTGGTAAAACTTATGGTTTTGTTCATTACAGAAAAGAAGATATCAATACTAAGAATAGAACTTACATTGAGGAAGACAGAAAGGATATGGTTAACTGACTAAATATATTTAATAGAATACCAAGTGACTAATTTATAACCTAATCATATAATAGAGTGGGGAGACTTTCAATAGCGCGTCTTAGAGAACTAGAAATTGTTATTTAGAAAATAGAAATTACAGAAAAAAGCAAACATACCTTAGCCTTTTTTTTCCCAGTAGATTGTAACTCCTATCTTGTTATATTCATTTTGAAGTGGTTTTAGATGTCACCTGGCAGTGCTTTGTCTTAATATGCTGTAAAATATTCTCCAGTACTTTGTTGTTCAGCTTAGTAATTAAAACAAGTTATGGTAGTGGTAATCTGTTTTTATGTTATGGCCACTGTTCATTTAAGTGCCATGTAAACCATAGGCCCAAAATTTAGAGACACCAATTGATTCTTTGGTGGAGATCGTGTTGAGACTCAAGGCTTCTTTGACCAGTACGTCAGTGTCAGGTATATTTAACAAGTTTAGGAATTAAAAAGTATAATACAAATTCCAAACATCACACTGTTGTGTGTCTTACAAACCCTCACTGCTGCTTAAAGAAGGAATGCTCAGTGTTTTTTTTGCATAATGCATCTTGTTACGTAACTTTCCCTTAATAGAGCAAAAATCCTTGCATTGCAGCAGCTCAAGATTGCATCTCCCTCAGCCTCAAGCAGTGCCTGCTCAGGGAATTCTCCCTCTTGCTCCATGTCCTAACAGGCAGCAATGTAGGGATTTCCTGAGCTGAATCTTGCCACTGGGCTGCTGTGTTGAACAACCACTGGTGACTTACTCTCTGTGAATTTGCCAGTCCTGTTTTAAATCTGCTTACAATGTTGACCTCTAGTGCATCCCACAATGGGGACTTCCACAGTTTAATTATGCCCTATGGGGTGAACATGTGTGTTCATTAGTTTGCAGTCAGCTGCCTGGGATCTTCACCGGATGTTGTCTCTTTTCACCTTCTCAGTGCTATTAACGTAAACTGTTGTGTGTTTTAAGGGGAAGAGAATGTAATTTAAAAAAGCTTTAACTTTTGTCGTGGCAATCTCTCACATTAAACATATAATCAGAGAAATATACATTGTAGTGTTTCACTTAAAAATGATATTAACAATATTAATTGACCATCTCTCAATGGGTTTTTAATTTCTTTCGCTTGCTTCAATGAACATTTTCCCCCTTTACTTGCTTCTGGTGGCTGTCTATCTTTCCCAAAGGGAAGACTGTAGAGTTGGCTTTGAGTCTTCAAGGAGAGCACTAATTTTGGCATGCAATTGCTTTAGTGTTGCTTTTGATAAGATACCATCCGTATGTAATACATTGACAACACCTCTTTCTTCCAGGACAAGATTGTAGAGTGGCAGTTCATTGTGTCTTAATTACCCCAGTATGAAAACTGGCCAACACCAAATTCAGTCGACTTCTATTCACATTAAAAGATTATCTATTGTGTGAGAAGATTTTAGAGAATTGCAGCGATTTATAAATATTGACTTGTGAAGTAAAACTAATACTGTGACTAAGCTGGGGGGGAGGGGGGGGAACCTTGAGACACAGTGTTAGCTCGAATTTGAGAGAATAAATGCAAGTTATTACAAGTACAGCCAAATCTTCATGATAAAACTGCAGATCACTGGAATTCTAAGATCCAGAATTAATGTGTACATGGAGAGATCATGAGCTGTAAATAAATAAAAAAAAAACAAAACTAGAATGCATTGTCCAGCAAGGAACTCAGAACCAGCAGGAAGTCAAAATAAAACCCATTAAAATTCTGAGGTTTGGTGTTAATATTAAGGCAATGGAGAACAGTTTTACGTATAGAGTTTCCATAGGCACAGTGTTGCAGTTCATGGGCTAAAAAACTCTGATGGAGAGGAGGATCTGTACAACACTGCTCCTAGGGATGATTTCAACTGCTTATTTACTTCACATTTATTTTATTAATGTTTTTTGAAGAAGCTGGGGAGAACCCAACACTGTGTGCTGTGTAACAATATGTGGGG